>NC_079211.1:142395584-142748084 GCF_029633865.1 Lampris incognitus
AGCGATTCAATCACTATTTTCCCTCTGAGTCATATGCTGAGTTTGACTGGGTCCGTGATCCTTGAAGTGCGCGTGCAATGGAAAGTGCAAAGGACTGCTCACTTCCAATACAGGAACAACTGATGGAGATCAGGGAAGATCGCACTTTGAAAATGAGATTTTGTGATGTGGAACTGGACAGCTTTTGGATATCAGTGGGAAACGAGTACCCATTGGCTTCAAGACGCGCTGTTGCCATTCTACTACCCTTCTCCACAACCTATCTATGTGAACTGAGTTTTTCAAGCCTGACGTACATCAAGAACAGGTACAGGGAGCGACTAAGGACCAGGATCTACGTGTCTGCCTCTCATCCATCCCTACCAGGATAGGGCAGCTTTATGCATCTTCCCAGGCCCATGTCTCTCATTGATGGTGAGTCACGCCCCCTCTCGGTCTCTCTCTCTCTCCCCTATGCACTCCTGGCTCTCAGTTGTGGCATATTTGTGCGCGAGTGTGTGTTCATGTAGGCCTATCTCACTTTTTAAATACGGGTTGTGTGTGGGTGTGTCTCTCTGTGTGTGTGTGTGTGTGTGTGTGTGTGTGTGTGTGTGTGTGTGTGTGTGTGTGTGTACAGAGGCTGGATGGAAGAGTACAGATGGGAGTGTTCCTGCCATTTCTTTGTGTGAAGTTCCTGTCACTTCATTATGCTGGGAAGGGGGATGGCAGTTTGAAGGACTTATTTTGACACTTTATTTTTTATTCTGGAGGGATGTTATCTCTTTACCCACCTTATTATCTGTCTGCCTATCTGTTCATTGATACACGCCGTCCCCTAAAAATAAAAAAGGATATTTGCACTAACAGAGGGATGCAGTGTCGTTTTTAGCTATATTTTTACACTGGGGTGCCTTGAGATTTTAGGCACTTAAAAAGGGTGCCTTGGCTGAAAAAAGTTTGAGAAACACTGTATTAGAGGACAAACGACCTATGTGGTCGTATGGGTTGGAGGACTTGTTGGATGAATGCTATTTGATGTTATCTATGAATTAAAAGTGCAAATTCTCATAGTGACTCGTGCACTGTTTTTTTAACTCCTTATTTGCTCCTAACTATTTTCATTTGTTTATCAATTTATTTGTTAATGGTAATGTTTTAAAACATAATGGTATGTTTACCTGGTTTCATGAGTCTTACGTAGCACGCTCCATTTGCATATGAAGGCAGCACACAAAAGAATAAAGCTAGAGCCAAGTATTTCTTCACAGAAAACAAAAAAAAGGAAAAGAAAGATATCAGATTATTAATTTGATCCCTGGATATGCCGGAACCAAAGACATTTAACCACTTTCACAATATTTTCAAAGTCTGAGACATAGCCTGCTTAAACATACTCATCAGGAGTCTTAAAGAGGGGAAACAGCTATTGTGTAATGTTGACTTGGTGGCTGCAGCCTGTTAAGGTGAATGACATTGCGAGGATGAAATCCAGTGAGCTAATCATGCATGTGTATGTGTGTGTGTGTGTGTGTGTGTGTGTGTGTGTGTGTGTGTGTGTGTGTGTGTGTGTGTGTGTGTGTGTGGTGATGGTGGGGGAGGGGGGCTCATGATACAACAAACTATAGAGGACCCAGTCTAAACAATGTTGTAATCTTTGACAATCATGACTTTAGGTTACACTGGCCATATATAAAAAGAAGAACAAACAAACAAAACAAGTAAAAAAACATTTTTTTACATGTATTTCTGATTTTTCCCTTTTTCTCCAAATTTAGTGGCCAGTCGATCCCTATTTTAGTTCAAACACCCACCCTCGTACTGCATGCGTTCGCCAACTGCATCTCTCCGGCCGGCAGTCTCGAAGGAGATGCCTCCCCATGTACGTGACAAGGCGACTCCAGGCCGAACCACTGCTTTTTCCCGCGTGATTTTTTTTCATACACGTTTTCCGGGGTACGAAAAAAAAACACGCCTTTTTCCCACACACACACACACACACAAACACATTCATGTGACGAACACAAGTCGACTCCACCCCCCTCCCGAAGACAGCGCTGCCAAGTATTGCTGCTACATCGAGTCCGGCCATGAGTCAGATCTGAAGAGACCGGGGCGCGAACCTCGGTCCCCAGTGAGCATTTGCATCGCTACAAAGCCGATGCTTAGACCGCTACACTACCGTGGATTCAAACAAAAAAAAGTTTAATCAACTGTCTATTGATCATTTGTGGAAAAACTTGGTAAATATATAGATCAGGAACAAACATAACCCCCAATTCTCCAGTTATAGATTTTCCCTACATATTTGTTTGGTGGTGTGCTGATTAGGGCATATTTCAAATTATCCAAAACCTCGTAACAATAAACAAAAAAACGAATATATGCATACATATATGTATATAAATTATAATAAACACTCACCATAGTGGCCGCCGGACTGTCCCGTATCTGTTAGATGATGTGAATGGTGGTGAGATAGTGAATTTAATATACAGGATTGTCTCTTCTCAATGGGGTGACCTCGCTTTTAAATAATGACTGTTCAGAGACCTTTGGAATTAAACAAGGGTGTAGGTATAGCCCCTGCCAAAACATTTAATCTCGTTTAAAAGCTAATTTCACACACAACAAACACATTTGTTAATGATTACTCACCACTCTTCTCCTTTGTTTTCGCAATTTTCTGTAAAATGGTATCTGGTGTTCTCAACACAGGACGGGTTGACAATATTGATTGGTTCATGTTGTCCAGGCTGTTCATGATTGGTGACCGGGATGGGAGGTTATTGGTTATGTTAGTTGCTTAAAATGGAGCTTGGGGGTGTGGCTCTGGTTTTCAGAGACTATGGCCGGTGTTAATGGTGGTTTGTAGTGGTTATGGGGATACATAATTCCCCTTATTGAGCTGGTAGGAATGTTAGTTTACAGCTGCTGTTTTCTCGGTTCGGGTTTACAGTGGTGCACTTCCGCTGCGCGGGTTGTTTTTGTAATGGTGGAAGGAATAAATGGTGCACGTTGTGTAGCCGAAAGAGAAAGTTGTCACGACTCCTGCTTGAGCTTCTCTACACTGGTGACCCCGACTTGATATGCTGTGGTGCGATGGAGCCTCACCCCTAAACCCGCGGCGATCTCCTCCCAGAGCGCTGACGTGAATTGCGGCCCTCTGTCCGAGGAGAGGTCAGATGGGCACCTCGGTGGCACATCTGGTTGGACGGTACCACACATAAGGCTCACCGCAGCAGCCTCGGTTCGAATCCGGCCTGGTCCCCACTTCTCAGCATGGCGGCTCTCAGTCCTATGTCCCCACGGAGCTGCGGTCGGCGGAATATGTTTTCATCCGTCACGACGCGCACCATTTCGGGTACGGGACACTGGAGATAAGCACTTTGTGGTGGAGGTTGGCAGCAGGCTGGAGCGGGTTTCTGTGGACCGCCTCAAGCCTGCTCACCTGGACTTAGATCGCCCGGTTGGTCTTGCCCTGCCCCCCTCCCCTGGCTAGCCGCCCCCTGCTTCCCCAGCCCCTCCCTTTCCCCGGACCAGCTGTGAGGACTCTGCTGCTTTGCCTGCGGTTAACCAGCCCCCAGCTCCTGTTCAGCGGAGCCGTTGGGGCAGAGAGATCCGCCCCCCTCGCCACACTGACTTTTCATATTAAGGCGAATTCTGGGGGGACGTGTGTAGTGGTTATGGGGATACATAATTCCCCTTATTGAGCTGGTAGGAACGTTAGTTTACAGCTTCTGTTTTCTCGGTTCGGGTTTACAGTGGTGCACTTCCGCTGCGCGGGTTGTTGTTGTAATGGTGAAAGGAATAAATGGTGCACGTTGTGTAGCCGAAAGAGAAAGTTGTCACGACTCCTGCTTGAGCTCCTCTACAGGTTAATGTTAAATAAAAAGACAACCTTTTTTTTGCTGAACCTGCCGAGTGTAACTTCCTCTTTATTTAACATTTTCGCAACACGTGTGGTGTAAATATACAACAGCTTGACGACGAGGATGGGATTTGTTAAGTTGGAAAACACAGAGTTTGCATGTCGAGTAACTCCGCTGAGGCCCCAGTAGACTAAGAAAATGGCGTTCGGTGAGTGAAAGGACCTTTGAACAGAAAATGGCACTCAGGAAGCCAGAAGATTTTCACTTCAAAGAAAGTTTTGATTGTTATCGACAGAGACTGGAGCAGTACTTTGCAGCTAATGGCTCTGACCCAAAAGCGGAGAAAACCAAGTCGGTGTTTCTCATGGTGGTAGGCAAGAGGTCGCACAGCTTGCTAATGGACTTGTGTGCACTAGATAAGCCCTCTGAAAAAACCTACGAGCAGTCGGTGGAACCGTTACAAGAGCATGTTCCCAAAACCAACTTCATCGCCAGAAGATGCAAGTAACAAGTGAGTACATTGCAAGTTTGAGAAAGTTAGCTGCCACGTGCAAGTTTGGGGCCTTTTTAGAGGAGGCAGTGTGTGATAGATTTGTCTGTGGAGTTCGGAGCGCAGAGCTAAGAGACCGTTTACTCAACGCGGCTCACACTAAAGACTTTGCTAATTGCAGTTGAAATAGGGCTTATGTATGAAGTGACAAAGTTCAGTGCTCAGCAGTTCTCACAGAAAACGTACAAGGCTTACATGGTTGACAAGAAAGCCAATGCAAAGCACAGAGAGGTTATGGGAAAGTCTGAAGCTAGTGGGAAGTCGTGCTGTCGTTGTAATGTAGAGGGCCACAGACCAGATGAGTGCAGATTCAAGGAAGTGGAGTGTCACGAATGTAAGAAAAAAGGTCACATTGCAAAAGCATGCCGTTCACGTAAGGAAGGAGCCAGTGACAAGCAACCAAAATGGGCAAAGCGTTTGGAAGCTGCATAGATGCCACGGGCATCCACCCAATGAAAGAAAAGACAGATGCTATTGAGAAGGCTGCAGTTCTGAATTTTTTTTTTAACTGAACTCAGATTCTTAGCTATGAAGAGGATGAAGAGTCGAAAGGCAGTTGGTCCTGATGACACACCTGTGGAGGTATGGAGATGCTTAGTAGAGATGGCAGTGGGGTTTTTAACTGGATTGTTTAACACTATCTTGGAAAGTGAGAGGATGCCTGAGGAGTGAAGAAGAAGCATACTGGTACCGATTTTCAAGAACAAGGGCGATGTGCAGAACTGTAGCAACTACAGAGGTATAAAGTTGATCAGCCACAGCATGAAGATATGGGAAAGAGTAGTAGAAGCTAGGTTAAGAGGAGTGGTGACGATTAGTGAGCAGCAGTATGGTTTCATGCCACGAAAGAGCACCACAGATGCGATGTTTGCTTTGAGAATGTTGATTGCAACTCCTTCTGGCCTTCTCTATACTTTTCATTGTGTCTTTGTAGATTGGGAGAACGCATACGACAGGATGTCGAGAGAGGAGGTGTGATATTGTATGAGGAAGTCGGGAGTTGCAGAGAAGTATGTAGGAATGGTGCAGGATATGTTTGAGGGAAGTGTGACAATGGTGAGGTGTGCGGTTGGAATGACAGATGGGTTCAAGGTGGAGGTGGGATTACATCAAGGATCGGCTCTGAGCCCTTTCTTGTTTACAATGGTGACGGACAGGTTGACGGACAAGATCAGGCAGGAGTCTCCATGGACTATGATGTTTGCAGATGACATTGTGATCTGTAGTGAGAGTAGGGTGCAGGTTGAGGAGAGCCTGGAGAGGTGGAGATATGCACTGGAGAGAAGAGGAATGAAAGTCAGCAGGAGCAAGACACAATACCTATGCGTGAATGAGAGGGAGGACAGTGGAATGGTCAGGATGCAAGGAGTGGAGGTGACGAAGGCATGTGAGTTTAAATACTTGGGGTCAACTGTCCAAAGTAATGGGGAGTGCAGGAGAGAGGTGAAGAAGAGAGTGCAGGCAGGGTGGAGTGGGTGGAGAAGAGTGTCAGGAGTGATTTGTGACAGAAGGGTACCAGCAAGAGTTAAAGGGAAGGTTTACAAGATGGTTGTGAGACCAGCTATGTTATATGGTTTGGAGGCAGTGGCACTGACGAAAAGACAGAAGGCGGAGCTGGAGGTGGCAGAGTTGAAGATGCTAAGATTTTCGATGGGAGTGACGAAGAAGGACAGGATTAGGAACGATTATATTAGAGGGACCGCTAAAGTTGGACGGTTTGGAGACAAAGCAAGAGCGGCAAGATTGAGATGGCTTGGACATGTGTGGAGGAGAGATGCTGGGTGTATTGGGAGAAGGATGCTGGATATGGAACTGCCAGGGAAGAGGATAAGAGGAAGACCAAAGAGGAGGTTTATGGATGTGGTGAGGGAAGACATGCAGATGGCTAGTGTGACAGAGGAAGACACAGAAGACAGGAAGAAATGGAAATGGATGATCCACTGTGGCGACCCCTAAAGGGAGCAGCCGAAAGAAGTAGTAGTAGTAGTAGATCGTTCTTAGCTCTGCTAAACTACTATGGGAAGTTTATCCCTAATCTATCTACATTGATTCAGTCAATGACAGCATTGCCGCACAAAGATGCAATCTCGAAGTGGTCTGAGAAATGTCAGAGTGCATTTGATGATGGCCTATAATTAAAGTCAGGCACTATAAAACGAAAATGCAAAGTACAAAAAAAAAAAAGAAAAAAGAATAGAAACATGGTCACTTCCTTGTCGAGAGTGACTAGAGATCTACTTCCAGAATTAAAGTGCAGTAGGAATAAGGTGCAAGTTTTAATGCTCAATCATAGGCACAAGAAAATTGAAATGTTTTTAACCTAGTTTTAGAAATTGCTATATTAGGGGCACATCTAAGATTTTCTGGTAGTTTGTTCCAGTTGCAGTTGCATGCAGCATAACAGCTAAATGCTGCTTCACCATGTTTGGTTTGGACTCTGGGCTGAACTAACTGACCTGACTCCATGAATCTTAAGAGCCCTACCCGGTTTATCCTCTTCAAGCATGTCAGTGATGTATTCTGGGTCTGCACCATTCAGTGGTTTGTAGACAAGCAGCAGCACTTTAAAATCTATTTTGTAACTAACTGGAAACCAGTGTAAAGATTTCAGGACTGGAGTACTGTGGTCTGTTCTCTTGGTCCTGGTTAAAACTCTTAGCATCAGCATTCTGAATAAGGTGCAGCTGTTTAATGGCCTTTTTGGGAAGACCAGTTAAAAGACTGTTGCAGTAATCAATTCTACTGGAAATAAAAGCACAGATGAGCTTCTCTTGGTCATTCTGGGATACGAAAGCCTTGATTCTGGCTATATTTTTAACCTCCGTGAAGTTGGCACCCCATGTAATCAGAACATAGATAAATGACAAATGAATAATCAAATGTCGGTGTCTTTCATCATGTGGTGGAGATGCATATGGACTCCTTTCTACAGCTTTTCGAGCACAACCAAAGATGAAAACAAACAAGCGGGGACTGAAATTAAGATAGTGATTTTTATTAAAAGAAAGAAACAAACAAACAAATAAAACGCCAAACCACCATTTATCATTTTTGTGTTAAAAACTATACTTGGTATAGACTTCCGGCTCACACAATGAGAGACTAGTCGCACTTCCCAATAGCTCCGCAGTTTTACCTCTAAAATCACTTTTAAACAAGTTTAAATCCGACCAACTTGCAAATTAATCTCTCATCCCATAGTCATAACAGAATTTGTGACTTATGAGGCCGGTTTTCAACAATGATGAATTCTAAAAAAGAAAAACCGTGACGATGCACAAAGGCCCGGGGGAAGTCTCGAGCTCGCCTAGCAAGGACTACCGAGAAAAAAAACGGCATTCTGGCCGACAAAGTGCCTGCTGGCCTCTACACACTTCGCAAGGAAATGCCCCAAAACGAGAAAGACATTTGTGCCACGATCGAATTACGAACGTTACGGCTGATCTAAAAAAAGGACATTCATCCATCCATCCATCCATCCATCCATTATCTAAGCCGCTTATCCGAATTCGGGTCGCGGGGATGCTGGAGCCTATCCCAGCAGTCATTGTGCGGAAGGCAGGGAGACACCCTGGACAGGCCGCCAGTCCATCACAGGGCACACACACACACACACACACACACACACAAGCTATGATAAGGGCTACAATGATCGCGCATAGCGAAACAATTTGAGAAGTGGAAGAAGCCACATCCCAGCACTGACGATATCTCCCAGTTGCAAACCGAAGTGGCTCGCCTCACGGCCGAAACTGCTAGACTGTCGGACAAATGTGAGGACATGGAGGGGCGGTTACGTAGGAACATTCGTTCATTCTTTTCATTCATCATCCAAACCGGGGATACTGGAACCTATCTGTTGTGTTGCTAAAGGGACCACTCGAAGACTGTTAGCATACGCTTCTTTACTTCAACAACCCACGTCACACTCCTTCTCCCCTCTTACAGTCACTTACATCCTATCTTGCCCTCTAGCTCCCTCTACTGTCCTCCAACTGCATCAACTCAAGACATCACACTATCCCTGCAGTCATTGGGCAGCAGGCGGGGGGACACCCTGGACAAGCTGCCAGGCCATCACAGGGCACATATCCGCATAATAGGAGTTCCAGAGGGAAGGGAAGGGAGGGCCCGCTACCCAGCGACTTTGTTACTGAGCTACTTACCGATGTGCTATCCTTCGAGGGAGAAGCCGCTGATCGACTGCTGTCACCGATCCCGATTGATAGGATGCGAACTACCACTTCTTGTGCCCGTCTCGGGCTTATACAATTCAAAGTTTTGCACAGAGTACACTTCTCCAAATCCAGACTTTCCAAAATATATCCCAATGTAAGTGACAATTGTGACAGGTGTCATGCCTCCCCATGTGACCTCTCTCATATGTTTGTTCACTGCCCCAAATTGTGACCCTATTAGCATTCAATCTTTAAAACTCTTTCTGATGTCCTTGAAATTGACCTGCAACCATGCCCCTTAATAGCCATCTTTGGCATCCCCGCTGATTTATTTTCTTTAAATTGTGAACAAACTGACATTGTCGCTTTCACAACCCTGTTAGACCGTCGCAATTCTTCTTATGTGGAAGTCTGCACTGCCTCCCTCCTTTTCCTCGTGGCTTAATGATGTGATGCTCTTTCCTAAGTTGGAGAAAATGAAATACTCTTTGAATGGTCCAAATGATAAATTCACCAGAAAATGGCAACCCTTTATATTATTCTTTAATGCCCTGCGGAGGCTTGCTATGGATGAGGGGCCGTAATTTGAGATGTTCCTAGACACCTGAATCATCTGACTGTCACTGACTAGTATATGTTGACAACGTGCGGTCCAAACAATTTGCCAACTTGCCAGTTTTATTTTATTGTATTTATCTGTCTCTCATACAGTCAATGTACTGTTGTTTTGTTGTTGCGTTGTTGTGCTGTTGTCTTATTGCACTGTACATTTTATGTTGAAGCTGGTACAGGTTGTGGGAGGGGGGTGGGTGGGCATTATATTGGTAATGACCTGTATCGCGAAATCTGAATGAAAATATATTCGAAAAAAACCTATACTTGGTATATCCATCCATCCATTATCCAAACTGCTTATCCTGCTCTCGGGGTCGTATATACGTAAGTATCAGAAAAAAAGGCAAAAAAACAACAACAAAAAATCCCAAAAAACAAAGAAGTTTATAATGAATGGATTCATTTATTTAGGTATTAAAATGGATTCTGTTGAGAAAAACATAACCAAACATGCAAACCAAGTAAGGTCATAGCAGGGCAGAACAATTATTCCATCACTTTCCTACAGCTGCCAAAATGGGGCATGGGACAGAGGGGTCATCCCGCTTGTGAACTTTGTATTCACATGCTTCTGAATCAAACACTGACACGCAGTCGTCGGGGATTTGGACTGGAGTTGAATACCTACACAAACGCATTGCACGTTAGAAATCATAGTACTTTGTAAGAGAGGTGAATGGTATTGTCCTCCCACACAGCAGTGACGTTCTTTAACGGCATACTCACGCCTGGCAGCATCCTCCACAGGAACAGTCCATACATGCACTGTTCCTCCACTCGGATCCTACAGCGTGCCAAGTCTTATCCGTGTCATCCTGACAATGGGTTATACCTGTGGGTGCAAAATATACACCAAATGACAACATTTGCAAAAATCGGCAACAACATTCATGCCACACATATTTTAGTATAGCATTGTTAACTACTGCTATTTTAGTTATTGCCTGCTTTTTTATTAACCAGTTATTTACTGATGAATGGAGACTGTCCTCCACCAAAAAACGACCCCATAGGTCGTTTGTACAAGCAGCTTCTTATGACCCATAGTTACGTTTTAAGCTACTTCCTCATGGTCCTCCGTAATTATAACGCATTACTTTCCCCAGGCTATCGTGAGAACTAATATTAATAAAAGCGAAGTTTAATGTCACATAGCGGTTATAATGTCCATGCTAGCTGACTTTCTAACTTCTGGCTAACGTTAAGTTAGCTTTTATAATGTTATTCATAGATAAACATACTGCTAATAGCAATCTTAGCTACTATACTAGACGGCGAAACAACACAAAAACGCACTGACCACATATTCTATTGTTCTCATATTGTTTTAAAAACCCACAATGCACCAAGGCGAAAAGTATCTGTGGCATATCTCCTGCCGCCGGTAGGGGCGCTAATGTAGGAAACGCTCCTGTGGGTCGTATTAGAGCAGTGGTTCTCAACCTTTTTGGGGTGCTGGACCCCCTGCGTATTTTTGATCTACCCTGAGGACCCCTCCACCTGATCTTGGGGGAGGGGGGTTGCAATTTGATAGAAACAGTAGAAACTGCATTTTAAATTGCATTATAGCATTTATTCACTCTTTGGGGCAAAAATAAGAGCTTTCAGTTGTAACTTAGATATAGTTAACAAAACAGAATTCTTATGCAGTAACTTTCAGATATATGTAAGAAAACAGAATATGTATTCAGGAACTTTCAGATATATGTAACAAAACAGAATATGTATTCAATAACTTTTAACAATGCAAACGGGAGCGAGATCTCTTATTAAAATATAATAAATTACACTTGTGAAACAGATGTAATTAGAGAAAAAAGTCCTGTTACCCTTTATAGTTTAGGTAGATAAAGGTCTCAGTCACATTTGAGTAAAATAATCCTATTTCTATAAATGTCATAGGATCTTTTTTTTTTAAAGATATTTTATTTTCACGGACCCTTGCAATTACACCACGGACCACTAGGGGTCCGCGGACCCCCGGTTGAGAAACACTGTATTAGAGGACAAACGACCTATGTGGTCGTATGGGTTGGAGGACTTGTTGGATGAATGCTATTTGATGTTATCTATGAATTAAAAGTGCAAATTCTCATAGTGACTCGTGCACTGTTTTTTTAATTCCTTATTTCCTCCTAACTATTTTCATTTGTTTATCAATTTATTTGTTAATGGTAATGTTTTAAAACATAATGGTATGTTTACCTGGTTTCATGGGTTTTACGTAGCACCCCCCATTTGCATATGAAGGCAGCACACAAAAGAATAAAGCTAGAGCCAAGTATTTCTTCACAGAAAACAAAAAAAAGGAAAAGAAAGATATCAGATTATTAATTTGATCCCTGGATATGCCGGAACCAAAGACATTTAACCACTTTCACAATATTTTCAAAGTCTGAGACATAGCCTGCTTAAACATACTCATCAGGAGTCTTAAAGAGGGGAAACAGCTATTGTGGCTGCAGCCTGTTAAGGTGAATGACATTGCGAGGATGAAATCCAGTGAGCTAATCATGCATATGTGTGTGTGTGTGTGTGTGTGTGTGTGTGTGTGTGTGTGTGTGTGTGTGTGTGGTGGTGGTGGGGGAGGGGGGCTCATGATACAACAAACTCTAGAGGACCCAGTCTAAACAATGTTGTAATCTTTGACAATCATGACTTTAGGTTACACTGGCCATATATAAAAAGAAGAACAAACAAACAAAACAAGTAAAAAAACATTTTTTTACATGTATTTCTGATTTTTCCCTTTTTCTCCCAATTTAGTGGCCAGTCGATCCCTATTTTAGTTCAAACACCCACCCTCGTACTGCATGCGTTCGCCAACTGCATCTCTCCGGCCAGCAGTCTCGAAGGAGATGCCTCCCCACTTCCGTGACAAGGCGACTCCAGGCCGAACCACTGCTTTTTCCCGCGTGATTTTTTTTCATACACGTTTTCCGGGGTACGAAAAAAAACACGCCTTTTTCCCACACACACACAAACACAGACACATTCATGTGACGAACACAAGTCGACTCCACCCCCCTCCCGAAGACAGCGCTGCCAAGTATTGCTGCTACATCGAGTCCGGCCATAGTCAGATCTGAAGAGACCGGGGCGCGAACCTCGGTCCCCAGTGAGCATTTGCATCGCTACAAAGCTGACGCTTAGACCGCTACACTACCGTGGATTCAAACAAAAAAAAGTTTAATCAACTGTCTATTGATCATTTGTGGAAAAACTTGGTAAATATATAGATCAGGAACAAACATAACCCCCAATTCTCCAGTTATAGATTTTCCCTACATATTTGTTTGGTGGTGTGCTGATTAGGGCATATTTCAAATTATCCAAAACCTCGTAACAATAAACAAAAAACCAAATATATGCATACATATATGTATATAAATTATAATAAATACTCACCATAGTGGCCGTCGGACTGTCCCGTATCTGTTAGATGATGTGAATGGTGGTGAGATAGTGAATTTAATATACAGGATTGTATCTTCTCAATGGGGTGACCTCGCTTTTAAATAATGACTGTTCAGAGACCTTTGGAATTAAACAAGGGTGTAGGTATAGCCCCTGCCAAAACATTTAATCTCGTTTAAAAGCTAATTTCACACACAACAAACACGTTTGTTAATGATTACTCACCACTCTTCTCCTTTGTTTTCGCAATTTTCTGTAAAATGGTATCTGGTGTTCTCAACACAGGACGGGTTGACAATATTGATTGGTTCATGTTGTCCAGGCTGTTCATGATTGGTGACCGGGATGGGAGGTTATTGGTTATGTTAGTTGCTTAAAATGGAGCTTGGGGGTGTGGCTCTGGTTTTCAGAGACTATGGCCGGTGTTAATGGTGGTTTGTAGTGGTTATGGGGATACATAATTCCCCTTACTGAGCTGGTAGGAACGTTAGTTTACAGCTGCTGTTTTCTCGGTTCGGGTTTACAGTGGTGCACTTCCGCTGCGCGGGTTGTTGTTGTAATGGTGGAAAGAATAAATGGTGCACGTTGTGTAGCCGAAAGAGAAAGTTGTCACGACTCCTGCTTGAGCTTCTCTACACTGGTGACCCCGACGTGATACGCTGTGGTGCGATGGAGCCTCACCCCTAAACCCGCGGCGATCTCCTCCCAGAGCGCTGACGTGAATTGCGGCCCTCTGTCTGAGGAGAGGTCAGATGGGCGCCTCGGTGGCACATCTGGTTGGACGGTACTGTTAACATGTTGTTATCTCTATGCATCCCTATTTAGTTAATGCAATGGAGGACAGCTCCCCTTCTGGTCAGGTTATGCATGTGCAGTGTATTGCCCCTTCTAGGCGGGAGTCTCTTGTCATGCGCAGTTGTGGTGGTGCTGATGCCGAGAGCAAGTTGCTGGTCGCTTGGTATCGTGAAGAAATGGAGTGAATAAAGTCGGTTTCACTGAAGATAAACGTCGTGTTTATTCAGAACAAGTTTAGTAGTCAACATTGGTAGCAGAGGATGATTAGCAGAAAATGGCTTCTGCTAGCTACAAAGTTCCACCGAAGTTCGATGAGTCCCGACCGTACGAGAGTTGGAAAAATAAAGTTGCTATGTGGAAGCTCGTTACTGAGCTGGATAAGAAGAAACAGGCCCTTGCTGTCGTCCTGGGGCTTGAAGGAAGGGCAAGGGATATCGCCATGGAAATACCCGCTGCAGACTTGAATACAGATGGGGGTATGGACGTTTTAATTGCAAAACTAGATGGAATGTTTCTCAGAGAAGAGAGGGACCGCGCTTACGATGCTTATTCGTATTTTGACTGTATCAAGAAGGACAGTTCTGTGTCCATGGCGGACTATGTGATTGACTTTGAGCAGCGATACAATAGAATGAAAAAGTATGATATGACTCTTCCCGATGCCGTATTAGCTTTTAAACTTTTGGATACGGCTTGTCTAGACGAGAAAAATAGGCAAATGGCGCTGACAGCATGTACGGATCTAACGTTTGCGGCAATGAAGTCCGCGCTCAAGAGGATTTTTGGAGGGAAAATACAAGTCGATGCGACTAATGGCATACAAGTAAAAGATGAAGTGTTCTACACAGAGCAGCGCTCGCGAGGAAGATTTAAACGAACAAGTAACGTTGTGCAGCAAGCTGGACAAGAGTCACAGACAAAACAGGTTGGACAACAAAAGCCACCGTTACAAGGTACTAACCCACTGGATAGGTTCGGTAGGCGATCAAAATGTGCTGTATGTCAGAGCACGTTCCATTGGGCCAAGGACTGTCCCCACAAGAATAGCGAGCAAGTAAAGCTAACTGAAGAGCCAGCAAAAGTAGAGGACACATTGTTTACCAAAGCCTCGCTGTCTGAATCAGCATCAGAGATCTTTCTGACTGAGTCGTTAGGGACAGCTATCATTGATACTGCATGTACCCGCACAGTATGTGGAGAAAAGTGGTTGGAAAATTTTGTCGCAGACCTCAGTCAAAGCCAAGTGAACCAGATAGCGCAAAGTGAAATTCCAAGCAGCAGACCATTTCGCTTTGGAGATGGGAACATAGTAGATTCCTCCAAAATACTGAAACTGCCTGCAAAAATAGGACAGACAAAATGTCAAGTGGAAACTGAAGTAGTTAAAGCTGATATCCCACTGCTTCTGAGTAAGACTTCACTGAAAAGGGCAGGGACCATTTTGGATATGGAGAATGATAGTGCTGTAAAGTTTAATCAAAATATCCCTCTTGAATTAACCAGCTCGGGACACTATTGTATAGATATCAGAGACAAGAGCACAGAAACAAAGCCAATAGAAACTGAAGCACTGACGGCTCCAGAGAACAGCCTGAATGAAGATGAGGTCCTCACAGTCACAGAAAATATGACCGCAAATGAGAAACACAAAGTTCTTCTGAAATTTCATAAACAGTTCGGTCACGCCTCCGCCGAGAGGCTACAGCGGCTCATCCATAGCTCTGGAAATAAAGACACAGAGTGTGACACGATTTTGCAGCACATAGTACAGGACTGTGACATTTGCCAGAGATACAGCAAGACGAAGCCAAAGCCTGCTGTGGGCTTGCCTCTTGCTTCAACGTTTAATGAAACGGTGGCAGTAGATTTGCATGAGTTGGAACCAGGGGTATGGTACCTCCACATCATTGATCAATTCACAAGGTTCAGCGCAGGAAGCATTGTAAAAACCAAGAAGTCCTCAGAGATCGTCAAGTCATTTCTTCATACATGGATAGGAATCCACAGCGCCCCCCAGAGGCTCTATAGCGACAACGGAGGAGAATTCAATAATGCAGAGTTCCGTGATATGGCTGAGAACTTTAACAACTGAGACGAAAACAACAGCGGGATACAGTCCCTGGAGCAACGGACTACTGGAGAGGCATAATCAGACCCTCACCGACATCATTCTGAAGGTCAGGCGAGAAAGTGGCTGTGACTGGGAAACGGCCCTGGACTGGGCTCTTATGGCTAAGAACAGTATGCATAATGTGCACGGCTACAGTCTACGTCAACTTGTGTATGGTTTGAATCCTAACCTTCCTTCTGTACTGGTTGATAAACCACCCGCACTAGAGGGTACTACTATGAGTGCTAGAGTAGGAGAGCACATTTCGGCCCTACATGCTGCTAGAAAAGCATTCACTGAAGCAGAGTGCTCAGAAAGGATAAGACGAGCACTACGTAAACAGCTCAGAGCTACAGATGAAAAATATGACATGGGTGACAAGGTGTATTACAAACGAGCTGAATGTAATGAGTGGAAAGGACCAGGAATTGTTATTGGTCAGGATGGAGCTGTTGTTTTTGTAAGGCATGGTGGAATTTTAGTGCGAGTACATCACTCTAGACTTTCCAAGGTTAACACAAGGGTTAACGAAGAACAAATGGTACAAAATGAAAATGATGCTGAAACAGTAAATGATGAACAAGACACAGAAACAGGAAATGATGAACAAGGTATAAACAATGTAGCTGATGATTTAGCCAGTGAACAAAATAGAGAGAATGAGTTACCTGAAAGTAATGTTGCACAAACTGAAATGGCCCATAAGCCTAATGCACATGATAATCCTGTCCCCTCTGCAGGTATGAGTTTAAAAACAGGACAGACTGTAACATATATGAAAAGAGGTGACAATACTCTACTTAGAGCAAGAGTCTTGGGGAGAGCAGGCAAAGCTACAGGGAAATATAAAACATGGTATAACATGCAACATCTAGAGAATAATGGAAGTGATGGGCAAAGGTATCGGTTGATATCTCAGAAGTTGATAATCTCCACATAGAAACAGACAGAGAAGCTGATGTACTTATAACGAAAGACATCTCATTTGATGCAGCTAAACAGGAAGAAATAAAGAACTGGCACAATAATAATGTCTTCGAGGTAGTTAAAGATGCAGGTCAGAAATGTATCTCTACTAGATGGGTTTGTAGTCTTAAAGAAACACCTAAGGGTATTGTGCCTAAAGCACGACTGGTTGCCAGAGGTTTTGAAGAGATAAATATTCAAGAGCTACAAAAGGATTCCCCTACATGTGCTACTGATTCACTTAGACTTATGTTATCAGTGATATGTCAAAACCAGTGGGAAGTGCATTCTATGGACATCAAATCGGCATTTTTACAGGGTATGGAGCTATCCAGGGATATTTATATCCGCCCCCCTACAGAAGCAGGCTGTGAACATGTTGTATGGAAACTTAAGAAATGTGTTTATGGACTTGCAGACGCATCACTATATTGGTACAACAAAGTGAAGGAAATCATGCAGACTACTGGTGGTAGAGTGTCTCAGGTGGATCCAGCAATATTTCATTGGTTGGATGAGCAATATAAGGTCACTGGGGTGCTTGCATGTCATGTAGATGATTTTCTCTGGGCAGGCACATCAAACTTTTCATCAAACGTAATCCTGCAACTGAAATCTGTGTTTAAGGTTGGTCGTGAGGAGCATGAAAAGTTTTCTTATGTAGGAATAGATTTTGTAACGGTAAACGTTGAGGTACAGGTACACCAACAAAGTTACATTGACAATCTGCAGCCTATACCCATTCAAGCAGGTCGGGCCACACAGAGAGGTGAGCCCCTTAATGACACTGAAAGAGAGCAGCTACGGTCAAAAATAGGACAAATCCTATGGGTTGCTAAACAAACAAGACCTGATGTTATGTTTGACTCGTGTTGTTTGGCTTCTAATATAAAAGGGGCAACAGTACAATCTATTCATGAGGCTAATAAGGTTATCCGTAAGCTTAAATCTGAAAAGGTAACACTCAGATTCCAACATCTGGGAAACACTGATGCTTTGAATTTGATAGTATTCAGTGATGCTTCGTTTGGGAACCTCCCTGATGGAGGTACACAGGGAGGTACTTTGATAACACTTATGGGAGAAAGAGGGAAGTTTTCCCCACTCAGCTGGCACTCTAAGAAAATCAGACGTGTGGTCCGCAGTACACTCACAGGGGAAACTCTTGCTATGTCAGATGGAGTAGACAATGCAATGTTTCTGGCCACACTATTTTCTGAACTAACTACTGGCAATGCTGAACTGAATGCTCCCTCCGTGCTCTGTGTGACTGATAACCACTCTCTGTATGATGCTCTCAAGGCTACAAAGCAAGTCACAGAGAAAAGACTTAGGCTGGAAATCAGTAGCATTAAAGAACTCATACAAAGCAAGAAGATCAAGGAGGTGCGTTGGTCAGACACGAAAACTCAACTCGCTGACTGTCTCACAAAGAAAGGAGCATCGGCTCTTGTGCTCTTAAAGGCACTCTGTGAAGCACAATGGGACCTGGGTTAAAAGAGTGTGGGATGGACAATTGAATTTGTTCTCAAATGTTTCCCTGTCATGTTGATTTCTCT
The DNA here is from genome assembly GCF_029633865.1 of Lampris incognitus. Taxonomy (NCBI): domain Eukaryota; kingdom Metazoa; phylum Chordata; class Actinopteri; order Lampriformes; family Lampridae; genus Lampris; species Lampris incognitus. The sequence goes on from NC_079211.1 coordinate 142,413,623, forward strand.
GGAAATGTATGTTCCATAATTCACGCTGTGAATTTCATTTTTTTTGTTTTCTGTTTATTTCTTTAAAAAAAGAGAATGAGATTGTTAACATGTTGTTATCTCTATGCATCCCTATTTAGTTAATGTAATGGAGGACAGCTCCCCTTCTGGTCAGGTTATGCATGTGCAGTGTATTGCCCCTTCTAGGCGGGAGTCTCTTGTCATGCGCAGTTGTGGTGGTGCTGATGCCGAGAGCAAGTTGCTGGTCGCTTGGTATCGTGAAGAAATGGAGTGAATAAAGTCGATTTCACTGAAGATAAACGTCGTGTTTATTCAGAACAAGTTTAGTAGTCAACAGGTACCACACATAAGGCTCACTGCAGCAGCCTCGGTTCGAATCCGGCCTGGTCCCCACTTCTCAGCATGGCGGCTTTGTCCTATGTCCCCACGGAGCTGCAGTCGGCGGAATATGTTTTCATCCGTCACGACGCGCACCATTTCGGGTACGGGACACTGGAGATAAGCACTTTGTGGTGGAGGTTGGCAGCAGGCTGGAGCGGGTTTCTGTGGACCGCCTCAAGCCTGCTCACCTGGACTTAGACCGCCCGGTTGGTCTTGCCCTGCCCCCACGGCGGGGGCGCCCCCCGGCCCTGCCCCCCGGCCCTGCCCCCCTCCCCTGGCTAGCCGCCCCCTGCTTCCCCAGCCCCTGCCTTTCCCCGGACCAGCTGTGAGGACTCTGCTGCTTTGCCTGCGGTTAACCAGCCCCCAGCTCCTGTTCAGCGGAGCCGTTGGGGCAGAGAGATCCGCCCCCCTCGCCACACTGACTTTTCATATTAAGGCGAATTCTGGGGGGACGTGTGTAGTGGTTATGGGGATACATAATTCCCCTTATTGAGCTGGTAGGAACGTTAGTTTACAGCTGCTTTTTTCTCGGTTCGGGTTTACAGTGGTGCACTTCCGCTGCGCGGGTTGTTGTTGTAATGGTGAAAGGAATAAATGGTGCACGTTGTGTAGCCGAAAGAGAAAGTTGTCACGACTCCTGCTTGAGCTCCTCTACAGGTTAATGTTAAATAAAAAGACAACCTTTTTTTTGGTGAACCTGCCGAGTGTAACTTCCTCTTTATTTAACATTTTCTTAACACGTGTGGTGTAAATATACAACAGCTTGGCGACGAGGATGGGATTTGTTAAGTTGGAAAACACAGAGTTTGCATGTCGAGTAACTCCGCTGAGGCCCCAGTAGAGTAAGAAAATGGCGTTCGGCGAGTGAAAGGACCTTTGAACAGAAAATGGCATTCAGGAAGCCAGAAGATTTTCACTTCAAAGAAAGTTTTGATTGTTATCGACAGAGACTGGAGCAGTACTTTGTAGCTAATGGCTCTGACCCAAAAGTGGAGAAAACCAAGTCGGTGTTTCTCACGGTGGTAGGCAAGAGGTCGCACAGCTTGCTAATGGACTTGTGTGCACTAGATAAGCCCTCTGAAAAAACCTACGAGCAGTCGGTGGAACCGTTACAAGAGCATGTTACCAAAACCAACTTCATCGCCAGAAGATGCAAGTAACAAGTGAGTACATTGCAAGTTTGAGAAAGTTAGCTGCCACGTGCAAGTTTGGGGCCTTTTAAGAGTAGGCAGTGTGATAGATTTGTCTGTCGAGTTCGGAGCGCAGAGCTAAGAGACCGTTTACTCAACGCGGCTCACACTAAAGACTTTGCCGATTGCAGTTGAAATAGGGCTTATGTATGAAGTGACAAAGTTCAGTGCTCAGCAGTTCTCACAGAAAATGTACAAGGCTTACATGGTTGACAAGAAAGCCAATGCAAAGCACAGAGAGGTTATGGGAAAGTCTGAAGCTAGTGGGAAGTCGTGCGGTCGTTGTAATGTAGAGGGCCACAGACCAGTTGAGTGCAGATTCAAGGAAGTGGAGTGTCACGAATGTAAGAAAAAAGGTCACATTGCAAAAGCATGCCGTTCACGTAAGGAAGGAGCCAGTGACAAGCAACCAAAATGGGCAAAGCATTTGGAAGCTGCACCGAGTAGATGTTGCAACGCTTCCCGGCGCGTCATAGATGCCACGGGCATCCACCCAATGAAAGAAAAGACAGATGCTATTGAGAAGGCTGCAGTTCTGAATTTTTTTTTTTTAACTGAACTCAGATTCTTAGCTATGAAGAGGATGAAGAGTCGAAAGGCAGTTGGTCCTGATGACATACCTGTGGAGGTATGGAGATGCTTAGTAGAGATGGCAGTGGGGTTTTTAACTGGATTGTTTAACACTATCTTGGAAAGTGAGAGGATGCCTGAGGAGTGGCGAAGAAGCATACTGGTAGCGATTTTCAAGAACAAGGGCGATGTGCAGAACTGTAGCAATTACAGAGGTATAAATTTGATCAGCCACAGCATGAAGATATGGGAAAGAGTAGTAGAAGCTAGATTAAGAGGAGAGGTGACAATTAGTGAGCAGCAGTATGGTTTCATGCCACGAAAGAGCACCACAGATGCGATGTTTGCTTTGAGAATGTTGATTGCAACTCCTTCTGGCCTTCTCTATACTTTTCATTGTGTCTTTGTAGATTTGGAGAAAGCATACGACAGGATGTCGAGAGAGGAGGTGTGATATTGTATGAGGAAGTCGGGAGTTGCAGAGAAGTATGTGGGAATGGTGCAGGATATGTTTGAGGGAAGTGTGACAATGGTGAGGTGTGCGGTTGGAATGACAGATGGGTTCAAGGTGGAGGTGGGATTACATCAAGGATCGGCTCTGAGCCCTTTCTTGTTTACAATGGTGACGGACAGGTGTCAACCTGTCCGTCACCATTGTAAAGGGAAGGTTTACAAGATGGTTTTGAGACCAGCTGTGTTATATGGTTTGGAGGCAGTGGCACTGACGAAAAGACAGAAGGCGGAACTGGAGGTGGCAGAGTTGAAGATGCTAAGATTTTCACTGGGAGTGACGAAGAAGGACAGGATTAGGAACGATTATATTAGAGGGACCGCTCAAGTTGGACGGTTTGGAGACAAAGCAAGAGCGGCAAGATTGAGATGGCTTGGACATGTGTGTAGGAGAGATGCTGGGTGTATTGGGAGAAGGATGCTGGATATGGAACTGCCAGGGAAGAGGATAAGAGGAAGACCAAAGAGGAGGTTTATGGATGTGGTGAGGGAAGACATGCAGATGGCTAGTGTGACAGAGGAAGACACAGAAGACAGGAAGAAATGGAAATGGATGATCCACTGTGGCGACCCCTAAAGGGAGCAGCCGAAAGAAGTAGTAGTAGTAGTAGATCGTTCTTAGCTCTGCTAAACTACTATGGGAAGTTTATCCCTAATCTATCTACATTGATTCAGTCGATGACAGCATTGCCGCACAAAGATGCAATCTCGAAGTGGTCTGAGAAATGTCAGAGTGCATTTGATAATGGCCTATAATTAAAGTCAGGCACTATAAAACGAAAATGCAAAGTACAAAAAAGAAAAGAAAAAAGAATAGAAACATGGTCACTTCCTTGCCGAGAGTGACTAGAGATCTACTTCCAGAATTAAAGTGCAGTAGGAATAAGGTGCAAGTTTTAATGCTCAATCATAGGCACAAGAAAAATGAAATGTTTTTAACCTAGGTTTAAAAATTGTTATATTTGGTGCACATCTAAGATCTTCTGGTAGTTTGTTCCAGTTGCAGTTGCATGCAGCATAACAGCTAAATGCTGCTTCACCATGTTTGGTTTGGACTCTGGGCTGAACTAACTGACCTGACGCCATGAATCTTAAGAGCCCTACCCGGTTTATACTCTTCAAGCATGTCAGTGATGTATTCTGGGCCTGCACCATTCAGTGGTTTGTAGACAAGCAGCAGCACTTTAAAATCTATTTTGTAACTAACTGGAAACCAGTTTAAAGATTTCAGGACTGGAGTAATGTGGTCTGTTCTCTTGGTCCTGGTTAAAACTCTTAGCATCAGCATTCTGAATAAGGTGCAGCTGTTTAATGGCCTTTTTGGGAAGACCAGTTAAAAGACTGTTGCAGTAATCAATTCTACTGGAAATAAAAGCACAGATGAGCTTCTCTTGGTCATTCTGGGATACCAAAGCCTTGATTCTGGCTATATTTTTAACCTCTGTGAAGTTCGCACCCCATGTAATCAGAACATCGATAAATGACAAATGAATAATCAAATGTCGGTGTCTTTCATCATGTGGTGGAGATGCATATGGACTCCTTTCTACAGCTTTTCGAGCACAACCAAAGATGAAAACAAACAAGCGGGGAGTGAAATTAAGATAGTGAATTTTATTAAAAGAAAGAAAGAAAGAAACAAATAAAACGCCAAACCACCATTTGTCATTTTTGTGTTAAAAACTATACTTGGTATAGACTTCCGGCTCACGCAATGAGAGACTATTCGCACTTCCCAATAGCTCCGCAGTTTTACCTCTAAAATCACTTTTAAACAAGTTTAAATCCGACCAACTTGCAAATTAATCTCTCATCCCATAGTCATAACAGAATTTGTGACTTATGAGGCCGGTTTTCAACAATGATGAATTCTAAAAAAGAAAAACCGTGACGATGGACAAAGGCCCGGGGGAAGTCTCGAGCTCGCCTAGCAAGGACTACCGAGAAAAAAAACGGCATTCTGGCCGACAACGTGCCTGCTGGCCTCTAGACACTTCGCAAGGAAATGCCCCAAAACGAGAAAGACATTTGTGCCACGATCGAATTACGAACGTTACGGCTGATCTAAAAAAAGGACATCCATCCATTATCTAAGCCGCTTATCCGAATTCGGGTCGCGGGGATGCTGGAGCCTATCCCAGCAGTCATTGTGCGGAAGGCGGGGAGACACCCTGGACAGGCCGCCAGTCCATCACAGGGCCCACACACACACACACACACACACACACACACACACACACACATGCTTCGGTTTCCTCCCACAGTCCAAAGACATGTAGGTCAGGTGAATCGGCCGTACTAAAAATGAAATCTCCCCGATGAAAAAGGACACACACATAGCAATGGCTATGATAAACGCCATTATTAGTTGTGGTTGCTATAGTTACCAAGCCTCCCTTCCGGTTTGCCTGCATTGCAGTCCCTGTTGTTCTTCCTGTTTTAACTAAATGGCTGCTGCTGCATGTTACCATCTGCGTTGTGTGATTCATGGATGTCGTCTCTCATTACTGGCGTGGTGGCAGCGCTTACCAGACTTATGTCCCGAGGACTGATATTTACCGAATTAATCGCGGTAGCCCTTCCAGGGGAATCAGTGTAGTTACGTCTACCACCAGACGCAGCTGGGCTAGCTCAGACACAGTTGTGCTAGCTAAGTGGGCAGCATGGTGACACACAGAGCACCAAAGCAGTGGTGTTCAACAAAGACCGAGACGGTGAACTCTTGAGAACTGGTGTCAGAACCTGCTTTATATGCTGTCGCTCGACGCTGGGTTTGCCCCCTTCCTGCTCGATGGCGTGGAGTGGGAGAAGAAGTCTAAAACTTCCCCTGTCCGGGGATTCACAGATGACGGTGAAGATATTCCCGCGCCCCGACATCGCAATAAAGAACAGAAGGTAGCCATGTTAGAGCTAATGTTGGGACAGATAGCCAATTATTGTCCTGTAATTTCTCATCACAGCATAGTCAGGAACTCCACATCTATTGACAGCATATGGCAAGCTATTCTTCTACATTATAGCTTTCAGTGCACCAGGGCTCATTTCATTGACTTTGCTGCTATTAAACGGGAGCCTGATGAGAGACCAGAGGATTTATATCAACGCTTGATGGCCTTCACGGAAGAAAATCTACTGTGTAAAGATTCTGGCATCAGTCACATGGGACAGACTGTGACCGAGGACGAGGAGTTAACTTCCTCACTGGAGAACTTTGTTGTGCTCACATGGCTCCGCCTCATACATGGTGATCTACCGAAGCTCGTCCAACAACGGTACGGCACTGAGTTGCGGGCTCGCACATTGGCATCCATTAAACCAGAAATCTCACAAGCCCTTGATTCGTTACTAGAGGAATTGCAGGCCTCAGAGGATGCTAGGGCTATGTGCGCAGCTGTGTCTGAATTCCCCAAGTCAAAGCAATCCATCGCTGTCCGGACAAGGAGGTCATGTTCCCTTTGTAAATGTGCCGGCAGGCCTGATAATCCCTTCCTCAGCAAATGCTCCTTTCTGCCCCCCCAAGATAAAATGTACATGGCAAAGTCGCGCCAGGTTTTGGGAGAGCAGGTCGAGACTGATGATGAGGTAGAGGAGTGCGTTAGTGGGGAGCCAGCGCCATCAAGTGGTGTGAAACGTGTACTTATCAAACAGTCCCCTTACCTTGATGCCTTCCATGGACACTGCCCTGTGCGTCTCACCGTTGATAGTGGGGCAACAGACAACATGATGAGGGCCTCATGCGCGACCAGGCTGGGCGTCACTGTCACAGGAAGTACACAGTCCACATTCCAAGTAGATGGCTCGTCCCTTTTGAAAGTAGTGGGAGAGACACGGACACACTTCCAGAGAGATGGCCATGACCTCTATTTTGAGGGCCTCGTCGTTGAGAATCTCGACTCTGACATCCTGGCTGGAATTCCCTTTATGTAAAAGAACGACGTCTCCATCAGACCAGCCAAACACCAAATCTGCTTGGGCGAGGATATATACCGCTACGGCACCCTCCAAATACAAATGGACAGGCATGCTGTACAGCGCGCACACGTGCTCCGCACTCAGGATGAATCCACTGTGTGGCCAGGGGAGTACATCGAGCTCGAGCTGCCTCCTGAGCTGTGCAATGTGGACAGTGAGCTGGCTGTTGAGCCACACGTCGATGTCTCATGTAACCAGTCTGACACACAGCAGCGGCCTACCCCAACTTTGCTACGGGGTCTATCCGGGAAGCTCCGTGTCCCAAATCTCACTGGCAAGCTGCAGCTGGTCCAGAAAAGCCACCATCTAGGCCGTGTCCGCGCCACATATGTCCTGTCACTTAGTGACGCCACCGTGCCAGCTGATCACCCCACCGGCACCCAGTTGAAGACAGTTGTGCAACGCCACTTCTACACGTTGGATATGCGCTCTGCTGTGCAACGTGTCTCCAGCGGCTGCCACCAGTGTGCAGCTCTGAAGAAAGCCCCTGCGTTCGTATCTGAACAGTCTACAAGTGACCCTCCGGAAGTCATCGGGTCTTCTTTCGCGGCTGATGTGTTCAGGCGGGACCGCCAGTTCATTCTGATTGTCCGGGAGTGTGTCATGTCTTTCACGCTGTCTTGTCTCATCGACGACGAGCGCAGAGACACTCTCAGGGATGCTTTAACCCGCTTATGTGTGGGTCTGTGCCCTCTCGACAGCCCCTTTGCTGTGATCAGGACTGACCCTGCCCCTGGTTTTGCTGCATTGGCAGGGGATGGGGCCCTCGCTATGCACAGACTAGTTGTTGAGGTGGGCAACGCCAAGAATGTCAATAAGAACCCAGTGGCGGAGAAGGCTGTTCAAGAGATTCAGGGGGAGATTCTTCGTCTCGAGCCTAACTGTAGGGCTGTTACGGCTGGGTGACTGCTACAAAGTGGAAGGTCCCTCTACGGCCTCTGAACCCCTCGCGGACGATTTCGCATCTGATGAGGACTTGGACAACCCTGTCCCGCACTGCCCTGACATACCGCCAGCCATTGCCGAGCGCCCACCTGCACCTTGCCTGCCTTGTGATAACGATATGAGGCTGGGGGATGAGACCGTGCCTCCCATCGAGGTCGAGCCTGGGGGGAGCTCCCCTGGCGAGTGTGTGCCTGCTCTTGCCAGTGTTGTAGTACTCGAGTCCAGGACTCGGACTCGAGTCCGACTCGAGTCCTGATTTTCATGACTCGTGACTCGACTTGGACTTGAGCACTGATGACTCGGACTTGGACTCGGACTCGCGAATTTACTGCATTCGGACTCGGAAGTTGGAGACCCGGACTCTGACTTTTTAATTGATAAAGACTGTTTTTGTTAGATTTTTTTAAAATAATAGGCCCTATTAAAATATATTGATAGCTATATTAATACTGTAACATTATTCAATTTCGTGTAAGGGCAGGCACGTGTGTTCCACCTACATGCGGATTCACGTGGCGTGCATACCGTCATGTTCAGTAGCGCGAAGATGCCTAAAGAGACGCCCCGAATTGTGCTCTTTGCTTACACAGATTTTACAACAAATTCCAGCAAGATCACTGCTAGATGTTCGATATGTAAACGAACTATTGAGGAGAAGACCGGGACAACCTCAAACTTCAACAGACATCTGTCAAGGATGCACCCAGAAAAGTAAGTGATATGCAGTCAGTTGATGGTGATCAGTTAACGTTAGCTAGCTAGCTATCTAGCTACGGTAACAATAGCCTCTGAAGTAACTCAACCACTGGTCCAAGATGTTGGGTCAGGTCGTGTGGCGGGTATATCATATCACTAGAACCGTTGGGTTGGGTCGTGTGGCGGGTATATCATGTCACTAGAACCGTTGGGTTCGGTGGTATGGCGGGTATATCATATCACTAGAACCAAGTGAGATTGTATAGGTAAGTTAAGTAACGTTACTGTGAGAATGCTAATGCAGCATTGCACAGAAAAGTCACAGTACGGTTCGCTTTCGGTACGAGCGTGCCATCGATCTCACTAATGATGAGTTGGTAAGTAACACGCAGCGTCTTCATGTTATAGGGAGATTAAAACTGATTTTTCCTATTTATCATTTAGCTAATTACCAAGTAGCATACACTTAACGGAAAAAACACACCACTCTGAACTACCGTGTTAGCATTAATCTTAACTAGCAATAACAAATCCGCACATTGCAGGTCTCCGCCATGAATATTCTCCAAGTGTGGAGAAGGAAGAAGTCTAGCCTATATGCATCCACAAATAATGTTGATAAAATGTGCACAACTTTACAATGCAAATAAAAATAATTGTAGGCTATTACTCGCCAAATGGACTAATTGAAGAAAGCTAATGTGGATGCCGCCACTGGTTTTCTTGAGAGCTGGAGACGGTACAAGATTTGACGGATGTGGCATTTTCCCCCCCCCCCCGATGTACCGAAAACTACCGAACCGTATCGTGATTGGTGACACCGCATAGGCTACTGTAAATATGGGGATATTTTTCTTTGCATATATGCAGCATTGGGTGTGTCAAATTCTAAAAATAGACATGCGCGACGTAGCTTTTGAACAGTACTATGAACTGGCTCTGTCTTCTAACAAAATGACACCCTCCCTGACCCATACAGAATAAACATACAGACTCACGGAGGATAGAGAGTTAAAGCTCAGCTAGGTAGCATGTAACATACTTAAATCAATAATTAAATGACTGGGTTTTGCTAATTAATCCCTGTCCTGTTAGTCTCATAAATTATGTATCTTTTCTCATCCTTTTCATGTATCCAGCTAGCTTACATTAGTTAATCTACTAATATGGTAATGTTAGTTATATAGATAACTAAATATGTAACTTAACTGGTTATGGTTCAAACCACTATGTGTATAATGTGTAACATTTGTATTGTTATTGCATATTGTTATAGCTATAACGTTACACATTTTTTGCTGTGAGAAAGATTACTTGAAACAGTTTGGCATCAGCAAGCTAAAGTGTGTATCCTATCTTCCCCTAGGTTCCAAGAATACCGTGCCTCCACTGCTTCAGATGTGATGCCAGCTGCTCCAGGTCAGAAGATGATCACATCATTTTTAAATGATGGACAGCAAAGGATGTACAACCTCAAACATCCACGTCAGAAGGCTATAAGTGATGTCCTTGTAAAAGATCTAATCATTAAGTGCTGCTTGCCACTCTCCATCATTGACAACGAGGACTTCAAGCACTACCTGCATGTCCTGGACCCTCAGTACCGGCCCATAGCAAGATCCACAATTTCCTCTATGACCATTCCAGGAATGGTGGAAGTCAAGAAAGAACAGATAAAGAGCCAGCTGGCAGAAGCATCGAGTGTTGCTGTTACCACAGACATTTGGAGTGATCGAAAGATGCAGTCATTCCTTGGAGTGACAGCACACACAGTGGCAATGGATAAAAAAAACAGGAACTCAGCCTTCAGTCATATCTTCTTTCCTGCAAAAGAGTGCATGGGAAACACTCAGGAGAGAAGATTGCAATGATGTTTGAATGCTGTGCTGAAGAATACCTGATTAAGGACAAGATCAACTTTGTCATAACTGACAATGCATCCAACATGAGAAAAGCTTTCCAGGCCAGCTTTCCCCGAGAGGATCCTTGTGATGCTGAAGCTCATGATCCCAGCACATTTGAGGAGGATGATGAAATATGGCAAGACCTGATGCCAGAAGATCAACAGACAGTCAATGACACTTTGGCTGAGAACTGTGAGATGCAGAGACTATCATGCTTCACACATTCACTGCAGTTGGTCATAAAAGATGGTCTGAAAGACACCAGTGGGCTGTCAAGCACCCTAGCAAAGCTATCCCGTGCAGCCAACCTCCTCCACAGTGGCACCTCGTTTAAAGACGGCTTTGAAGCGTGTTTTGGTGATGCAACAATTCCAACAGCGAATGCCACATGATGGAATTCCACTCTGAAGCAGGTGAAGGCTTATGTGCATTTAGACATGCAAAAGCTGTCCAGTGTGTTGGAATCAGAGGGGCACAAAAGCCTTATCTTATCCCCGCGAGAGTATGCTCAGCTTAAAGAACTGATCGAAGTTCTTGATCCGTTCTTAGAGGCAACCAACCTAACTCAGGGTGAGACTACTGTCACCGTCAGTGTGATTGTGCGCTGTGTCCTCACTCTGCGCTGTCACCTGCAGGAAATAAGAGGACAAGCCAGATACTGTGGGCCTCTGGGGAGAGCTCTGGAGAGCTCCTTGAAAACAAGGTTTGCAGAGGTTTTCAGTGCAGTCAAGATACCAGGATGTGAGCCGGCTGAAGGAAGAGGCCCCACCAAATTTCCTTTCACCAATGCCTACTTCATAGCATCTGTGTTGGACCCAGCATTTGGCTTCCAGTGGCTAGAACATGATGTGCAGCTGGACAGTGACATCAAAGATGTGCTGAAGACTGAGATCAAAGGTGAGAAATGTTTTGATTAATGTTAGTTAAGTGATTAACTATTTGATTGTTGTGATGTTTATATCATTGAAGGTGTTACAATAAAGCACATAGACATGTCATTTGTCATGTAGGCCTAGTCAATAACATATTTGTAATGAGTCCCCCATGCCCCCCTCTCATTTCAGAGTATATAAAGGCAGAGGGTGACAAGCAAGCGGTATCAACAGCAGATGCAGCGGAAGCAACAGGACCAGGGGAAGGTGAACTTTCAGAGTGTCCTCCTGAGAAGCTGTTGAGAATGTTCTCCCACTATAGGAGGACTCCCTCCTCCACCGAGAAGAAGCCGTCTGGCCAGGCTCAGTTGACTGCATACCTCAACTTGATCACTGAGCAGGACTCTGACTCAGTCCCGTGCCTCAGGTTTTGGCAGCAAAAAAAATCCAAATTCCCTACCCTCTCTATCAGATTGCCACACAGGTATTCTCTATCCCTGCCTCCAGTGCGCCCATTGAAAGGGTATTTAGTCATGGAGGCATTTTGATGAGGCCTCACCGTGCAAGGTTGAGTAGTTCCATGCTGTCAGATCTTGTGTTTTTGAAATGCAACGTGTATGCTTAAAACTAGTGCCACCAGCCCTTTGTTCCTAACTATTCCTGAGAGACAATGTCTTTTGACTAGTTTTTATGAATGTATTGTATGCTGTGGAACTTACTTCTGTATACTGTTTCCACCATTTGCTAACATCATGCTATTCAAAGCTATCAATGTGTTTTGAAGCACATCCAATGTTCAGAATGTCAAAGAAATTCAGACTGTTCTAAAAATGTGTGTGTGCGCGCATGCTTCCGCGTGCATGTGTGCGAGTGTGTGGGTGTGCATTTGTTTGGCTATCGTGTCACAAAGTAATTAAACTCCCTTTGAAATGGTGACAACTGTGTCATTTTTGTTTAATGTAGACCTTTTTTATTTGTATGTCAGATCTTTGTGCCCGAGTGGATCACTGGAGCCATCTTGGAACTCGACTCAGACTCAACCTTGATGACTCGGACTCTGACTAGGGTAATAGGGACTCGACTCGGACTGAGGTAATGGGGACTCGACTCGGACTCGACTCGACTTTTCTTTGGTGACTCGGACTCGGACTTGGACTCGAACACTGGGGACTCGAGACTCGACTCGGACTCGAGGTTTAGTGACTCGACTACAACACTGGCTCTTGCACCTGATGCTGCACCTCGACGCTCGAAGCGTCGCCGGTGCTTACCGCGGCATTTAGAGGACTTTGAAGTTTAGGCCAGTTGTTTGTGTGTACTGGTGATAATGTTTTGTCTTACCTTACAGGTCTAGTTATATAGCCTGAGCTGTCATTCTTTTGGGAAAAAGGGGCGGAGACAGAGAGAGGGAGATGGGGCGGGATTAAGTGGTTGGATTTCACTTTTTTTGTTACTCGCCATGTGGCGGGTAGGCTTCTGAGATTTACTCGCCAATCAGAAAATCTACTCGCATCTGGTGGGTGGCGAGTGTTAATTTCAGACCCTGGCTGCACCTCTTAAAAACTATATTGAAATAAAGTTGTAGATTGAGTGTTTTTCATCCGAAATTATATTAAAATATCTTATGTTAAATATTTTTTAATGTAGACCTAAAGTTGACGTTTTTATCTATCTGTCTGGGCCCCCCTGTGGCAATTAGACCCTAGGCAGCTGCCTAGTTTGCCTATGCCTAGATCCGGCCCTGGTATGTATGTACACTGCTCAAAAAAATAAAGGGAACACATAAGCAATGCAATGTAGCTCCAAGTCAATCACACTTTTGAGATATCAACCTGTCCAGTTAGGAAGCAACACTGATTTGTGACTCAATTTCACCTGTTGGTAAATTGTCTAATTTCCACCGGGTGGAAATTAGACAATTTGCAAGACAACCCCTATAAAAGGAATGGATTTGCAGGTGGTGGCCACAGACCATTTGCCTGTCCTCATCTTTTCTGGCCGATCTTTGGTTAGTTTTTCATTTTGCTAGTGCCCTCACCACTAGAGGTGGCATGAGGCGGTATCTGCAACCTACAGAAGTTGCTCAGGTAGTGCAGCTCATCCAGGATGGCACATCAATGCGTGCTGTGGCAAGAAGATTTGATGTGTCTCCCAGCACAGTGTCCAGAGCATGGAGGAGGTACCAGGAGACAGGCCAGTACACCAGGAGACGTGGAGGGGGCCGCAGGAGGACAACAACCCCGCAGCAGGACCGCTATCTGGTCCTTTGTGCAAGGAGGAACAGGAGGAGCACTGCCGGAGCCCTACAAAACGACCTTCAACAGGCCACTAATGTGCAGGTTTCTGCTCAAACAGTGAGAAACAGAATGCATGAGGGTGGCATGAGGGCCCGACGTCCACAATTGGGGCCTGTGCTCACAGCCCAACACCGTGCAGCCCGATTGATCTTTGCCAGAGAACATCTTGGTTGGCAGATTCGCCATTGGCGCCCTGTGCTCTTCACAGATGAGAGCAGGTTCACACTGAACACATGTGACAGACGTGAGAGAGTCTGGAGACGCTGTGGAGAACGTTCTGCTGCCTGCAACATCCTCCAGCATGACCGGTTTGGCGGTGGGTCAGTGATGGTCTGGGGAGGCATATCCTTGGAGACCTCTACGTGCTAGCCAGAGGTACCATGACTGCCATTAGGTACCGGGATGAGATCCTCAGACCCATTGTCAGACCATATGCTGGTGCAGTGGGCCCTGGGTTCCTGCTCATGCATGGCAATGCTCGTCCTCATGTGGCCAGAGTGTGTCAGCAGTTCCTGTATGTCGAGGGCATTGATGCTATGGACTGGCCTGCACGTTCCCCAGACCTGAATCCAATCGAGCAGCTCTGGGACATCATGTCTCGTACCATCCGCCAACGCGATGTCGCACCACAGACTGTCCAGGAGTTGACCGATGCCCTGATCCAGGTCTGGGAGGAGATCCCTCAGGAGACCATCCGTCGTCTCATCAGGAGCATGCCCAGACGTTGTAGGGAGTGCATACAGGCACGTGGAGGCCACACACACTACTGAGCCTCATTTTGAATCGTCTTGAAGAATTTCCACAGAAGTTGGATCAGCCTATGTTCTCATTTTCCACTTTGATTTTGAGTATGATTCTGAATCCAGACCTTAATGGGCTAATGATTTTGATTTCCATTGATCATTATTAGGTTATTTTGCTCTAAACACATTCCTCTGTCTAATAAATAAAGATTTTCAGCTGAAATATTTCATTCATCGAGGTCTATATTGTGTTTTTAGGTGTTCCCTTTATTTTTTTGAGCAGTATATATCTGTATGTATGTGTACGTATGTATGTATGTATGTATGTGTGTGTGTGTGTATGTGTGTGTGTGTATATATATATATATATATATATATATATATATATCAACACGGATACAGGAAAAAAGATTTTAATACATTGCAGTAAAGGGCTGTTTCGTGTGTCTCGCACTCATCAGCTGCTAATGTGGTTCGACAAAGTTAAAATAAAGACGTTTAAAATATCTTTATCATCATCCCCCATTAGATGATACACATGACATTTATTAGAGGTTTTTTTAATGTTTTAACTGCATGTCCTTCCCACTGTGCCCCAACACCACCCCAGTATATAATTCACATAAATTACCTCGTTATGTTTTTAATGTTCACCATTTCAACAGTGCCGTGGCCCCTAAATGCTTTTCAAAACAAACCCCAGTCCCATTGGTTGTAATGTTTTCTACTACTCCATTGGTTGTTGTACATCATAAGTACCTACCCCATTGTTTGTTATAATTTGAATGTTTCCCCATCTGATTGGTTGCTGTCCAACCGAAATTAGGGGCGTGACGCTGGACAATGTAAACTGTTTGATTCTTTGTCGAACCACATTAGCAGCTGATGAGTGCGAGACGCATAAAACAGGCCTGTACTGCAATGTATTAAAATCTTTTTTCCTGTATCCGTGTTGATATATATATATATATATATATATATATATATATATATATATATAAATAATATTTGTTTCTCCTTTTTCTTGTCTTGTGAAAACTCTTAATTCATATTACATGAGCGTATGTTCTTAGTCTGTTAATGAGTGTCTGTGTATACTTGCATGTATCATGAATGAGGGTTCTTGGTGTGTGTGTGTGTGTGTGTTTGTGTGTTGTGACTTTGATTCATGGTACTGCTGTAACATGGGTGTTTATGGGATGCATTTTTGTCGGATGCTGTGCTGAACTGTATCTCTGTCGTTTGCTATATCTGGCATTATTTATAGATACATACAGTTGTGCATACCACATTGCTGTGACTGTTTCCTGTCATATGCTGCCTGGAGAATGCCACTTTCCAACCCCCTTGAGGGTTTTTAGACAATTCTCCTCTTTCTTTTTCCAAAGAGGAGGTTTATGGATGTGGTGAGGGAGGACATGTAGGTGGCTGGTGTGAAAGAGGAAGATGCAGAGGACAGGAAGAGATGGAAACGAATGATCCGCTGTGGCGCCCCCTAACGGGAGCAGCCAAAAGTAGTAGTAGTAGCTGTTGTAGATTCTTTTTCCAATTTATATATGTATAAATTTATTTTTATATCTATAAATATCAGTGGATAAATCAAATATTGGTTAACCCTGTTATGAGAAAGATTTCAAGGGCACACTTGCTGACAATTCAACTGGCAGCTAAATGGTTTGTCTGACCTGTCATAGACCCATGCATATCTGCCATGCGTGTTCATGTTGCATCTCTAATTGTAAACCAAATTTTACTCATCATGTGAAAACTGTGGACACCAGTGTCGACTAAATATCATCAAAATGTTGTTGGAAAGTACTAATTTCATGTTTCAAAGAAAAAACTTTATCATGCTTACATTTTTTTTATTATTCTAGTCAACAGTTTATCAGCCAAGCATGTTTTGTTTTTTTACTTTAGTTTTATTATTTTGAATATAAAACACACAACTAGTACAACAGATGGGGTCATCTACGACAATGTGAAATGCCAGCCATCACTCAAATCAGAAAACGGAAAACAAAAATTGGGCTGGCAGATTGGGTTTGGCAGTGCTTCATGTCCATAGCTGTCCTTTGGGGTACCCACGAATCACCACTTGGATCCATAATAAAAGAGGATACTCCCAAAGGGGGAGTGTTCCTCCATACCTTCACAAGGCCCACTTTAAAAGTCCCAGCACAGAAAAGTACAGAGTTCTGCACACACAGCAAACATACCGTAATGAGATTATCTCCGATCCAAGTCAGCCAAGCATGGTTTAAGTGTTTTGCAAATGAATAATCAAATGTCGGTGTATTTCATCATGTGGTGGAGATGCATATGGACTCCTTTCTACAGCTTCTCAAGCACAACCAAAGATAAAAACAAACAAGCGGGGAGTGAAATTAAGATAGTGAATTTGATTAAAAGAAACAAATAAATAAATAAAACGCCAAACCACCATTTATCATTTTTGTGGTAAAAACTTTACTTGGTATATAAGTATCAGGAAAAAAGCAAACAACAAAGACGTTCATAATGAATGGATTCATTTATTCAGGTATTAAAATGGATTCTATTGAGAAACATATAAGGGAATATGCAAACCAAGTAAGGTCATTGCAGGGCAGAACAATTATTCCATCACTTTCCTACAGCTGAGTACCTGGGGCATGGGGTGGAGGGGTCATCCCTCATGTGAACTTTGTATTTACATGCTCCTGCATCAAACACTGACACGCAGTCTTCGGGGAAATCGACTGGGGTTAAATACCTACACAAACACATTGCACATTAGAAATCATAGTACTTTGTAAGAGAGGTGAATGGTACCGTCCTCCCACACAGCAGTGACGTTCTTTAACGGCATACTAACGCCTGGCAGCATCCTCCACAGGAACAGTCCATACATGCACTGTTCCTCCACTTGGATCCTACAGCGTGCCAAGTCTTATCCCATTCATCCTGACAATGGGTTATACCTGTGGGTGCAAAATATACACCAAATGACAACATTTGCAAAATTGGCAACAACATTCATGCCGCACATGTTTTAGTATAGCGTTGTTAACTACTGCTATTGTAGTTATTGCCTGCTTTTTTATTAACCAGTTATTTACTGATGAATGGAGACTGTCCTCCACCAAAAAACGACCCCGTAGGTCGTTTGTACAAGCAGCTTATTATGACCCATAGTTACGTTTTAAGCTACTTCCTCGCGGTCCTCCGTAATTATAACACGTTACTTTCCCTAGGCTATCGTGAGAACGAATATTAATAAAAGCAAAGTTTAATGTCACGTAGCGGTTATAATGTCCATGCTAGGTGACTTTCTAACTTCTGGCTAACGTTAAGTTAGCTTTTATAACGTTATTCATAGATAAACATACTGCTAATAGCAATCTTAGCTACTATACTAGACAGCGAAACAACACAAAAACGCACTGACCACATATTCTATTGTTCTAAAATTTTTTAAAAACCCACAATGCACCAAGGCGAAAAGTATCTGTGGCATATCTCCTGCCGCCGGTAGGGGCGCTAACTTGGGAAACGCTCCTGTGGGTCGTATTAGAGGACAAACGACCTACAGTGCACCCGGAAAGTATTCACACCCCTTCACTTCCCCCACATTTTGTTATGTTACAGCCTTATTCCAAAATGGATTAAATTCCTTTTTTTCCTCATCAATCTACACACAATACCCCATAATGACAAAGTGAAAAAGGTTTTGTAGAATTTTTTGCAAATTTATTAAAAATAAAAAACTGAAATATTGCATATACATAAGTATTCACACCCTTTGCTATGACACTCAAAATTGAGCTCAGGTTCATCCTGTTTCCTCTGATCATGCTTGAGATGTTTCTACATCTTGATTGGAGTCCACCTGTAGTAAATTCAATGGATTGGACATGATTTGGAAAGGCACACACCTGTCTATATAAGGTCCCACTGTTGACAGTGCATGTCAGAGCAGAAACCAAGTCATGAAGTCAAAGGAATTGTCTGTGGACCTCTGAGACAGGATTGTATCGAGGCACAGATCTGGGGAAGGATACAAAAAAATTCTACAGCTTTGAAGGTCCCGAAGAGCACAGTGGTCTCCATCATTCGTAAATGGAAGTAGTTTGGATCCACCAGGACTCTTCCTAGAGCTCGCCACCCAGCCAAACTGAGCAATCGGGGGAGAAGGGCCTTGGTCAGAGAGGTGACCAAGAACCCGATGGTCACTCTGACAGAACTCCAGCGTTCCTCTGTGGAGATGGGAGAACTTTCCAGAAGGACAACCATCTCTGCAGCACTCCACCAATCAGGCCTTTATGGTAGAGTGGCCAGACGGAAGCCTCTGCTCGGTAAAAGGCACATGACAGCCCGCTTGGAGTTTGCCAGAAAGCACATAAAGGACTCTCAGACCATGAGAGACAAGATTCTCTGGTCTGATGAAACCAAGATTGAACTCTTTGGCATGAATGCCAAACGTCACATCTGGAGGAAACCAGGCACCTCTCATCACCTTGCTAATACCATCCCTACAGTGAAGCATGGTGGTGGCAGCATCATGCTGTGGGGATGTTTTTCAGCGGCAGGAACTGGGAGACTAGTCAGGATCGAGGGAAAGATGAATGGAGCAAAGTACAGAGATCCTTGATGAAAACCTGCTCCAGAGCGCTCAGGACCTCAGACTGGGGCGAAGGTTTACCTTTCAACACGACAACGACCCTAAGCAGACAGCCAAGACAACGAAGGAGTGGCTTCGGGACAAGTCTGTGAATGTCCTTGAGTGGCCCAGCCAGAGCCCAGACTTGAACCCCATTGAACATCTCTGGAAAGACCTGAAAATAGCTGTGCAGCGACGCTCCCCATCTAACCTTACAGAGCTCAAGAGGATCTGCAGAGAAGAATGGGAGAAATACCCCAAATATAGGTGTGCTTGTAGCTTGTAGCTTCATACCCAAGAAGACTTGAGGCTGTAATCGCTGCCAAGGGTGCCTCAACCAAGTACTGAGTAAAGGGTGTGAATACTTATGTACATGCAATATTTCAGTTTTTTATTTTTAATAAATTTGTAAAAATTTCTACAAAACCTTTTTGGCTTTGTCATTATGGGGTATTGTATGTAGATTGATGAGAAAAAAATGAATTTAATCCATTTTGGAATAAGGCTGTAACATAACAAAATGTGGGGAAAGTGAAGGGGTGTGGATGCTTTCCGGGTGCATTGTATGTGATTGTATGGGTTAGAGGACTTGTTGTATGAATGCTATTTTATGTTATCTATGAATTAAAGTGCAAATTCTTATAGTGACTCCTGCACTGTTTTTTTTTAATTTCTTATTTCCTTCTAACTATTTTCATTTGTTTATCAGTTTATTTGTTAATGGTAATGTTTACGTATGTTTACCTTGTAGTGGCATGCGATTTCGGGAGCACACCGCATTTGCATTTGAAGGCAGCACACAAAAGAATAAAGCTAGAGCCAAGTATTTCTTCACAGAAAACAAAAAAAGGAAAAGAAAGATATCAGATTATTAATTTGATCCCTGGATATGCCGTAACCAAAGACATTTAACCACTTTCACAATATTTTCAAAGTCTGAGACATAGTCTGCTTAAACATACTCATCAGGAGTCTTAAAGAGGGGAAACATCTATTGTGTAATGTTGACTTGGTGGCTGCAGCCTGTTAAGGTGAATGACATTGCGAGGATGAAATCCAGTGAGCTAATCATGCATGTGTGTGTGTGTGTGTGTGGGGGGGGCTCATGATACAACAAACTATAGAGGACCCAGTCTAAACAATGTTGTAATCTTTGAAAATCATGACTTTAGGTTACACTGTCTATATATAAAAAAGAACAAACAAACAAAACGAAACAAGCAAAAACATTTTTTTTCTATTTATTTCTGATTTTCTCCCAATTTAGTGGCCAATCAATTCCTATTTCAGTTCAAACACCCACCCTCGTACTGCATGCGTTCGCCAACTGCATTTCTCCGGCTGGCAGTCTCGAAGGAGACGCCTCCCCACTTTCGTGACAAGGCGACTCCAGGCCGAACCACTGCTTTTTTTCCCCACACACACACACACACACACACAGAGACGCATTCATGTGACGAACACAAGCCGACTCCGCCCCCCTCCCGAAGACAGCGCTGCCAAGTATTGCTGCTACATCGAGTCCGGCCATGAGTCAGATCTGAAGAGACCGGGGCGCGAACCTCGGTCCCCAGTGAGCATTTGCATTGATACAAAGCCGATGCTTAGACCGCTACACTACCGTGGATTCAAACAAAACAAAGTTTTATCAACTGTCTTTTGATCATTTGTGGAAAAACTTGGTAAATATATAGATCAGGAACAAACATAACCCCCAATTCTCCAGTTATAGATTTTCCCTACATATTTGTTTGGTGGTGTGCTGATTAGGGCATATTTCAAATTATCCAAAACCTCGTAACAATAAACAAAAAAACGAATATATGCATACATATATGTATATAAATTATAACAAACACTCACCATAGTGGCCGTCGGACTGTCCCGTATCTGTTAGATGATGTGAATGGTGGTGAGATAGTGAATTTAATATACAGGATTGTATCTTCTCAATGGGGTGACCTCCCTTTTAAATAATGGCTGTTCAGAGACCTTTGGAATTAAACAAGGGTGTAGGTATAGCCCCTGCCAAGACATTTAATCTCGTTTAAAAGCTGATTTCACACACAACAAACACGTTTTGTTAATGATTACTCACCACTCTTCTCCTTTGTTTTCGCAATTTTCTGTAGATTTTCACTTCGAAGAACGTGAAGAAAGTTTTGATTGTAATCGACAGAGACTGGAGCAGCATTTTGCAGCTAATGGCTTGGACCAAAAAGCGGAGAAAACCAAGCCGGTGTTTCTCACGGTGGTAGGTAGGGTTGCCAACTCCTTGAAATGGAAATAAGGAACGGGGGACAGGGACTGGGGTTGGATGGACGGGGCGACGCGGGCATAGCAAAAATGTGCCTTACACTCGGGGCCGGATTAAATGGATAGATTACACTCGGCAGAGCATTTTTTTTGGTCCCACCCCCAAACAAGCACATTTTGATTCTTTGTAAACAAACAACATTACTTTTAACTGCCACATGGTTATTATGGTTAATTAGTTAGGTATATATTTTTGTTTATTATTATTATTATTATCTATTTATAGTTCGTTACTCGCAATTTGATAGTCACGAATTTAAAGGGGAAAGTATAGGCTTACATTTATATATCGTATTTATATTCATTTATATTTATTTGCATTTGACATTTAATTTCATTTTTTGTCTTTACATATTCAGATTTGGGTATTTAAGTGGAAAGCGTAGGCTACTCACATTTACAGTTGCTTTCTCCTGACTTTTGATAAAGTGAAGTCTTTGATGATGTCGTCATAATCCAGGGAGGTGGTAAATTCGTTCTCAATCGCCAACAATGCAAAAACGTTCAGTTTCTTGTCCTTCACTGTTCACGGATCTCAGGTACGTTTTAACGCATTTCAGCAAAGAAAACGACCTTTCTCCTGAGCAGTTTGGAATGGGTTATGTCAGATACATATGAAGGCAAATGTCAATGTTAGGGAATGCATTCTCCAGGCCAAGCTCTCTGAGCTTCTTATACATGCCCGTGACTGATTGTTCACGCTTTGCCATTACATTGAGCTGAACTGACAGAACTCTTCCGTAAAGTCATTTTCAAGATCATGTGGATATATGTCTTTGAGATTTTCTGCCGTTGCACGCACTTCTCGGATGTCCATAGAATTGACTTTTGTAAGAAAACCGAATTTTTCCTCCACTTTTTTGTAGGCGTCATTGTATCATCGCAGTGCCTGTGAGGTAGTCACAGGTGACATAATGTGTGTCAATCAAGAATGCATCCCGTCCTGAGTGTCTGACGTCTGGAGTTGCACGCTCGCTTAACATTACTTTCCTTGCTCAAGTTCTTTGGCTATCAGCCCTGTAGCCCTCAGTTGCTGTAAGAGTTTTAGCCTCTGCTTCGTATGCTTCAAATGCATTTCTGGCCTTGCCTGTGAGTTCTATCAGTGAACTGTACAGAATAGGAACTGTGCGTATATCTATTCGTACCCCCTGCAACGCTTTGCTGGTTAAATGTATTCTTTTGAGAATGCTTCTTGAATGGTTTTGTAGCCATATCTCAGAGCCTTCGTTGCATCAGCTCTCGCAGACCACCCAGTGGCAGAAAGGCTTTTCAATATCAGACCTCGCTCCCATTTTGTTAGGTGTGATGATAGAACTGCCGTGTCGAAACTGAGAAAAAGTTGTATAGACTTTGAATGAAGCCGAAAAACGAAACTGCTTCTAGGGCAACATTCTATTGCACGTGTACCAACCAAATTAAGAGAATGTGCAGAGCATGGTACAAATTCAGCGAGAGGGTTTTCCTTTCTTATTCTAGCCTGAAGTCCAGAACCTTCCATATTATTGGCATTATCGTAGCTTTGGTCATGACAGTCCAGCAAATCAATGTCCAATTCTTTTAATGCTGATTTGAGCGTTGTCTCCATGTGTTCTGCACTGTGACCATGCAGTGGTATGAATTCTAAAAACCTCTCCAAAGGTTCGCCACTCTTCTGCTGGACATAGCGAATTATCAAGGCGAGCTGATCAACATGTGTGATGTCAGGTGTTGAATCGACAATGATAAAAAAATACTTGCCATCTTTAATTTCTTTAACAATGGCACGCAGGACCTTTTCAGCAATCAGCTGAATAAACTCATCGCAAACGGTAGAGGACAAATAATTAGTATTTCCCCAGCCCTTGTTTCCGTATTTGGCTAAATGTTCTGATAACAGCAGATCAAAGCGACTAATTATCTCGAAGCAGCCCAAAAAGTTCCCATTGTGGGGCGATGCTAACAGCTCATCATCACCGCGGAAGGGCAGTCCTCGGGAAGAAAGAAATTGGATAGTCGCCACTACATTTTTCTTGTCTTGTGAAAACTCTTAATTCATATTACATGAGAGTATGTTCTTAGTCTGTTTATGAGTGTTTGTGTATACTTGCATGTATCATGAATGAGGGTTCTTGGTGTGTGTGTGTGTGTGTGTGTGTGTGTGTGTGTGTGTGTGTGTGTGTGTGTGTGTGTGTGTGTGTGTGTGTGTGTGTGTGTGTGTGTGTGTGTGTGTGTGTGTGTGCGTGTGTGTGCGCGTGTGTTGTGACTTTGATTCATTGTACTGCTGTAACATGGGTGTTTATGGGATGCATTTTTGTCGGCTGCTGTGCTGAACTGTATCTCTGTCTTTTGCTATATCTGGAATTATTGATAGATACATACAGTTGTGCATACCACATTGCAGTGACTGTTTCCTGTCGTATGCTGCCTGGAGAATGCCACTTTCCAACCCCCTTGAGGGTTTTTAGACAATCCTCCTCTTTCTTTTTTCAAAGAGGAGGTTTATGGATTAGTCAGGCGGCTTAGGACCAGATTTGAGAAGGATGGGGACACGCCGGACAAAAGCACGAAATTTTTCCACATGCTCTCCATCACCATAGCTTTCAATTTTTGATGGGAGCCACTTCATCAAGATGGCGGATGGCGGCCGGCGGCCATCTTGGAAGTGCCAATATGTCAGCTTCCAAGCCACTTAGAAGGTCAATCTTGGTGTCAAAATATACATTTTCTGGGTCAATGAATGCATTAAAGCTATTGAGAATATCACTAGATGATTATTTGTGCCAAGATCAAATAAATATGTTCATTCTGACAATGTATTTACATAATTTTCAACTCAGTTCCTAAACAGTCAGACATACATTAATATAGGTCATATACATGTACACTGAAAAACTGACAACATGCATGAGTTGAATTGAACTTTATTATCTTCACTAAGATAATATATAATATTCTAAGATAAAGTATATTCAAATTATGTCACATTTACAACTGCAAAGATCTGTGCAATTCCAGTGTGCCTTTTTGCATGAGCACCTTGCACCACAACCACTTGTGTTTTGAAAACTGCACTTGACTAGTTCACTGCAGGCTTTTGACGCCATCGGTAGAATGCTCCACACAGGAAGCCAGACCTGGCTGTCTCCATCCAGTGTCCATCCCCATCCTTCTGGACTGGGTGTCGGCTGCTGGGCCAGTTCAGATGTCGCCCAGGTCCCAGACTGGTAAGCAGCTCGCTTCACGTGCTGCAGCAGTGAATCTTGCGTTGGTGGAATGTGTTCCATCGTTTTGTTCTTCTGGCAGAACAACTCTCTCCGTGCTTCACTGACAGATTCCAAATCGCTCGTCTTGTCGTAAAGGACAACTGTGTAGCGCTCCAGAAGTCGAAAGTGTTGGGCATCTATGGTCACGGGAGTGTGCGGATTTGCTGTCATGTAGTTGAAGGCCTGCGTGACCTCGGGGTAGGAATTCCAAGCTACTCATGCTGACTTTTTCCCCTTACCACAGAATGCTGAGGTTGTGTCACAGCCTGTGTAACAGTGGAAGATGGGAAGTGCTGTGGACTTGTCTTTGCCCAGAGCATGGCTGATGGTATTTATATGAAGATATGTGTAATTCTTGCCAGTGCCAAAAGTGACCCAGATGTCTGCAGCTGGATACTTGGTGAGCAGGGCATGGAACTTGCCAATGAGGATAACGACAACATCTGTATCCACAGTGCGTACCGAGCAGGTAGAAGAGCCATGCTCCAGGGCATCAAGCAAGTGAATCAGGATCCTGGTATCAGCCTCTTCATGGTTACATGGCAGCATGGAGTGGCTGGTGTCTGTGCCGACCACTCTAATGCTGGATGTAATGAAGACTAGCTTGCCCTCTGGCCACACAGTGGATGCAATCTTCGTGGAGAGTAAGGCAAAGAGTTCCTGCTTGTTCATGGGATCACGCAGGAAATCTGGCCAATTCCCTGGCAGCTTGTTCTGACCAGCCACCTTCCGTCATATCCCTTTGCCTCGCTTCTCCCTTGTTGACTCTTTTATGCTGCTGGTGATGTAAGTATCCCACACCACATCAACTCTTTCGGAGGTCTCCAAGTGTTTCATGATGTGGGGAACAAAGACAAAACTGGCATATTCATCGAATGTGGTAATATTGGTAGGGGACAGGAAGTGCACCATGGCAGCTCCGTCAAGTACTTTGACATCAAAAGTACCGGAAGGTTCCTGTTGTGTCTTCTGTGTTAGAACATTTAGCAGATCTGACTTCTTTCCCAGCTGTAGTTTCCCTCTGTCAGATAGAGAGGGAAGATATGGATGGTTTTCATGCTTAAAGAAGATGCTCAGGTCCCCCTCTCTGTGTTGCATGGCTATATATAATCGGGAGAAGAGTGCCACATCATCCTTCAACATTGAGATCTGCCCTGCCTGCTTGGTCCTCGTCTTGGGTGTTGGGCTTCTGAAGAGCGGCAGCGAGTTCTTTTTGATGGGCTCATGAATGGAGTGAGAGCGGTCCATAATCACTGTCTTATGGTACTTGTTGTACTGATCTCTGCCCACTGATTCCACTGTGCGGACTGTGTTAACCACAGACTCGTCAATCACATTCCGTGTGTCCAGCGTTAGTAGCTCGGGGGTATCATGTAGGAACGGATTGCTCATCCCACTGATGGTGTGCACCAGAGCTAGTGCTTGCTCTTTGAATGTCGTCTGTGTAGACATTCCTTCTTCATGGTGTTGTTGTTTATTGCCTTCTTCTAAGATATACTCCTGCTCAAACTCTTTTAGGATTCGTGCTTGTTCGGCCCTGCGATCATCCACTTCTTGAATGCTGAGGGATTCTCGGTGAGTCCCACTGCACCCCCAGAACCCTTCACCAGATCATTATTCTGCTCATGAGCCTGGTCTATCGGTATGCTTGAGAATCTGTTTGTGGTCTTGGGAACAACCCAGTGGCCATGTTCTTTTTCTGACAGAAATAATTTGAATATAAATGGGAAATAACAAGAGACAGCTCTGTCAAAGTTCATAAACAATCACACCAACTGGACTAGCATCAATGTACGTTGTGGTCATGTTCCCCCCAATGAATGTGTCATTTCACACATGCTTAATAATAATTTCCTATATAACAGTAAATGGCTAACTTTACTTACGTTATTGTCTACTGGAATGCTCATGCTGTGTGTTACAAAAATATGTTGTGCATAATGTACATAATTGTGTAGCTATATTGCCAGAATGAACTAAATTATCTAATATCAGAAAAAAGCAAACAACAAAGAAGTTCATAATGAATGGATTCATTTATTCGGTTATTAAAATGGATTCTATTGAGAAACATATAAGGGAACATGCAAACCAAGTAAGGTCATAGCAGGGCAGAACAATTATTCCATCACTTTCCTACAGCTGAGAAAATGGGGCATGGGGCGGAGGGGTCATCCCTCATGTGAACTTTGTATTCACATGCTCCTGCATCAAACACTGACACGCAGTCATCGGGGAATTGGACTGGGGTGGAATACCTACACAAACACATTGCACATTAGAAATCACAGTACTTTGTAAGAGAGGTGAATGGTACTGTCCTCCCACACAGCAGTGACGTTCTTTAACGGCATACTCACGCCTGGCAGCATTCATCGCAGGTGCAGTCCATACATGCACTGTTCCTCCATTTGGATCCTAGTGTGCCAAGTCTTATCCACGTCATCCTGACAATGGGTCATACCTGTGGGTGCAAAATATACACCAAATGACATTTGCAAAATCAGCAACAACATTCATGCTGCACATGTTTTAGTATAGCATTGTTAACTACTGCTATTGTAGTTATTGCCTGCTTTTTTATTAACCAGTTATTTACTGATGAATGGAGACTGTCCTCCACCAAAAAAGACTCCGTAGGTCGTTTGTTCAAGCAGCTTATTACGACCCATAGTTACGTTTCACGTTTTTTCGGCCCCCCTACGGATGCTGCTAACGGCACCCCCGTATACGCACCTATGGCACGAGGTATGTGGGGGTGGTTTTTGGAGGTCAGCGGTTCGGCTGGGACTTTGTAATGGCGAAGGTGTCCATTGCCCTCCTGGGTGCGGATTTCCTGCGCGCTTATGGACTGTTGGTAGACGATAAAAACTAGAGATGCACCGATTTCAATTTTCTTGACCCATTCCAATTTCCGATTTGTTAGTATTCTGACCTGCCGATTCCGATTTTGGCCGATTCCGATTTTTTCTTTCTAAGAACAATAATTGACAGCAAACACAAACATTTTTGTAACTTCCAAAGCTACGAACTCCATAATTTTCCGCGAAATTATTGTGCGCTTTTCGTTGTGTGTTGAGAACGGTAGCATGGGCTGCTGGCTTGCGGCTGGCTCGTTGCTCTTTTTTCCCGCAGTTTTGGCTACCTTGCCTTTGTTAGCTTCATCAAATTTGGCATACTCACCGGGGTGGTGGTTTCTTAAGTGTCTGATTATGTTTGTGGTTCCAGACATTTTCAACATTAATCCTCCACGTCTTATTTTAATCTTGCATGTGTTGTAAACTGCGAGCTTTGTGTCTTCTTCATTAGGGATGCCCCCTGAAACCCGGTTCTAAACGGGAACCGGTTCTAAATTAGTAAAAACCGGAGCATTTTTAAGATCCGACGTTTTCGGTTCTGCTATCGGTAGTCGGTAGGTACTCGAGAAATCATGGAGTGAGATTTATATTGTGGCAATTGTGTTTTTCGGGGAATTTAAACGTCGCGAACATAATCTTGTTTGCCGTTTTCTCCATCTCTCTGTCTCTCTCTCTCTCTTACTGCGCGAGGGGCGGGGCTGTGCTGTGCTGTGCTCCACACACTCGCTCACACTCGCACAGACAGCTCTGCTGAAGGGCTCATCATGGCGGAGAGAACTAAACGTTCAAAAGTTTGGGTATATTTTTCAAAAGTCGATGACAACAACGCTCGTTGCCACAAGTGCAACAAATCATTTGCCAGTAAGGTTGGCAATACAAGCAATCTGTCGAAACATCTTTTGTCGAAACATGGTATTAATCTGCAGAAATGCGGCATTTTCCACTGCTTTGCTCGTAGTGTTCCATCCACGTCCACTGCAGGTAAGCCGTATGAGCCATAGATACGGAGTTAGCTAGGCTAATAACGAATTATTACGAATAGGCCAATAAATAAAATGTAATTGCTTAGCTAATTGTTTAGCTACAAATATATAAGCCATAGATACGGAGTTAGCTAGGCTAATAACGAATTATCACGAATAGGCCAATAAATAAAATATAATTGCTTAGCTAATTGTTTAGCTACAAATATATAAGCCATAGATACGGAGTTAGCTAGGCTAATAACGAATTATTACGAATAGGCCAATAAATAAAATGTAATTGCTTAGCTAATTGTTTAGCTACAAATATATAAGCCATAGATACGGAGTTAGCTAGGCTAATAGCCGGGGACACTATAAGTCAGGAGAGATCACGACTCCTGCCGGAGAAGGCAGATATGTTGATTTTTCTGCAGAAGAACTGTTAGGATAATGTTCTAGGTTCTTGTTTGTTTGAACTTTGCCTTTTGCTGTAAAAAAATATTTTTAATATATATATATATATTTTCTTTATCTTTATCTACTTTTATTTTTTATCTTATTTGTTGTTGTTGAATGTTGATTATAAAGTCTATAATTCAGACGCATTTAAAACATTGCTGCTGCTGTTGCTGCTGAATAAATATTTGTTTATATTTATATAAAGTTATATAATAGAATAATAAAGCAATGTCGATTCTGTTCTTAATTAAGTGTCTTTTTTTCTTGCATAATAATCAAAAAGAACCGATAAGAGTATCGATAAAGTACCGAACCGATAAGCAGTACCGATAAGAGTAGTAGTATCGATAAAATCCTAACGATACCCATCCCTATTCTTCATCGACAGTGAAAAATTTCCACACTACCGACATTTTGGCTTGCGTGTGTGAGGTTGCAGCCCTGATCTGTCTTGCTGCCTCGGTGTGTGTGCAACGTCACGTATGCGCCATCGTGTGGCGCATGCACGTAGCCCTAATTGATCGGCACAGAATGCGTCTGACCGGCCAAGCACGAGTCAAGGCCGATCAGCTTAAAATCGGCCGATTCGGGTCGCGTGCCCATCGATTGGTGCATCTCTATAAAACCGCCACTTGATTGATGCCGTCTCCTTCTGCTCCTACTCATGTACACTGGGGGAGGCGGGTCCCATCAGCTTGTCCAACAAGATTGCCACCGGGGATGAATTTCAGCGTCTGCTTGCTGAGTTTCTGGACCTCACAACGCCCATCTTCTCATCAGCAGTCACCAAGCATGGAGTGGAACACTACATCACCACCACATGCCCCCCAGTCTACGCCTGTGTAGAGTGCCTCGACCCAGCCAAGCTCGCTATCGCCAAGGAAGAGTTTGCCAACATGGAGCGCCTCGGCATCGTGCGCCACTCTGACAGTTCATAGGCCTCCCCCCTGCATAGTACGGTCACGAGGTCTAACGGTGGCTGGCGCCCATGTGGTGATTACCATCGCCTCAACAATGCCACAACGCCAGACCACTATCCCGTCCCACACATCCAGGACTTCTCCGTGCACTTGGCAGGGGCGGTCATCGTCAAGGTGGACCTCGTGCGCGGATACCAACAGGTGCCGGTCTGCCCACAGGATGTGCCGAAGATGGCAGTTATCACGCCATTCGGCCTGTTGGAGTTCCTGAGGATGCCGTTTGGGCTCAAGGGCACTGCACAGACCTTTCAGCAGCTCATGGACTCTGTGCTGCGAGATATGCCGTTCCTGTTTGTTTACCTGGATGACATTCTCGTGGCCAGTACGTCCTCAGCGGAGCACCTGTTCTGTTCGAACGGCTCAGCCAGCATGGGCTCATTGTCAACCCGGCAAAGTGCTAGTTAGGCCTGTCAGCCATTGATTTCCCCGGGCACTGGGTTACAAAGGACAGAGCAACCTCCCGCCCCGACAAGGTGGACGCCGTCGCCAGGTTCCCACGCCTGAACACGGTGAAGTCCCTGCGGGAGTTCCTGGGCATAGTGAACTTTTACAACCAGTTTATTCCCCAGGCAGCTCATCTCATGCTGTATGAGGCTCTGAAGGGTAAGGACCCCAAGGGCCCAGTGGACTGGTCGGAAGAGAGAAACTGGGTGTTTGAGGATGCTAAGGCTGCGCTGGCTGACGCCACCTTGTTGGTGCACCTATCACCAACTGCCCCAGTAGCACTCACCACGGATGCCTCAGATTACGCTGTGGGGGCAGTGTATGAGCAGTGGGTGGGCGGAGCCTGGCAGCCGCTTGCTTTTTTCAGCCGCCAGCTGCGCAGCAGTGAGAGGAAATACAGTACCTTCGACAGGGAGCTTCTTGACCTGTTTCTTGCCATCCGCCGCTTCCAGTTCCTGCTGGAAGTCCGCCGGTTCTCTGTGTTTGTGGACCACAAGCCGCTGGCATTCACCGTGGCCAAAGCCACCGAGCCGTGGTCTGGACACTAGCAGCGCCAGCTCTCTTACATCTTGGGAGTTCACCACTGACATCCGGCACGTTGCCGGCAAGGACAACTTCGTCTCCGACTGCGTTTCCCGAGCGATGTTGGGGGCCGTCCACTTGGGACTCGACTACGCAGCCATGGCTGCAGACCAGGCTGCTGACACAAAAGTGCAGGCCTACCGCGCTGCTGACACCAGGCTGCAGTTGAAGGATGTGGTGTCCAACGATGCCGGGGCCATGCTTCTCTGTGACATCTCCATGGGTCAGCCCCAGCCCGTGGTGCGGCCTGGCGGCGACGGGTTTTCGACACCATCCATGGCCTTTCACACCCAGGCATGAAGGCATCAATGAAGTTGGTGGGGGCCAAGTGTGTGTGGCATGGCCTCGGGAAGGACGTCAAGGACTGGGCAGGCACCTGTATGGCGTGTCAGCACTCCAAGGTCCACTGCCACACCAAGGCACCCCTGGCGCTGTTCCCAGTGCCTCGGAGGCGTTTCGACCATGTCAATGTGGACCTAGTAGGACCCCCTTCCCTCCTCCCGTGGTTTCACTCATCATTTTACCATGGTGAACTGGACCACCAGATGGCTAGAGGCTATTCCGTTGTCAACCACCACGTCTGCTGAGGTGACCCAGGCGTTCATCCGGTCCTGGGTAGCCTGGTTTGGCATCCCATCTGACCTCACTTCTGACCAGGGCCCGCAGTTCACATCCGAGCTCTAGACCGCAGTTGCTGAAAGCCTAGTGGTGAAGCTGCACCGCACCACTGCGTACAACCCGCAGGGCAACGGTTTATGTGAGTGGTTTCATCATTCTATGAAGTCTGCTCTTCGGGCCAGCCTCACAGACAGTAGCTGGGTCGACTGGCTCCTATGGTTCATGCTTGGCCTGCGGACCGCCCCTAAGGAAGACCTGCAGTCCTTGTCGGCCAAGCTGGTTTACGGCCAGCCACTGCGGGTCCCGGGGGAATTCCTCCCAGACGGCGCGGCACCCTGGTCTGCTGCCCACCAATGGCTGTGTTCCAGGACACTGCCGGTGTTTTCACTCCAGTCCCGACTTCGCGGCATGGCCTACCTCAGTCTTACATCCCCAAGGACCTGCAGTCGGCCGGGTATGTCTTCATCCAGCATGACGCCCACCGTACCCCCCTGCGGCTCCCCTACAATGGCCCCTTCCATGTCCTGGCAGCGGGGGCTAAGAAATTTGTTGTGGATGTCGGTTGTAAGCAAGAGTGGGTTTCGGTGGACCACCTCAAGCTGGCTCACCTGGACTTGGACAGGCCGGTTCAACTGGCCCAGCCCTCTCGGCGTGGACGCCCCCCTTCCCCTACACCCGTCAAGAGGAGCTGTTTTGGCCATGTTACTCGTCCCCCACCACTTGATTTTTTTTTCTTTTTGTCATGGTGAATTCTGGGGGGGGGCGTGTTGTGACCTACTTGCAGGTTAGATAATCACCATGCGGGCCAGAGACGGTCCCTTTAAGACAGTGGGCAGGGGTTAGCAAGGGGTATTGTGGGTAGACACGAGGCTGAGGTTTTTAGCATAATGAACTGTTGACTCAGAGTTTGTTGGAGGAAATAAACGACCCCACGGCTGTGTGGTCAAAAGGAGAAGTGGTCTCGTCTCCATTCTTTCATCCTCCACAACACATTACTTTCCCTGCAACAATAAGCGATCTCCTTCCATAAGATGTCGTGAGAACGAATATTAATAAAAGCAAAGTTTAATGTCACATAACGGGTATATCCACGCTAGCTGACTTTCTAACTTTTGGCTAACGTTAAGTTAGCTCTTATAACGTTATTCATAGGTAAATGTAGCGGGTACAAATATTGACTGCACCTTTAAGACACATGAACGCGCGCGAAAAAGCGAAAGGAGCCAGAGAGAGAGTACGAGCAGTGTGGACGGAGCGGTCATGGCGGATGAGCTCTACTGCTGTGCAAAACAGATTAATGTTAAAACCTCATCAAGTGGTCATATGCGGTGACACTTTGGATATCAGTAACGTGATGACGTAGGTGTTTTCGTTTTCTTTGCTAGCGCGAGCACGAGTATTGCATTGAAATACTGTTAACTTTTGCTATTAGCTGGAGCTGCATGGCGACGCACGGATAGGCTGGCCACAGATGAAGGCGGCTGTATGAGCATCCAAGTGTTAGTCTGGTGCATAGATGTCGTCTAGGTCGCTAAAAGTGATATGTTAACTTTTGGAGAGTTTTGTTTTGGAAGAGCAAGCCTGCACGTCGTCAATATCGAAGGGTGTAAGGCGCTGGTTAAACACGTTACGGACACCCCTCCCCCCACTCCGCGTGTGACTCGCGAGGGAAAACGCTGCCCCGCTTTGCTACGGTAGGAGGCTAGAAAGCAGAAGACAAGCCTGCGTGTTCTCTGGGCTGTACAAGAAGTTTCGTGAGAAGTTTGCCCTGCCAGCCATAGGGCTACATTATGGGATGTTTGTTTCTCACGTTTAAATGATAATGTTAAATGGAAAGGGTATGGTTCATTAATGGCCAATGGTAAGGGTACTGTATGGATTTCATTCATGGTTTTTCGTATTACTGGCCAAGTGTTTAAATGAAGTCATACTGTTACCAAGTTTTATTTTAATCATTTTCCTAAATGCTCTGTGTTTATTATAAAGTAAACATCAGAGAAAAAAGGCTGCAATTTTTCTATTTAATTTACCAGTGTATTGGGATACTTACTTGGGGGTAGGGGCGCTTCACCTGTTTAGCTACAGTGGCTTGCAAAAGTATTCATACCCCTTGAACTTTTCCACACTTTGTCACGTTACGACCACAAACATAAATATATTTTATTGGAATTTTATGTGAAAGACCAACACAACGTGGCACAGAATTGTGAAGTACAAAGAAAATTATACATGATGTTAAATTTTTTTTACAAATAAAAAACTGAAAAGTGCGGTGTGCAAAAGTATTCAGCCCCCTTTTCTCTGAGTGCAACCAATTGCCTTCAGAAGTTGCCTGATGATTGCTGAATGATCGAATGTTGACCTAATGACTAAACAGAGTCAACCTGTGTGTAATCTAATCTCAGGACAAATACAGCTGTTCTATGACGGCCTCAGAGGTTTGTTAAGAGAATATTGGGGGGCAAACAGCATCATGAAGTCCAAGGAACACACCAGACAGGTCAGGGGTAAAGTTGTGGAGAAGTTTAAAGCAGGGTTAGGCTATAAAAAGATTTCCCAAGCTTTGAACATCTCACGGAGCACTGTTCAATCCATCATCCGGAAATGTAAAGAGTATGGCACTGCAAACCTACCAAGACACGGCCGTCCACCTAAACTTACAGGCCGAACAAGGAGAGCACTGATCAGAGATGCAGCCAAGAGGCCCATGGTGACTCTGGACGAACTGCAGTGATCCACAGCTCAGGTGGGGGAATCTGTCCACAGGACAACTGTTGGTCGTGCACTGCACAAATTTGGCCTTTATGGAAGAGTGGCAAGAAGAAAGCCATTGTTAAAAGAAAACCATAAGAAGTCCCGTTTGCAGTTTGCCAGAAGCCATGTGGGGGACACAGCAAACGTGGAAGAAGGTGCTCTGGTCAGATGAGACCAAAATTGAACTTTTTGGCCTAAATGCAAAACGCTATGTGTGGCAGAAAACTAACACTGCACATCACTCTGAACACACCATCATCCCCACTGTCAAACATGGTGGTGGCAGCATCGTGCTCTGGGGGTGCTTCTCTTCAGCAGGGACAGGGAAGATGGTCAGAGTTGATGGGAAGATGGATGGAGCCAAATACAGGGCAATCTTGGAAGAAAACCTGTGGGCGGAGGTTCACCTTCCAGCAGGACAACGACCCTAAACATAAAGCCCGGGCTACAATGGACTGGTTTAAAACAAAACATATTCATGTGTTAGAATGGCCCAGTCAAAGTCCAGACCTAAATCCAATTGAGAATCTGTGGCAACATCTGGAAACTGCCGTTCACAAACGCTCTCCATCTAATCTGACTGAGCTTGAGCTGTTTTGCAAAGAAGAATGGGCAAAAATTTCAGTCTCTAGATGTGCAAAGCTGGTAGAGACATACCCCAAAAGACTTGCAGCTGTAGTTGCAGCAAAAGGCGGTTCCACAAAGTACTGACTCAGGGGGGCTGAATACTTTTGCACACCGCACTTTTCAGTTTTTTATTTGTAATTTTTTTTTAAAATCATGTATAATTTTCTTTGTACTTCACAATTGTGTGCCACTTTGTGTTGGTCTTTCACATAAAATTCCAATAAAATATATTTATGTTTGTGGTCGAAACGTGACAAAATGTGGAAAAGTTCAAGGGGTATGAATACTTTTGCAAGCCACTGTAGATCTTTGTAAAGTAGGGGGGTGGTATCAGGTCAGCTCGGTACTTACCTTGCACACAATGCACACACTTCAGTCGGCCCCTTAGGACTCTATAAGTACCCTGGAGCCTACTTTACACAGTCTAAGAAGCTACCGTTGGTCCAGGCTGCTAAACAGCGCACCACTTGTTCACTCACCTGAATATTGAAGCCATAAGCATTGGGTGTGGAGGACCTAGATCCTGTCCCGCTCAGTCCTCCCCAGATTAAGCACTTTGTTACCCCTACAAGGCTGCGGCAATCATTCCGACCGTCACATAAACATACTGCCAATAGCAATCTTAGCTACTATACTAGATGGCGAAACAACACAAAAACGCACTGACCACATATTCTATTGTTCTCAAATTGTTTTAAAAACCCACAATGCACCGAGGCGAAAAGTATATGTGGCATATCTCCTGCCGCCGGTAGGGGCGCTCATTTTGGAAACGCTCCTGTGGGTCGTATTAGAGAACAAACGACCTATGTGGTCGTATGGGTTGGAGGACTTGTTGGATGAATGCTATTTGATGTTATCTATGAATTAAAAGTGCAAATTCTCATAGTGACTCGTGCACAGTTTTTTTAATTAGTTATTTCCTCCTAACTATTTTCATTTGTTTATCAATTTATTTGTTAATGGCAATGTTTTAAAACATAATGGTATGTTTACCTGGTTTCATGGGTTTTACGTAGCACGCTCCATTTGCGTATGAAGGCAGCACACAAAAGAATAAAGCTAGAGCCAAGTATTTCTTCACAGAAAACAAGAAAGGGAGAAGAAAAATATCAGATATTAATTTGATCCCTGAATATGTTGGAAGTTGGAACCAAAGACATTTAACCACATTCACAATATTTTCAAATGCTGAGACATAGTCTGCTTAAACATACTAATCAGGAGTCTTAAAGGGGGGAAACATCTATTGAGTAACGCTGACTTTGTGACTGCAGCCTGTTAAGGTAAATGACATTGCGAGGATGAAATCCGGTGAGCTAATGATGCATGTGTGTTTGTGTGGGGGGGGGGGCTCACGATGAAACTTTGCCTACACCAAACTGTAGAGGAGCCCGTCTAAGCAATGTTGTAATCTTTGACAACCATGACCTTAGGTTACACTATCCACATAAAAAATGTTTAATCAACTGTCTATTGATCATTTGTGAAAAACTTGGTAAATATAGATCAGGAACAAACATAACTCCCAATTCTCCAGTTATAGTTTCTCCCTAAATATTTGTTTGGTGACCTGCTGATTAGAGCATATTTCACATTATCCAAAACCTCGTAACAATAAACAAAACAAACTTATATATATATATATATATATATATATATATATATATATATATATATATATATATATATATTAAAAAAAAGATAATAAACACTCACCATAGTGGCCATGGGACTGTCAGGTAGCTGTTAGATGATGTAAATGGTGGTGAGGCAGTGCATTTAAAATACAGGATTGTGTCTTACCAATGGAGTCGCCTCGCTTTTAAATAATGACTTTTCAGAGACCTTTGGAATTAAACAAGGGCGTGGGTATATCTCGGGTTGCCAACTTTTTCACGCCCAAATAAGGGACAAAAGGTGGTGTGCTGCAGCGGTGTGGGTATGGTGTTGTGTGCATATACAGTGTATTGTTTTAAGCCATTTGTTATCATGATAGCTAATCTCTTACAGTCAAATTAAAGATCAATACACAACTCTCATGCCTTGGCAACATATGGTAGGTTTAATAATAGTTTGTTAATTTACAGCAGGTACCTTTAGCACAGTCCTTTATTTGAATCATTACCTTTACTATTATTCCAAGTCAAAACACTTGTGACTCTTGCACTGTAGGTTAGAAAAAGTTATCCCCTTCTCGTTAATCCTACAAGTGTCAAACTAGAAGTAACAATAGCTTCTGTATGCTGTAGTTTTGCAGAGGAATCAAACAGCAGAGACTCACAGAAGGTGCACCCTCTGTGTACACAAACAGTGGTGGGGAATGAATGCTTCATATTCTTATTCACTAAAACTATATAGTTGGATCAGATGGCGGGGAACACTGCCGGACAGACCTGGCAAAGCCAAACGTGTAGTGAGGGTGAACTGGGAACGCCTGGCGGAGGCCCCTTTCCGTGAGGTCTTCAACTCCCACCTCTGGAAGAAGTTCTCGTGTATCCCGAGGGAGGCTGAGGACATGGAGTCTGAGTAGGCCATGTTCAAAGCCTCTATTGTAGATGCAGCAGGCAGGAGCTGTGGTCAAAAGGCCATCAGTGCCTGTCGAGGCGGCAACCCAAGAACCCGCTGGTGGACACCGGTGGTGAGGGAAGCCGTCAGGCTGAAGAAGGAGGCCTTTTGGACTTGGTTGGCCCAGGGGTCTCCTGAAGCAGCAGACAGGTACCGGGAGGCTAGAAGGGCTACCGCTTCAGCGGTTGCGAAAGCAAAAACTCGGGTGTGGGAGGAGATTGGCGAGGCTATGGAGGAGGACTTTCGGTTGGCCTCAAGGAAGTTCTGGCAAACCGTCCAGCCACTCAGGAAGGGGAAGCAGGGCTTGACTCAGGCTGTGTTCAGCTGGGAAGGGGAACTGTTGACCCGGACTGGGGATGTTGTCAAGCGGTGGAAAGAACACTTTGAGGAGCTCCTGAACCCGACTAACACATCCTCAGTGGAGGAGGTAGAGTCTGAAGACTCCGGGGAAGCCCCACCCATATCCCTGGCAGAGGTCTCTGAGGTTGTTAAAAAGCTCCTCAGTGGCAAGGCGCTAGGTGTTGATGAGATTCACCCTGAGATGCTGAATGCTCTGGATATTGATGGGCTGTCTTGGTTGACACGCCTCTTCAGTGTCATGTGGAGGTCGGGGACATTACCTGTGGAGTGGCAGACTGGGGTGGTGGTTCTCGTATTCAAAAAAGGGGACTGGAGGGTGTGCTCCAATTATCGGGGCATCACATTGCTCAGCCTCCCTGGGAAAGTCTTCTCTAGGGTGCTCGAAAGGAGGCTCCAACCGACTGTTGAACCTCAGATCCAGGAGGAAGAATGCAGATTCCATCCTGGCCGTGGAGCAACGGACCAACTGTTTACCCTTGCGGAAGTGCTGAGTGGGGGCATGGGAGTTTGACCAGCCAGTCTACATGTGTTTTGTGGACTTGGAGAGGGCTCACGACTGTATACCCTGGGGCACTCTGTGGGGGGTACTGCAGGAGAATGGGGGACCAGGGCAGTTGTTACAAGCCATTTGGTCCTTGTATAACCAAAGTGAGAGCCGTGCCTGCATTCTTGGCACAAAGTCAAACATGTTTTCGGTGGATGTCGGACTCCGCCAAGGTTGTCCCTTGTCTCCGATTCTGTTTTTGATATTCATGGACAGGATCTCCAGGCACAGCCAAGGTCAGGAGTGTGTCCATATTGGGAACCTCAGAATTGCATCTCTGCTCTTCGCTGATGATGTGGTTTTGCTGGCTTCATCAGAACGCGACCTCTGGCGCGCACTGGGGCGGTTTGCAGCTGAGTGTGAAATGGCCGGGATGAGAGTCAGCACCCCCAAGTCTGAGGCCATGGTTCTCTACCGGAAAATGGTGGATTGCTCCCTCCAGGTTGAGGATGAGTTGCTGCCCCAAGTGAAGGAGTTCAAGTATCTCATGGTCTTGTTCACGAGTGAGGGTAAGATGGAGCGGGAGATTGACAGACGAATCGGTGCAGCATCAGCAGTAATGTGAACGATGTACCGGACCGTTGTGGTGAAGAGGGAGCTGAGCCGGAAGGCAAAGCTCTCAATTTACCAGTCAATCTTCGTTCCAATCCTCACCTATGGTCGTGAGCTTTTGGTAGCGACCGAAAGGGTGAGATCGCAGGTACAAGCGGCTGAAATGATTTTCCTCCGTAGGGTGTCTGGGTTCAGCCTTAGAGATAGGGTGAGGAGCTCGGACATCCAGAGGGAGCTTGGAGTAGAGCTGCTGCTCCTTCGCATCGAAAGGAGCTAGTTGAGATAGTTCGGGCATCTGATTAGGATGCCTCCTGGGTGCCTTCCTTTGGAGGTTTACCGGGAACGGCCAACTAGGAGGAGACCCCGGGGTAGACCCAGAACTCGCTGGAGGGACTACATGTCCAATCTGGCCTGGGAACGCCTTGGGATCCCCCAGGAGGAGCTGGAGGGCATTGCTGGGGAGAGGGACATCTGGAGTGCCCTACTTAGCTTGCTGCCACCGCGACCCGACCCCGGAAAAGCGGCTGAAGATAAGATGAGATGAGATGAGATAAAACTATATATAAGTTGGAAATCACAACCTGGACCCTCACAACAACAAAAAAAAAAAATTAAATGCAAAAGAGGAAAAGAGGGGCATGCCTCTGCTCACCAAGTCTACTTTTT
Source organism: Lampris incognitus (assembly GCF_029633865.1). Lineage (NCBI taxonomy): Eukaryota > Metazoa > Chordata > Actinopteri > Lampriformes > Lampridae > Lampris > Lampris incognitus. The sequence continues at coordinate 142,452,880 of NC_079211.1, forward strand.
CCATGGATATTTTTTTGCTGCTCTTGAACGATTCAAGCTGTCTTTTGTCCTTTTGTGCAGCCAGAGAAAAGTCCTTACATGACAAGTCACAGTTCACAGATATTTGAAGTTAAATTTTGAGCAGTCTGTGCTGCATTTGTTTCTTAAGTCTAACCATTTAATGGTCATCAGAGAGAAAATCCTCTCTACAAAGGCATTTGAGCCTGGCACACTGAGGACAAATGAGACAATGCTGAACATGTTGATCAAGATGGCTTTCCCTGTTTTGGAAAACTGCCACCCACTGCTCATTGGTGGATTTTGTGGTATCCTGTCTGGCTTTCTGTATTTCCTCCCTGCTAGCACAAAACTCTTCATAGAGTTGGTCCATACTGACTGTGTCTGTCATTTTGAGGGCAGCCACCACCTGCTTCAGGTCAGTGAAGGAGAGCTCCTCATGTAGGCCAACCAGTTTCAGTTTCATCATTACATTTTCTGATGAGAAATCAAACCACTTGTCAATGTATGCAATGACAAGAGCCATAGAACTTCAGAAAGTCCTTTTGCTGTTTTGATCTTTGTGCAGACACGTGTTTGTCTATCAGCTGCTTGGTCTGGTATCCAAAAAACTGTCTTGTATCCGCTGAAGCATCTTTGCTTTGAATTTTCCCACCTCCTCGTAGACATCTGTGATGTAGAGCATTGTTTCCTCCAGCTTTCTAACTAGTGTGTCAAATCACACCCGACGTTGTGGAAAAAGCACAGATAAATCTCAGCAGCTCCAGTTTTTTTCTTCATCCTCAAAATGCCTCTTCAGTGCCACAGGACAGGTCTCCCCAAGGGACCTGAAGTATGAGGTGAGAGCTGGCCAGCTCTGCAGGAGACGATCAACAGCTGGATGAAGAGACAGCCATCGCATGCAAAAATGACGGAGAATTTCACGCCACTCAATGTCAGCAAAAGCAAAAAATGCATGCAGTTCCTCTCTTCTGGAAGCACATACTGAGAAGTGGCTGTAGATCTTTGAAACGAGTGACTCAATATCCACTGACAGCTGATCGCAGGCGTGCTTGCAGGTGTTATGAGCTATGTGAGCTGGGCAATTAGCTTTCAGAATGCGACTGTTGGCGCTGCTCAAGAACTGGTAAACAGTGGTGTTTTCGAAAGTTGACGTTGGCATTAACTGCTGCATAGGCTGTGATGTGTTTAATATCCAGTTCATACATTTCCAGACAGTTCATCAGAGCTTGATGTATACCATTTGCAGTTTAATCACTGTCTTCATAAAAGTCAAGTAAGTTGCACCGCACTCCATCAGAAACAGAAAAATATCTCACGCACACTGGAAACATTTTTCTGTTTCCCTTGTTTGAGGCATTGGTGGCAACTGAGTAAAACACAGGCTGACCTTCAGTCGGGGACAGATCTTCCAGAATATCCCACATAGTCTTTGGTCCTAAAACATTCATTGTGATCATCTCAGCTTTCGTTCTTCCCAAGTGCATCTTCTTCACAACATTTGAATCATGAAACAATGCACCGTTGAGCTTAACAAGACAGTTGGTGCTGTCGTAGCTGAGTCTATGTTTAACAGTATGATACACCTACGAGGCTTCACTTGCCGCAATTTTGTCATTTTCCACAGTAATGCACCAATATTGCTTGCACCTTTAGCTAGTGTGGCCTTTTTGTGCATTTCTGTGGAAGCATGCTGAGTCAGGTCATTCTCACCTCCATGGCCAACTGAGAATTCCCAGCGACATAAAGTACAGAAGGCTTTTGTTGAGTCACCACTGATGGGCTTAACCCATGTCTTTTTTTTTTTTACTTCCCATTGGTTATTGTAGCCACACAGTCTTTTTTGCAGGTTTATCCATATTTGCAGGTTAATCCATATTTCCACATGCCGAACTGACTGAGCAGCACCAGACTTTGCCGTAACTTTTTCTGTATTTGAAGGAATTGGCGCATTTACTGTACATGTACAACTGATGCGCGTGAGGGGGCTGTGATTGGATGATGACAGGTGATTATTCTCACCCGTCGTGATCAGCACTGCTGTTGTATCAGATTTGATACAACTGTAAGAGTGCCCTCTAGTGGTAAGAGTAGAGTAGCAGTCAATAAATGGGACAAGGGAGGTCACGTATGGGACAAGTCAATTTGGCCCAATATAAGGGACATCCCGGCTAATACGGGACAGTTGGCAACCCTGGGTATATCCCCTTCCAAAACATTTAATCTCATTTAAAAGCTAATTTCACGCACAACAAACATACTTTAGTTAATGATTACATTATATGTAGATTGTGCTGCAAATGTGTGTCTATTTGTATTTTCATTTGTATTTTGACTATTTGCAATATATTTTATTTTTGTTATTTTGTACCACTGAGGAGTTCCACTTAATTTCATTGTACAGCTGTGCAATGACAAATAAAGGCAGGCAGGCAGGCATTCATTCATTCATACTCACTACTCTTCTATGTTTTCGCAATTTTCTGTAAAATGGCATCAGCAGCCTACTACACAACAAACGTGAGCCCAATCGAATATAATTATTAAAATAAAACTTAAGGCTCCACCATCCCCCCGACCCTGGGCAGGATAAGTGGTTTGGATAATGGATGGATGGATGGATGGGTGGATGGACTTAAATGATGATCTTTTACACAGAAAAACGCCATTTAGACAGCTGGGTGGGCCGCACGCGCAGTGCTTCAGCCCTGAAACTCTGCCATCTGAACCAGCCCGCGTGAAGAAGACCTCCCGCGATGGCAACTTTCGGAGAATGGTTTTCTCCCCTGCAGGTTTCCTTCAGATTAAAATTTTACTTTAACTGAAGCTTAAATTAGTGCGAATTCCCTTGAAATTTAAATATCGTACATACCGAGTGGGACAACTTACAGACCAGACCGCCTTTAGTTGCTGAACTCAAGGACGACTGGCGAGTCACATGGAGGGGAGCAAACAGTAAGAGACGTGGTAGGAAGGTTGTAATAGAGTGATGTTCGTTGCCACCTTGTTGCTTTAATAGCAAATGCAGTTGGGGTGTTACTTTATGGTTGGCCAGGACATGAAATAGTCTGTGTACCCTTAGCCTCGCTGCAACCTGTTGTGTATCCTTCTCTCTGAGTTCTCCAAGTAAAGACGTGTGTGAGTTCATCACTCTTGCCTGATTGTTGAGAGCCGGCCCATTATATTACAATTGGCGACGAGGATATTAAAGAATACCTTCTTTGCATGAAAGGACTGTATAAGGGACCGTACACTTGTCGTACGAAAACGAAACGAGTGTTTTGTGAAGGAACCAGGCACTTGTCAGGCTAACAGTTAGCATCAGACAGGCTAACATGGCCATGCAAGTGGGTCGTGTGGATGAATAGAACAAGTCAAAGGAGGATTTTGATTAATATCTGGAGCCTCTGGAGCACTGGATGTTGGCAAATGATGTCGACGATGACAAGAAGGTATGCGTGTTTCTTTCTGTGATTGGGGCGGACACTTACAAGCTGCTGAAGTATCTGGCATCTGCGACAGTACCAAGTACATTGCAAGAGCACAACTATGCTATTGGATACTGGGTCCGCAGTGTCAGTGGTATCTTGACAAATACACTACCGTTCAAAAGTTTGGGATCACCCAAACAATTTCGTGTTTTCCATGAAAAGTCACACTTATTCACCACCATATGTTGTGAAATGAATAGAAAATAGAGTCAAGACATTGACAAGGTTAGAAATAATGATTTGTATTTGAAATAAGATTTTTTTTACATCAAACTTTGCTTTCGTCAAAGAATCCTCCATTTGCAGCAATTACAGCATTGCAGACCTTTGGCATTCTAGCTGTTAATTTGTTGAGGTAATCTGGAGAAATTGCACCCCACACTTCCAGAAGCAGCTCCCACAAGTTGGATTGGTTGGATGGGCACTTCTTTGAGCAGATTGAGTTTCTGGAGCATCACATTTGTGGGGTCAATTAAACGCTCAAAATGGCCAGAAAAAGAGAACTTTCATCTGAAACTCGACAGTCTATTCTTGTTCTTAGAAATGAAGGCTATTCCATGCGAGAAATTGCTAAGAAATTGAAGATTTCCTACACCGGTGTGTACTACTCCCTTCAGAGGACAGCACAAACAGGCTCTAACAGGTACTATTTAATGAAGATGCCAGTTGGGGACCTGTGAGGCGTCTGTTTCTCAAACTAGAGACTCTAATGTACTTATCTTCTTGCTCAGTTGTGCAACGCGGCCTCCCACTTCTTTTTCTACTCTGGTTAGAGCCTGTTTGTGCTGTCCTCTGAAGGGAGTAGTACACACCGGTGTAGGAAATCTTCAATTTCTTAGCAATTTCTCGCATGGAATAGCCTTCATTTCTAAGAACAAGAATAGACTGTCGAGTTTCAGATGAAAGTTCTCTTTTTCTGGCCATTTTGAGCGTTTAATTGACCCCACAAATGTGATGCTCCAGAAACTCAATCTGCTCAAAGAAGTGCCCATCCAACCAATCCAACTTGTGGGAGCTGCTTCTGGAAGCGTGGGGTGCAATTTCTCCAGATTACCTCAACAAATTAACAGCTAGAATGCCAAAGGTCTGCAATGCTGTAATTGCTGCAAATGGAGGATTCTTTGACGAAAGCAAAGTTTGATGTAAAAAAAATCTTATTTCAAATACAAATCATTATTTCTAACCTTGTCAATGTCTTGACTCTATTTTCTATTCATTTCACAACATATGGTGGTGAATAAGTGTGACTTTTCATGGAAAACACAAAATTGTTTGGGTGATCCCAAACTTTTGAACGGTAGTGTATTACCAGACAAACCTCACCCGTTTTCCCTTAAAACCAGCTTACAGGTTAAAGCTGAACTCATACTCAAGCCAAAGTATTGCTGTTCGAGGGTACATAATGATACCAGTACAGTATGGGATACAGCAAGTCACTCTACCACTGGTCATTGTTAAGGGAGGCAGACCTGCTCTGATTGGCCGGAACTGGCTAAAGAAGCTACAGCTGGACTGGAAACAGACTTTCACAGTACACAGAGTGCTAAAACAGGCACCGGGGAACCCTCAAGTCAAAAAGGTGATACATTGCCACCGGGCAGTGTTCTCTGAAGACCAAGGCTGCATTCAAGGTTTTCACAGCCAAAATCCACACAAAGCCTGATACTAAACCAATCTTCTGTAAAGCTCACCCAGTTCCTTATGCACTCAAGGAAGCTGTAGAGAAGGAGCCAGATAGGTTGGAGAAAGTGAAAGTGATTTCAAAGACTGAGAAAGGTGAGTGGGCAGCTGCCGTGCCCAAGGTTGATAAAACAATCAGGATATGTGGTGACTATAAGGTCAGTGTCAATCAGTGTATCGAAGGGGAGACATACCCACTACCCAATACTGAATATTTGTTTGCTACTTTTCCAGGAGGAACATCATTCAGTAAACTTGACCTTTCTCATGCCTACCAGCTGCAGCTGCAGTTAGATGAAGAGTCAGAGAAATATTTGACTATTAACACTCACAAGGGCCTGTACAAGTATCACTGCCTCAGCTATGGTGTTTCCAGTGCTCCCGCAATTTTTCAGTCTGTTATGGACCAGATTCTTCAAGGGCTGGACCATGTGACATGTTTTTGGATGATGTCCTCATCACTGCTTCCTCTGAGGAAGAGCACTTAAAAAGGCTGGATGAGGTGCTCACAGGTCTGGAGCAACATGGTGTTAGAGTCAAACTTTCCAAATGCCATTTTCTTCAGAGCAGTGTGGAGTATCTGGGACATCGTATTGACAAGGATGGCCTACACCCCACTGAAGAAAAAGAGGCAGCCGTAACAAATACACCTAAGCCAATAAACATCCTAGAACTGAAGTCTTTCTTAGGTCTTCTCAACTACTACAGCAGTTTCCTGGAAAGCCCATCCACCATTCTCCACCCTCTGCATAACCTGCTGCGAAAAGACTGAATGTGCTAAGGCATTTGAAGATGCCAAGCAACTATTGCAGCAGAACAAGGGGTTAGTACACTATAACACACACGTGCCACTGAAGATTGCATGTGATGCATCACCTTAGAGAGTGGGTGCTGTACTTTCTCATGTCATGGAAAATGGTGAGGAAAGACCTGTGGCTTTTGCATCAAGGACACTAACCGAGGCTGAAAGGAAATATGCCCAAATTGGAAAAAAAAAGGCACTTGCCATCATCTTTAGAGTTAAAAAATTCCACAAATATCTGTATGGGAGGAAATTCACACTTTTCACAGATCACAAGCCAATGTTGGCCATACTGGGGCCAAAATCAGCAGTTCCAACCTTGGCAGTATTAAGGATGCAAGGCTGGACTATATTTCTCATGGCATACAACTATGAATTTGAATACAGGAAATCAGCTATTCATACAAATGCTGATGCTTTTTCACACCTACCCCAAGCCTCGGTGGACAGTACAGCAGAAGAGGGAAGTATCTTCAACTTCTCACACGTGGAGGAACTACCAGTGTGTGCAAAAGACATTGAGAGAGCTACTTCGAAAGATCCTGTACTTGGCAAGGTGTGGAGCTACACCATGAATGGATGGCCTAGTTATGTGCAGGATGAAGCACTAAGGCCTTACTTCATATGCAGACAGGAGCTGTCAGCAGAGCAAGGCTGCATTCTCTGGGGCCAATGAGTCATTATACCCCCAGTTTTTTGACAGAAGTTACTGGAAGACCTTCATCACGAGCATCTGGGTATCTGTCTCATGAAGGCTCTCGCCCGCAGCTATCTCTGGTGGCCAGGCTGTGATGGCGAAATTCAAGAACTTGTGCAAGGTTGCTCTGTCTGCCAAGCTGTACAAAAAGGGACAAAGGTGGCACCGCTACACCATTGGAGATGGCCAGAAAGAGTGTGGCAAAGAATTTACATTGATTTTGCTGAGAAGGATAAGCAGTATTTTTTAGTTGTCATAGATAGCCATTCAAAGTGGTTAGAAGTTTTTCCCATGTCCTCCATCACCTCTCACAACACCACTTAAGTGCTGTGGGGCTTGTTTGCTTCATATGGACTACCAGAATAGCTGGTATCAGATAATGGCCCTCAACTGATGTCTTAAGGAGTTTACTCAGTTCCTGGAGAGAAATGGAATCAAACACACTGTCATACCTGCATACCACCCTACATCAAATGGGGCGGCAAAGAGATCAGTACAAATCCTAAAACATGCTTTGATGAAAGATGTACTAGAAGCGGATGGTAAGGCTTCCTTGCCACGTAGCCACCGAATGGCAAATGTCCTTATCATGTACCGCAGTACACACCACACTGTGACTGGTCGGACACCAGCTGAGTTATTCCTGAAACACCAGAGCTGATCTCATTTCAGTTTGCTTGAGCCTGAGCTTGCCAGGCGGGTTGAAGAAAAACAAGCTGCACAGAAGCACCATCATGACCATGGGGTCTCACCTGTTCATTTTTTTCTGGAAGGAGAGGCTGTCCACATCTGAAATGTCAGGGGAGGAGTGGAGAAATGGATTCAGGCAACAGTTCTTAGGAGACTGGGACCTGTCACTTACCTTATACAAGAGGGATAGAGACAGCGTATAGTGCATGTTGACCACATATTACAATAGCAAGAAACTGTTGGGAGACCTCCAGTTAAGTTGTTTCCACTAGTCGCAGAGAATGTGCCATCAGTAATAATGGACTGTGCAGTTCCAGGTTCTTCACTTAGTACATCAGTGAGCCAGACCTCACCCACTGTTGTTACTGAACCAACTGAACAGGCTGTCGAGGTGCCACCAGCCCCGGTATCAACCACAGCAAATAAAAGCTCACCTGTGAGACGCAGGTACCCAGAAGGCTTCGGGTGCCACCACAGAGACTGAATCTCTAATAGCAGTATATTAGGAGTAAAGCACATATGTATTTTTGTTATTACATAAGACTTGAGTGACAAGGTCTTATAACTAAGCAATTATAGCAAAAAGCACAAGGCTATATAACAAGGACAAAAAGTTATGAGAATATGAACTTGTTTATGCCCAAAGGCAGGATAAGTGAGATTCCAAAGTGTCAGTGTAACCACTGGAATGTTAAAATTACCATTAGAGTGTAAGACATCCTTGCATAGATAGAATGATTGAAGACATCCTTGCATAGCTATGCTCCACCAATATGTTCTGATCATCAGTGCCAGAAGGAATGGCAAGGGACGGGAGGGAAACCCATAAAAGGATCTAAACATAATGGTATAAAAAGGGTAAGACTTTTGTTATACTTCAGTTGCTCTGCAGACCAACTCAGGCTTTGTTAACGCGTCAAAAATTTGAAGGATCCTTATCTCATTGATTATTTTGTAATTTCTCTGTATCACTGGGCACCACAGAGAAAACTTGGCGTCACGAACAGGATTGGAAAAAGCAAGCTGCCTCAACGCAGGATGGGCTTGGCTCTGAACTCTGCACAGAAAAGTGGCCACTAAGCAATATTTTGCTTTATTATAAATATTTCTGTGAGGAGATTAGTGCTGCAATGCCCATTATCTGCGCCAGTAAGAGCTGCTTCTAAAAAGTTTACCAAATTTAATGAATAAATTAAAGAGACAAGGGTCCTTTTGCATGGGGTATTACCATTTTGTAAAGTGAATAAGCACTCTAAGACTTCCTCCAGGAGAGAGTGATGTGTCTATCTTAGAAGGATAGGGACGGGGCATGGTATACGGTGTCATTTGCAAGATACAGTGTCACAGGGCACAGTGCAGTATCAAGAAACAGTAAGAAACGCTAGATACAGTGTCCACCAAGACCTAGCCCAGGTGAATTAGGCACCTGTTTAGGTAAGCAGGGACAGATACGATATAGTATCAGGGCATAATAATACATCTGGATACACTATGGGCCTGGTTCAGCCCTAGATTGGTCTGCAGTCTAATTAAAACCAACAGAAGGGCTGAGCCACACTCCAGGTTGACTCTCGTTGAGGGACGTGTGACCCACGATACCCAATAGAGGAGAGCGCCTGTGGATGCCCCTTCTGTGGCCTTGCACCACATTATATAAAAGACCTGTTAATTTGCAAACCAGTAAGAACTCTCAGGTCCAATGGCAGTGGTCTTTTAACCATCCCTCGTGCTAGGTCTAGAGCAGGGGAAGCTGCATTTTCTATTTATACCCCAAATAGATGGAATGCTCTGACTGAGGACCTGAGAGAGGCCCCCACACTGGACACATTTAAAAGCAGGTTAAAAGCCTTACTTTTTAAAACAGCCTACAGCTAAATTCATAGCTGTAGGCTAAAACAGCCTACAACTATGAATTTAGTGTGTGTGAGTGTGTTTTATATATTTTGCTATTTTTATAGATTCTGCTCTGTTGTTACTTTTAATTAATCAGTGTTTATGGCACTTTTATTTATTTTACTAACTCAGTTTTAAACTTGTCTGTAATTTTATATCTATATTTATACATATATATATATATATACACTACCGTTCAAAAGTTTGGGATCACCCAAACAATTTTGTGTTTTCCATGAAAAGTCACACTTATTCACCACCATATGTTGTGAAATGAATAGAAAATAGAGTCAAGACATTGACAAGGTTAGAAATAATGATTTGTATTTGAAATAAGATTTTTTTTACATCAAACTTTGCTTTCGTCAAAGAATCCTCCATTTGCAGCAATTACAGCATTGCAGACCTTTGGCATTCTAGCTGTTAATTTGTTGAGGTAATCTGGAGAAATTGCACCCCACGCTTCCAGAAGCAGCTCCCACAAGTTGGATTGGTTGGATGGGCACTTCTTTGAGCAGATTGAGTTTCTGGAGCATCACATTTGTGGGGTCAATTAAACGCTCAAAATGGCCAGAAAAAGAGAACTTTCATCTGAAACTCGACAGTCTATTCTTGAATGAAGGCTATTCCATGCGAGAAATTGCTAAGAAATTGAAGATTTCCTACACCGGTGTGCACTACTCCCTTCAGAGGACAGCACAAACAGGCTCTAACCAGAGTAGAAAAAGAAGTGGGAGGCCGCGTTGCACAACTGAGCAAGAAGATAAGTACATTAGAGTCTCTAGTTTGAGAAACAGACGCCTCACAGGTCCCCAACTGGCATCTTCATTAAATAGTACCTGTTAGAGCCTGTTTGTGCTGTCCTCTGAAGGGAGTAGTACACACCGGTGTAGGAAATCTTCAATTTCTTAGCAATTTCTCGCATGGAATAGCCTTCATTTCTAAGAACAAGAATAGACTGTCGAGTTTCAGATGAAAGTTCTCTTTTTCTGGCCATTTTGAGCGTTTAATTGACCCCACAAATGTGATGCTCCAGAAACTCAATCTGCTCAAAGAAGTGCCCATCCAACCAATCCAACTTGTGGGAGCTGCTTCTGGAAGCGTGGGGTGCAATTTCTCCAGATTACCTCAACAATTTAACAGCTAGAATGCCAAAGGTCTGCAATGCTGTAATTGCTGCAAATGGAGGATTCTTTGACGAAAGCAAAGTTTGATGTAAAAAAAATCTTATTTCAAATACAAATCATTATTTCTAACCTTGTCAATGTCTTGACTCTATTTTCTATTCATTTCACAACATATGGTGGTGAATAAGTGTGACTTTTCATGGAAAACACGAAATTGTTTGGGTGATCCCAAACTTTTGAACGGTAGTGTATATATATATATATATATATATATATATATATATATATATATATATATATATATATTTGTGAGGGGACAGATTTTATTGTTTTATTATGTGAAGCACTTTGTGTTACATGTGTATGAAAAGTGCTATACAAATAAAATCTGATTGATTGATTGATTGATTGATTCTGAAGGTTGGCGAAAACAGGAAAGGTGATAAGGTTATCTGAGCTAGCCCGATAAGCCTGTGTGACCCACCTGATGCCTTACCTCTTAAAAAAAAAACAAAGAAAAACTTTTCTCCACAAGACTGTAGGACCTATGAGTCAGGCCCCTTATAGATAACAAACTAGTAGAAAAGAAATGATAAAAGGAGAGGAGGAAATATAAATAAAAGAACAGACAAGATTAGGATTCAAAATCCTTTGGAGTCTTTGGGCAATAATCTTTATGATTGTGAACTGTGTAATAATATGGAGATTAGTGCAAGTTAAGATGGAAGAGTAAAACAGACAAAGGAAGATATAGGAGCATAGGCAGCTGAGTGATCAATTGAACGAAATAATATAAAAAAAATTGTTGACAAAAACGAGGAATTAGAGATCACTTTTGGAAAGAGTAGTTCTATTCTGACGTGGATGGATTGATTAGGATTCTGAGCAATGAAAATACGTGGTCACTATTGCAAAATATTATTACACTTAGATGAATAGCTTAGTTTGTATAAGAGTGGTCAAGATTTCCGTGGAATGCATTAATAAATTATGTGTGGAAGCTCCATAGAATAGGACCAGTATTAGAAGAAATAATAACAACAGGGTGTGGATCATTGACGGGAGATTTAACTGAAGAAGTATTTTCCTTCCTTGAACAACCAGAAGTTGGCTTTGAAGCACAAATAGGGGTGACTGGAGCATTACTGGTAAAGCCAGTTGTGACAATTACAGTAGAAACATGAACAGTCAATTGGCTAAGATCTGAAGGAAGAATTTGCATACTAAGTAGAAGAGTGCCTACTGTAACAGTGAAACGAATAATAGCTTTATTCGAAATAGATAACAGAGGAGACGATACAGTGCGATGTGAGATCTCCAAACAAGGAATAATGGCAGCCCCTCGAATGGCAGAAAGCATATTAATGGTGCAACATCCGTTGTTGCAAAATAAGATCAAAGAAGCGAACAAAAGGTGGCACCGAAGATGCCACCCAGTGGCCAGAGAAAGGCATTTTTGAGCTAAGCATGTGTGAGGAAATGGAGACGCTTATAAAAAAATCATAAACCAAAGGAAAAATCTCAAAAGAGAAAACAGAAAAGACAAGAAGAGTTGGAAATAATAAAAATGTATAAGGAAGAAAGGGATTTTTTTTGTAGAAAATACAATGGATTACCGAGAAAAAAAGAAGGTAAAAAAGAAGATCAGGTGTCTCCACCATCATATGGTGTTAACCAGGGCACAAACTAAGAAATTCACGTTTAAAGGAGAGGCCATTGAGCAAGAGAATAATGAGGAGCCATTCCCTTGGTCTGAAGAGAGTAATCAGAGAGATGCAGTAAGTAACCATAAGTGCAGAGAAGGGCAATACAAGGGAGCCTATGCAGGGGTAAGAGAGGACTTGAAAAGAGCAGAGAGAAGATGGGGAGAACTGAATGAAAGCAGTGAAGCAACTGAGTGTAGTCCAGACATAGAGGAATGTCTTCGACAGAACCTGAGACAGCTGGAATAGGAAGTTCGTGCGGAACAAGAACATGTAAAGAGGGAAACAGATAAAGAAGCAGGGCAGCTAAGGAGGGTAGAGTTAAGAAGAGAAGAAAGGACCCCCTATAAGGTGAAAAGCAGCTGCACCAGCAGAACTCTGACTGGTTCATTTACATTCACCCCAGAGGAGGGAAGGGGGAGTGTGGGTGGAGCGGAGGCTGGGCTGTTAGGACTGCACCCCTCCCGCCTGGTGTCTTCATTCTGAAAAGAGGGGAGAAAGTTACGCTATGGCTCTTATATTGGTAAAAGGGAGCGTTATGCAGTACACTCCATGGACATCAATGGACATGGATGGACTTGTTAACAGGCTCCCTGACCTGCATGAGGGAGCAGGTAAATGGATGCAAGCCTTCAACAATGAGACTATGGGTCAACTCCTGGCAGGAGAAAACATGAAGGCTATCCTGGGAAAGATCCTAGGAAAAGGGGCAATGGAAGAATTGGCGAACTCAACAGCAATGCACAAAGCTGCCAGATCCCAAACAAATGATGGGGATCAGTTTAACCCCTACAGACCGTCTCTCTGGGGCAGAATTAGAGAGCAGTTCCCAGCCCGCATTAAACCAGGACTGTTACATGGTGAACCCATTGCCGACAAAGAAAATGCAGTATCCTACATGCTGGGACAGAATCCTGAGGACGACAGTCTACAACAAGCCATGTTTATAGAGTGTGTCATCAGAGGAATGCCTGGACCAGTCAAGAGTCAGTTGGAAGATGATGTGGGGTTTCACTCAATGCCATACCTGCAGTTCTGTGATCATATAGCCCACCCTGCAGATAAATACAGAAATCAGGAACAGCAAATGCTGGAAAGTGACAAAGATGAACAAAGAAAGTTGACTCAACAACAGCTGACAGCTGGGAAAAAGAAGGTGCATGGTAATGGTGATGGTAACTACCCCCACACAACCACCCGAAGGGGGACAATGACAAGTCCTAAAAATTCCACAACCTGCTGCTGTACCTCCACAGCCTACTGCGCTGCCCATGCAACATCCTCCAATGATCATATATCAACAACCTCCCCATCCAAGAGGAGGATACAAAGGGGGGCGGGGTAGAGGACACCCAGAACCATCCTGAGGAAGGAGGCCAGGAGGAAGACCCAACAGTGGGCTGAGGGTCTGCTGGGGATGCGGACAGATGGACATCTGAGAAACGAATGCCCTACACAGCCATGGCCAAACCCCTTTTGGGACCTGTCAGTGTTTGGCAGGGCCCCAACCAGGGGTACTAGGGGTGCCCAGAGGATCTAATGGGGGAAAATCAGCACTGGGCACTCTCATTTCCCTACCCCAAGAAACCGGACAAAAATTAGGGTGACAGTGACGTTACTCAACTCAGCTCCATATTCAGCATCCTTCTCCCAATATACCCAGCATCTCTCCTCCACACATGTCCAAGCATCTCAATCTTGCCTCTCTTGCTTTGTCTCCAAACCGTCCAATTTAAGCGGTCCCTCTAATATAATCGTTCCTAATCCTGTCATTCTTCGTCACTCCCAGTGAAAGTCTTAGCATCTTCAACTCTGCCACCTCCAGCTCCGCCTCCTGTCTTTTCGTCGGTGCCACTGTCTCCAAACCATATAACATAGCTGGTCTCACAACCATCTTGTAAACCTTCCCTTTAACTCTTGCTGATACTCTTGTGTCGCAAATCATTCCTGACACTCTTCTCCACCCACTCCACCCAGGCCTGCACTCTCTTCTTCACCTCTCTCCTGCACTCCACATTACTTTGGACAGTTGACCCCAAGTACTTAAACTCATATGCCTTCGTCACCTCCACTCCTTGCATCCTCACCATTCCACTGTCCTCCCTCTCATTCACGCATAGGTATTCCGTCTTGCTCCTACTGACTTTCATTCCTCTTCTCTCCAGTACATACCTCCACCTTTCCAGGCTCTCCTCAACCTGCACCCAACTCTTGCTACAGATCACAATATCATCCGTGAACATCATCGCCCACGGAGACTCCTGCCTGATCTTGTCCGTCAACCTGTCCATCACCATTGCAAACAAGAAAGGGTTCAGAGCCGATCTTTGATGTAATCCCACCTCACCTTGAACCCATCTGTCATTCCAACCGCGCGCCTCACCATTGTCACACTTACCTCATACATATCCTGCACCACACCTACATACTTCTCTGCAACTCCCGACTTCCTCATACAATACCATACCTCCTCTCTCGGCAAAGACACAATGTAACTCCTTCTGGCCTTCTCTATACTTCTCAATCATCATTCTCAAAGCAAACATCACATCTGTGGGGCTCTTTCGTGACATGAAACCATACTGCTGCTCGCTAATCATCACCTCTCCTCTTAACCTATCTTCTATTACTCTTTCCCATATCTTCATGCTGTGGTTGATCAACTTTATACCTCTGTAGTTGCTACAGTTCTGTACATCGCCCTTGTTCTTGAAAATCGGTACCAGTATGCTTCTTTTCCACTCCTCAGGCATCCTCTCACTTTCCAAGATTGTGTTAAACAATCTAGTTAAAAACCCCACTGCCATCTCTCCTAAATATCTCCATGCCTCCACAGATATGTCATCAGGACCAACTGCCTTTCCACTCTTTATCCTCTTCATAGCTTCCCTCTCTTCCTCCTTGCTAATCCACTGCACTTCCTGCTTCACTATCCCCACATCATCCACCTTCTCTCTCTCTCATTTGCGTCATTCATCAGCCCCTCAAAGTACTCCTTCCACCTTCTCAGCACACTCTTCTCGTTTGTCAGCACATTTCCATCTCTATCCTTGATCGCCCTAACTTGCTGCACATCCTTCGCAGCTTGGTCCCTCTGTCTAGCCAATCGGTATAAGTCCTTTTCCCCTTCCTTAGTGGCTGTGGTAACTCAACATGAAACTCAAAGTGTGCAACCCTTACCATCTAACTCAGCGGTGGCTAATCATGTGCCATGGAGAGCCACGTGTATGTAGGTTTTCATTCCAACCCGACTCCACACCAGGTGATTTCACTGATACATTCTTCCTCTTTGGTTGAAGGGTAGCTAATCACTGAAATCACCTGGTGTGGAGTCCAGGTGGAATGAAAACCTGCATACACATGGGTCTCCGTGGCACATGGTTAGCCACCCCTGATCTAACTACTCTGCCCAGGCTGCAGTCGAAGCTCTCACAGAAGCCTGTAAATTGGCTCAGGGCAAATCTGTCAATATTTACACTGACAGCAGATATGCATTTGGTGTTGTCACCCAGTGGAAACACAGACAATGTCTCACGTCATTAACAACTTTCGTATCCATATGCTTAGGGGATGATTGCTTATTTTCTACTTATCATCAAGCAAATCAATTATATACTCTGCATGCGACAGGTTTACCTAGAGGGGTATGGTTATAATGATCGATTTAAGGTTGAGACCTTGTAGGCATCAAAGGGGGGAAATATATGGTATACTTTTACATATAAAATCACATAAGTATATCTGTCATTACATAGGACTTGAGTGACAAGGTCTTATAACTAAGCAATTATAGCAAAAAGCACAAGGCTGTATAACAAGGACAAAAAGTTATGAGAAAATGAACTTTAACCAATTTCCCGTCAAGGATGAATAAAGTATTCTGATTCTGAACTTGTTTATGTCCAAAGGCAGGATAAGTGAGATTCCAAAATGTCCATGTAACCATTGAAATGTTAAAATGACCATTAGCGTGTCAGACATCCTTGCATAGATAGAATGATTGAAGATGTCCTTGGATAGCTAGACTGAAGACATCCTTGCATAGATGTGCATATGCAAGGACGCTCCATTGCTCCAAGGTATGCTCCACCAATATGTTTTGATCATCACTGCCAGAAGGAATGGCAAGGGGCAGAGGGAAACCCACGAAAGGATCTAACATAGTGGTATAAAAAGGGTAAGACTTTTGTTGTACTTCAGTTGTTCTGCAACTGAAGGAGTTGCTCTGTGCTGTGAAAGGGATACTGCTATGAGACATACCTATGTTGCATTAGAAAGTTAAAGTTTTCATGGTGTTTCAAGAAATTTGCTCAGGAGCAGTAGATTTTCTTTTCTTTTGTTAAGACCTAGATGTATATTTGTTGGGGGGATGTTGCAAATTATTGATACAAATCTAAGGGGGGGGTGTGTGTAATAGAGTGGTGTTGGTTGCCACCTTGTCGCTTTAATAGCAAATGCAATTGGGATGTTACTTTATGGCTGGCCAGGACATGACGTAGTCTGTGTACGCTTAGCCTCGCTACAACCTGTTGTGTATCCTTCTCTCTGAGTTCTCCAAGTAAAGATGTGTGTGAGGTCATCAGTGTATCTCTCTTGCCTGATTGTTGAGATATATATTACAAGGTATATATTACAACGGTATAGATGTGTTCCCTTGTTTACATGCACCAAATGTGCGTGCGCAGATTGTGAGGTAAAAAGGGGCCATGAGTCTTGTGTTTGTAAACATTACTACATTCATTTCGAAGAGATCATCACAGAGAAATTGATTTAAAACGAAATGAAATGCCTCACAGCTGTTGTGCAAACCGTAAAAATGGCAAAAACAAGCATCTGCATTTTTATCGCATGCCAAAAGGGAAAACTCCAATTGAAGAACAAAGAAGACCGGCGTGGATTCATGCGCTCCGTCAGGAGGACTGGAAGATGTGGTGAGAAGAGCAAATATCAAACGCGAAGATTCGCGGAGAACATTTCATATCTGGTATGTATCTGTTTCTTACACAAATAAGCAGGGGCGGAGCTAAGATTTTTCTAAAGCAGGGGCCATAAAGGGGCCACAATTTACACAGAGGGGCCAAGAATATGTCCAACATCCATGCACCCTTATTCAGTAAGGTGTGTATACATTTCACCGGTCATTCCTTGTTTGTTGTTGGCTCTATAGCTTTGAGCAAAGAAGCTCGTCATTGAATATATTTTGCAAATTATGCCTTGTTCAAAGCACATTGTGTACTTCAGAAAAGCTTAGAAAATAAACAAACATCTTAATTTTCACATTTATTTCATTTTAAACTAAGGTGCATAGAAAACAATACATGAAACACTTTTTTTCAAATATGTAATACATAAACTAAAAAAAACAGGTAATGTATAATAGAACAGTATATGCAGACATAAAATAATAGTTTGCAATTAATTCTATAGTTGACAATCGATTCATCAACTAATCATTGCAGATCTAATATACACATCTTCTACCTGAAGCAAAATCCAGACACAATGTACATTTTGCTCATCTCAAAATAGACCAATTCTGCGGTTTTTGTAACTGGAGCTGAGACGCCTCACAACCTAATTCATATCCAATACTGAAACGGTCATCTCCCATTGTTGTTTTCAGGTGGTTTTTAATAAGGCTTAGGGCTGGAAAACGTTGCTCACATGAAGCACTGTTGACAGGTATTATTACAATGGCAATCCTGCCTAGCCTGAAAAGCTCATGAAATACCTCCTTGAAAGGTTCTAGAAATACTACAAACTCAAGAAGAGTAGAACCTCTGCATTCCACTTTTTTCTTTCCTCTCCAAAAACTCTCTTGATCTGATACAGCTCATGTGTCAAGTCATCAACATTTGACTCAAAAATTTCAGCAAAGGAAAAAAGGGTCTCTACCTATAGAAAGGTACTGCTTTGTGGGTGGAGTGCTTGGATTCCCTTCATGATTTTACAGTTTGGTTTAGAGAAAGGCCTTTGCAGTTCACCAGTCATTGAGTCAAGCACTGGATAGAATGCATGTCTTTGAAAGCTTTCCCTGTCATGTTTGTCAACTCTACACTCACCAGTTGATGTAGTGATTATGTAATCACATAGCCTCCTAATCATCTTTGGCTGCCTCGTCTCAGTCCTTTCCAAACTGACTAAAAAGCAGGCTAGCTTTCATATTCACTGCAGCACTAAATAATATTAAAGCTAGCCTAACACTAGCAGTGCATAGTAACAGTTAACTTGGATTACAGAGCACACACGTGGTTCCTCCTTATGTTCTAATTATCTAAACAATATGGTAACTAAATGGCATAAACTTAACGAATATCTAAATGTAAATAAAGCTAAGTATCAAAATGAGCGTATGGTGAGTTGTATGACAGGTTAGATACTAAGGAAGGAGAAAAGGACTTGTACTGATTGGCTAAACTGAGGGACCAAGCTGCGAAGGATGTGCAGCAAGTTAGGGCGATCGAGGATAGAGATGGAAATGTGCTGACAAGCGAGGAGAGTACGCTAAGAAGGTGGAAGGAGTACTTTGAGGGGCTGATGAATGAAGAAAGTGAGAGAGAGAAAAGGTTGGATGATGTGTGGATAGTGAAGTAGGAAGTGCAGTGGATTAGCAAGGAGGAAGTGAGGGAAGCTATGAAGAGCATGAAGAGTGGAAAGGCAGTTGGTCCTGATGACAAACCTGTGGAGGCATGGAGATGTTTAGGAGAGATGGCAGTGGGGGTTTTAACTAGATGGTTTAACACAATCTTGGAAAGTGAGAGGATACCTAAGTAGTGGAGAAGAAGCATACTGGTACCAATTTTCAAGAACAAGGGTGATGTGCAAAGCTGTAGCCACTACAGAGGTATAAAGTTGATCAGCCACAGCATGAAGATATGGGAAAGAGTAATAGAAGCTAGGTTAAGAGGAGAGGTGACGATTAGCGAGCAGCAGTATGGTTTCATGCCATGAAAGAGCACCACAGATGTGATGTTTGCTTTGAGAATGTTGATTGAGAAGTATAGAGAAGGCCAGAAGGAGTTGCATTGTGTCTTTGTAGAGAGGAGGTGTGGTATTGTATGAGGAAGTCAGGAGTTGCTGAGAAGTATGTAGGAGTGGTGCAGGATATGTATGGGGGAAGTGTGACAATGGTGAGGTGTGCGGTTGGAATGACAGATGGGTTCAAGGTGGAGGTGGGATTACATCAAGGATCAGCTCTGAGCCCTTTCTTGTTTACAATGGTGACGGACAGGTTGACGGACAAGATCAGGCAGGAGTCTCCATGGACGATGATGTTTTCAGATGACATTGTGATCTGTAACGAGAGTGGGGTGCAGATTGAGGAGAGCTTGGAGAGGTGGAGGTATGCACTGGAGAGAAGAGGAATGAAAGTCAGCAGGAGCAAGACAGAATACCTATGCGTGAATGAGAGGGAGGACAGTGGAATGGTCAGGATGCAAGGAGTGGAGGTGACGAAGGCATATGAGTTTAAATACTTGGGGTCAACTGTCCAAAGTAACGGGGAGTGCAGTAGAGAGGTGAAGAAGAGAGTGCAGGCAGGGTGGAGTGGGTGGAGAAGAGTGTCAGGAGTGATTTGTGACAGAAGGGTACCAGCAAGAGTTAAAGGGAAAGTTTACAAGATGGTTGCGAGACCAGCTATGTTATATGGTTTGGAGACAGTGGCACTGATTAAAAGACAGGAGGTGGAGCTGGAGGTGGCAGAGTTGAAGATTCTATTATTTTCATTGGGAGTAACGAAGAAGGACAGGATTAGAAATTATTATATTAGAGGGGCAGCTCAAGTTAGACGGTTTGGAGACAAAGCAAGAGAGGCAAGATTGAGATGGTTTGGACATGTGTGGAGGAGAGATGCTGGGTATATTGGGAGAAGGATGCTGGATATGGAGCTGCCAGGGAAGAGGAGAAGAGGAAGGCCAAAGAGGAGGTTTATGGATGTGGTGAGGGAAGAAATGCAGGTGGCTGGTGTGACAGAGGAAGATGCAGAAGACAGGAAGAAAATGAAACGGATGATCCGCTGTGGCGACCCCTAACAGGAGTAGCCGAAAGTAGTAGTAGTAGTAGTAGTGGTAGTATCGAAATAAGAATATACATCTAGACGATGCCACAAAAGACGAAAGATGAGGGCAGATATAAATGAATTGCGGCGAAGTCCATCAACATATCATCTCAATGTAAATAAATATACTGGTTGCTTTAACTTCCTGTGTCATGACACCTATAACAGTATGCCAATTTCATTACTAGAATCCACCGTTAGATGGCAGAAAAGTACTAAATATTATGATTGTAATGGCACAAAGGTAGAGGGGACCAGGAAGAGAGACATCGCCAAAGTCTACAGTCATTGTCAGACAAGGTTGTTGTGGCTGCACTAGGAACTGTTTAAATTCATGTTTGAGTCATTGCAGTTGTTTGTATGCAGCCAGTTATTGTGTAGTTGCCAGTGAACCTTCAGTACTCCCGCACAAAGTTCATCCAAACAGAATTTAGGATTGCTTTACGTGTACATACTTGTTGCAATCAGCTTATTGTGACGGGATTCACAAATTCAGGTCATCATTTCATTTTACATCCCATTCTATTTTGGATACAATAAAAATTGCAGTGCATATGTGGTGCATTCAAACAACTTTCTTTTGTGTGATTTTAGAAATTGGCAATAGCAAATTGTAGTAAATTGGAAAAGTTTTGTATGCAAATACAACAAGTAGCTGACATCTAAGAATTAAATTATGACCAAAAGAGATGTGATACTCAAGTGGAACATGACGCTTTTGTGTGTGTGTGTGTGTGTGTGTGTGTGTGTGTGTGTGTGCGCGCGCGCGCGCGCGCGCGCAAATCAGAGCGACAGAAACTAGAAAGATTTTTTTCGCCCACCTTTGCCCTCCACATCTTCGAGTGAAACGGAGAAACTGACATCACAAAGAAAGAGAAAATATGATGAAACCTTCCTTCGGTTTGGATTTTAGCATAACTGGACGAGGAAAGGCGGCAATGTCTGCTGTGCGGTAACATCCTGTCTATGGAGAGCATGAAACCCAACAAGCTCAAGAGACATTTTGAGACAACGCGTAAAGAGTATGTAGGCAAACAAGCAGTGAATGTACACTACCGTTCAAAAGTTTGGGATCACCCAAACAATTTCGTGTTTTCCATGAAAAGTCACACTTATTCACCACCATATGTTGTGAAATGAATAGAAAATAGAGTCAAGACATTGACAAGGTTAGAAATAATGATTTGTATTTGAAATAAGATTTTTTTTACATCAAACTTTGCTTTCGTCAAAGAATCCTCCATTTGCAGCAATTACAGCATTGCAGACCTTTGGCATTCTAGCTGTTAATTTGTTGAGGTAATCTGGAGAAATTGCACCCCACACTTCCAGAAGCAGCTCCCACAAGTTGGATTGGTTGGATGGGCACTTCTTTGAGCAGATTGAGTTTCTGGAGCATCACATTTGTGGGGTCAATTAAACGCTCAAAATGGCCAGAAAAAGAGAACTTTCATCTGAAACTCGACAGTCTATTCTTGTTCTTAGAAATGAAGGCTATTCCATGCGAGAAATTGCTAAGAAATTGAAGATTTCCTACACCGGTGTGTACTACTCCCTTCAGAGGACAGCACAAACAGGCTCTAACAGGTACTATTTAATGAAGATGCCAGTTGGGGACCTGTGAGGCGTCTGTTTCTCAAACTAGAGACTCTAATGTACTTATCTTCTTGCTCAGTTGTGCAACGCGGCCTCCCACTTCTTTTTCTACTCTGGTTAGAGCCTGTTTGTGCTGTCCTCTGAAGGGAGTAGTACACACCGGTGTAGGAAATCTTCAATTTCTTAGCAATTTCTCGCATGGAATAGCCTTCATTTCTAAGAACAAGAATAGACTGTCGAGTTTCAGATGAAAGTTCTCTTTTTCTGGCCATTTTGAGCGTTTAATTGACCCCACAAATGTGATGCTCCAGAAACTCAATCTGCTCAAAGAAGTGCCCATCCAACCAATCCAACTTGTGGGAGCTGCTTCTGGAAGTGTGGGGTGCAATTTCTCCAGATTACCTCAACAAATTAACAGCTAGAATGCCAAAGGTCTGCAATGCTGTAATTGCTGCAAATGGAGGATTCTTTGACGAAAGCAAAGTTTGATGTAAAAAAAATCTTATTTCAAATACAAATCATTATTTCTAACCTTGTCAATGTCTTGACTCTATTTTCTATTCATTTCACAACATATGGTGGTGAATAAGTGTGACTTTTCATGGAAAACACAAAATTGTTTGGGTGATCCCAAACTTTTGAACGGTAGTGTACTTCAGAAAGGCAATGGCCAGTGACTGCCGGTGAGCGAGCCTTGAAAGCATCTTTTGAGGTGAGCTATCTTGTCGCAAAGGCTATGAAGCCACATACCATCGCTGAGACTTTGATATTGCCAGCTGCCACTGAAATGGTAAAAACGATGTGTGGGGAGGGAGAAGCGCATAAACTGAAGACAATACTGTAGCGAATTGAGGGGACAACGCACCCACAGGAACTGCCGCGGCCGGGAAGCGAACCTGTATCGCCCGCACCGCAGGAGGCATCGCTAACCGCTAAACTAAAGGCTCAGACCCGCCAGCCAGCGGCCAGCGTGTCTTCTTATCCATGCACGTTACACTACCTCCCTCCTTCGGGAAGCGCGTCCCCGCGCTTAAGCATCTGAGCTCCTTCACGCCTCAGGGCGCATGCACTTTCGATGGCCTTACGGTCGCTCCATCCCACTTCTGACACCAATGTAGCGAATTCGGGGGGACAACGCACCCACAGGAACTGCCGCGGCCGGGAAGCGAACCCGTATCGCCCGCACCGCAGGAGACATCGCTAACCGCTCGACTAAAGGGTCAGATCCGCCGGCCAGCGGCCAGCGTGTCTTCTTATCCATGCACGTTACAATACCATTGCCTGATAACACAGCGAAAAGAAGGACAGACGCAATCGCTAATGACCAAGAGAGGATGCTAACAGAACGACTACGAAATTCCCCAGCCTATGCTCTACAAATGGATGTCAGCACAGAAGGAAAAAATGCCCATGCTTTGACATTTGTTCGCTATATGCAGGAGAATGCTATTCACGATATTTTGTACTGTCTCCCTCTTCCTGAACAAGAGACTGCCAAGGCAATGTGCGATGTCCTCCACAACTATATGGAGACAAACAACATGTATTCTGGACTTTGTCATCTTAGAGATTATGACATTAGTAATTTCTTGAGCACAACACTCAACCATCTCATTCTGAGATGCTGGGGAGAGATAAGTGGTATTCGATGGAGGATTGTACTTTTGTAGGAAAGGGTCAAATTCCTTCAAAGGTTCCATACGTATGTAGCGAATTCGGGGGACAACGCAGCCACAGGAACTGCCGCGGCCGGGAAGCGAACCCGTATCGCCCGCACCGCAGGAGACATCGCTAACCGCTCGACTAAAGGGTCAGATCCTCCAACCAGCGGCCAGCGTGTGTACTTATCAATGCACTTTACAATACCCCCCTCCTTCGGGAAGCGCGTCCCCGCGCTTAAGCATCTGAGCTCCTTCACGCCTCAGGGCGCCTACACTTCCGGTGGCCTTACGGTCGCTCCATCCCATTTCTGACACCAATGTAGCGAATTCGGGGGACAACGCAACCGCAGGAACTGCCGCGGCCGGGAAGCGAACCCGTATTGCCCGCACCGCAGGAGACATCGCTAACCGCTCGACTAAAGCGTAAGATCCACCAGCCAGCGGCCAGCGTGTCTTCTTATCCATGCACGTTACACATACAACAAAGTTGTCTCTGTTTGTGCTTTCATTAGCTTCATTACTGCCACAGAAAGGGAGTCCCTGTCTTACTAACATGGAGGTGACCGCAACAATTCACCTGAGATATTCCCTTCGCTCTGCTATCTCACTTTACATGTGCAGTTGCTATAATCTGAGCAATGTTTCTCCGACTGCTGGTAGCTTTGCCATGCTACAACACTGTCTTTATGGGTTTGTGCCATCTCATGCTTTTCAAAGACAAACAAGGCTTTCTTCCAGTTTTTACAACCATTACTGACCAAAGCGTCATGTTTTATGTTTTTGCTAAAGACTCGACATGGAAAGCAGAAAGCTGCATTTTGGTTGACAAGAGTATTCTAGCCATTTGTATTTATCAAACCAGCAGTATTGGTCTACTCCGTCCTCCTTCTCCCCCTCTCCTTGCCTGTTTTAGTATCATGTTATTTTATTAAACTCAGATTTACAAGAACTCGAGGCTTAATGAGTGATCAATCAGCTTAAATTTGTATTTGTCTGAACTGGCAAAATGTTCTGACCTGACTGGCTTTCGGCGGAGCTGCCTCCTTTTTTGATCAACACAATATGACCTTTTCACTGACATTAACTGATTAGAAACAACAGTCTATGCCTACTGATATGATTGTTTCAAAATACTTAAGAGGCATGTAAAAGCAAAGAATGTAATGAGCTGTCAATAACTTTATTTCTATCTCTTTCGCTCGTTCACACTTTGGCTGGCTGGCTTGTCAGCCGGTTAGTATAAAGTTAGTGTTATATAGCCTGTCCTCTTGTCTTTCCCTCACTCAAACCTAAAGTTAGCTAACGTTAAGCAGGTAACAAACGAGTAACAACTTGATAGCTAGCAACATGGACCATCATTTGCCACAAATTCATATTGGAGCGAGGTATCTTCGCTCTGTAACTACATACTATTTCACGCTGTACATTATTTTTATCTTGGTAAAGTTTTAGCTAACTTCTTGTCACAACTTCCGTGGTTTCCAACTACCGTTACAGTCTCTACCAAAGATGGTACAGGAATTGCAGAGTGGCCAGCACAGCCAATGGAAACGCTGGCTTAGAGCTGTAGCAGCCTCTCCCAGGTGCTAGCGCCTGGCCGCCTAGGTACATTGTGAATTTGAAAAAGGAATGAGAAAAAACTATTGATGATGTAAACTACTAATAACACACGTTAGCCCCTCGCTAGCGGGTCTGACCCTTTAGCCGAGCGGTTAGTGATGTCGCCTTGTGTTGCAGCACACCCCGTATCGAATCCCGCACCGGGCAAGAAAATAACCGGTTACAACGGTGTTACAGAAACTAGAAAATTACTTTGTGCCCAAAGTCAA
This sequence comes from Lampris incognitus, assembly GCF_029633865.1. Lineage (NCBI taxonomy): Eukaryota > Metazoa > Chordata > Actinopteri > Lampriformes > Lampridae > Lampris > Lampris incognitus. The sequence continues at coordinate 142,478,102 of NC_079211.1, forward strand.
GGTTATTCACCAACGCGCCAAGTTTCACCAGCGGACGCAGGGGCAGGGTGAGTCTGCAGAGGAGTATATTAAGAGTTTGCATGAGCTGGCATCCACATGTTCATTCGCGGCTGTAAAGGAGGAGAATATCCGAGACAGACTGGTCGTAGCTGTCAGAGAAATTACAGTTGATGCCGGATTTGACTCTAAACAAAGCAGTCGAGCCGGTGAGGCAGTCAGAGCAAGTGACGAGTCATGTTAGCGAGCAAGGAGCTGCAGCTAACTAGCGCACAGCCAGATGAAGTGGCTAGCAGCAGATACACACCCCGTGGTGGTGAGAGAGGGAGAACGGCAGGCTACGACAGGGCTGGGCAAAGAAGAGCCACAGATGCACAAGGAACAGGAGGTAACACAAATGGATACAAGTGTAACAGATGTGGCAGACCTCATGGAAAAGCACGCGTTTGTCCTGCCGGAAATGTAGAATGCAAGAAACTAGAAAGATAGGCCATTACGCTGCAGTATGTCTCACCCGTGTGGTCAGTGAAGTAACTACACCACAAGAGGAGGTAGAAGTGAGACATTTTCTAGGAGAGCTAAACCAAACAACTGACTCAGACAAAGCATGGACTGTGAAGCTGCCAATAAAAAGGGACTAATGTAAACTTTAAAATAGACACGGGAGCTGACGCGACTGTCATATCTGAAATCGTGATAAGGGGTCAGCACAGCGTTCAAAAAGAATTAAGGAAGAGAAAGTGAATGAGATGAGAGCAGGAAAGGGATTGTTGTATGCCGAAGCTGCTAAAAGATTTGTGAAGAACGAGAATGGCGTGAGACAAGACGCGAAATCAATCAGGGGGCATGCTAAGTTTTGCTTTTTGTAAGGACCAGGTGACGTTTTTAGCCTTTTTGGTAATGGTAATTAACTGTACTGGTGGAGCAGAAAGAAAATCTGAGAGAATTGATATAATTGTAGATGCAGCAAGGCTATTTCTGGGTGTTGTGGGAGTTTCTGGAGAAGGTGTGCAGCAGCTGCTGAGAGAGGCTCTTATAGTCCCTCTCAGAAACCTGTGAAATAACTAGTCTGATTGAGAAGATTTTTTATTTTTTAAGTAAATGAGTCCGGTCCATTCTCCACTCCAGTTGGTGGCGGTAATGCGCCAAATTGTTGTTTGCCGCCAACCGCGAACTACGCCTACAAAAGAAAGAGACGAACATAAAGCAGACGAAGAAGAAAATGATGACGCTGAGACGCAAACATGGCGCCATGTCCACAACAAAAGGAAGTGAGCCTGGACGCGCATTAAAATTCACTGTTTTCTGATGCCTATATTTGCTAAAAGCGAATGCTTTCTCCGTTTTCTAGTCATTGGTTAAACTGAAGATTTTAAAAGCCACCACAGCCACGAAGAACATGGCAGAATAGATTCAACCGGTGAGCTACAATAGCCTGCGTAAACGACATTTTAGTTTCAAGCTTGCTAACAGCCAGGGAGGCGGCTAAAGTTGGGTTAGCTTAGCGCCTTCAACCGATACATTAACGTCAGCCTGCGTTTAACGTTTCGGGTTACGTTAATGTACGATCATCATTTGTGTTGTGCCAAGTTTGGTTCAGAAATGCAAATATTCAACCTTAAAACAAACAATCCACGACTTTTTGTTCCTGGTTAATTACCTCCGATAGATAGCATTGGGTGCACAATAATTGCAATCACAAAACATCAGCATGGACATGGATGTAACGGGATGTTTTTGTAACTAACCATAAACAGTAACTTAGATGTAGTGTAGAGACCTTTATTGGTGGAAGCAAAATACCGAGGATTTGTCAGTTCAAATCCATGGTTCCAATAATAAACTTCTGTCTCTTTCTATTTTATTTTAGGTTGTTCTAAATCCTCATAGTTGCTGATCCCTCTGTTGGGCCCTTTTGGGCCCCAGAAGAGGATGCACCGCTGTGGGGACAAAGACTTCCAGACGTCAGCACGGAAGATGGGCACATCCCTACTTTTTCAGTTGTCTGCTCACGAGAGAGAGCTGGATTTGGTGTTCCTTGACCACAGTTATGCCAAACCATGGAATTCCCACCCAGATGCCAGTAATGCCCGGCCTACGAGGACACTCTTTGTTACCCCCCGGCGTCAGCCTGAATCATCGTTGTGAGTAAAATGCCCAACAAGCAGCAGAAGATGAAATTATTCCTATCTAGTAGAAACCTGCTTGTTGCAGCTTGGAACTCTGCAAGGTTTTTGATTCGTTAGACTTAATCACCATTAATGAACCTTGCAGTGATCCATTTGAACAATGAATTGTGGTTTGTCTCTAAGACACTAATTTGAATGTTTTTTTTTTCTCCGCAGAGAGTCTGATCCATTAATTGATGTGGAGACAGACACACCCATACCTGTTCCACTCTATGACAACCATAAAGCTCTTAGTGTGATGAAGGAGTGTGAGCGGCATGTCTTGTTTGCTCGCACTATTGCTGATAGCCCACCACCTCCTGACGACTGGGAAGAACACATCAACAAGTAATTAAGCATGTTGATTAGCCCACAGAATTTTTTTTAATTTGAATACTTATCCACTGTTATGGGAATTTTAAGTATGGACTCATTTACAGACAATTTCCTTCATATTGCCAAATTAGCTATAGTAATTTAATTAGAATTTAAAATAGTAATTTAAATAAAATTACCTATATAACTTTACCTGTTAACTATCTTGCAGTGACCAGCATTTTTCTCTGTTTCAGAACTGGATGGTCAGTGGCACAGAACAAATTGTTCAATAAAGTGCTAAAAGCCTTGCAAGCTGAAAGACTAGCCCGGCTGGCCAATGAAAATGTAAGTCCAATGCTTTTGTGTTTTATTTTAACAAGAATGGGCCATCCGTTCTCAAGCATTCTGCTATTGTGTGAGTTCTTTAAAGCTGCTATGGTGAGTTTATCAATGATTCTTTATTGTTCTTTATTTAATTTTGATGCCTCTGTGACCAACATAAAAAAGACCATCAGCAAAATGATTAAATATGATTCATTAAAAATTATTCCAAATCGTTCCAAATGCTAGTCCCCAAGTCGGATTCCTAGTGAAATCTGACAACGATGTATGACAAGCAGACAGGATGTGTGGCCACAAATGGAGATATGTTACCTCATCACTCACAGAAAGTTTGAATCAGTTCATCTGAACACGTTTATTGAGAGAAACGTTTCATCACTTATTTAAGTGACCTCTTCAGTCTTAACTGACTGCAGGTATCCCCACCCTTATAAACAATACAGTGGCATAATGACTGAAAACAATGATTGGTTTCATATGCATATTGGCGTGGCCATTAACTAGAGTTACAATAGCAAGGTGTACTATTAAGAGGATTGGGGAATAGTTGCAATCGCAACATTATAAGATGGTGACAAATGTATTCTTAGAGACCCCCCCTCCCTCGGTTCAGAGATGGTCATCCCCTCTACACATAGATGACTTCTTTGACTCCCTGTTCAGACCAGCATTCCTCCCTATCAAGGATGTGCACATCCTCATCCTTGAAAGAGTGGCCACTGGCCTGTAGATGGGTGTAGACTGTGAGTCCTGGCCTGACCTGTTAGCGCTTCTGTGTTGTGCCATCCTCTTGGCCAGTGTCTGTTTGGTTGCCCCGAAGTACAAGTCACAGCAATCCTTCTGGCGTGAACTATATTGCTCTGTTTGTGCTGGGGGACCTGATCCTTCGGATGGACCCATTTTCTGGCGCAGTGTGTTTTGGGGTTTGAAAGTAACTGGGATGTGGTATTTGGAAAATATGCATCTCAACTGTTCCAAAACTCCCAGCACATAAGGAATCACCACTGGTTTACGCTTAGGCAGCTGTTGTCCTTCCCCTGTCATTAATCGGTGGTGCATTGTTTGGGCATCTTCCTGGCTTTGACAAACGGCCAGTTAGGATAACCACACTTAACCAGGCCCTGTTTAATGTGGGATTTCTCCCCTTCCCTGGCAGCTGTGTCGGTGGGGACATTGTCAGCTCAGTGGAACAGCGCCCTGATGACTCCTAGTTTATGCTCCAGTGGATCATGAAAGTCAAACCTTAAGTACTGATCAGTATGTGTTGGTTTATGATAAACATCAACAATATTCGTAGGGAATGACCATCCCTGATCCGGGGGGGGGGTGTCTAAGAGTACATCTGTCGCCATCTTACAATGCTGTGATTGCAACTATTCCCCAATCCTTTGTGAATAGTATTAAATTGCCATTGTAGCTCTAGTTAATGGTCACAGCAGTTTGCATATGAGACCGATCGTTATTTTCGGTCATTATGCCACTGTGTCGTTGATAAGGTTTGGAATACCTGCAGTCAGTTGAGACTGAAGAGGTCACTTCGATGAGTGATGAAACATTGTCCAGATGAACTGATTCAACTTTCTGTGATTTCCTTACCTGGATTATTGAGCATACATTAAGACATTTTGATACCTCATCACTGTATACCTTGCAAATATATGCCTGTTTTTCTGAACCACCATTAAATCTTTCTTTCTTCTCTTCAAAACAAATATACTAGCTACCAGGGGATGAATGTTGATCTCTGTGACAAATGAAGTTGTTTTTCTGCGAAACACTACCACTTTTGTCCACAGCATCGTTCATAGACAACAAAACGCAAAACTTCTTGTAGCAGCTTTAATCTCAATCCAAAAACCATTTAGAAGAGGCTTAGCATTATATTCTTTGTTAAAGGTATAATGTCAGATTTCTCACAAATCTAGCATATATTTTACCCTTTGGGTGTAATGATATGTTTCTAGAGTAAACCTCTGCCCAATTCTCTCCCCCCTTGGCTTGTTATTGTGGCCTGTATTTGGCTCCCTGTATTGAAATATCAGACCATAAATCATCTCCTCACTTGAAGAACCAACCCCTGTCTAAGCATTTCAGTGCAGCAGATGGAAAAATGCAAGGGACAAGAATAGCTGAAGAGAAGCCAGTTGTCACTTTAGAAGCCTTGCAATGCCTCCAAAATGACCTCAAATCTAAAACAAGACTTGGCTTTGATTGAGGGAGTGAAAGTGCTGATGATGCCCATTTGCACTAAATGCACTGCTAACTGGCTTGCTACTTAGCACCGGTTAGACTGCTGAAGTATAGCTCTATGGCTGGCTGACGGACGTGAGCAGTCTAAATTGTATTGCTGGTTGCTCTCCAGAGTAATCACCAAAGCCAATACCTACCTCCTCCACAGTTGAAATGCTTCCAGTTTAGAGTAGAAGGACTTTGTTTCTCTCTATTTAATTATGGTGCATCTACCTCTTCAATCGATCGGATATTCATCAATGCTCTCCGTTCACTTTCTCGATAGGCGTTTACACAGCACTTTTTGTAGAAGCGAGGTGTGTGGAGTCAGGCGCTGATTTTGTTTTTATGCAGATCCTTTACTTGTCCATGGGTGTCAATTTGACAGAGTGTATCTATAAACCATGGCACATAAACAGTAGGGGTGTGGGGGGGGTACTGATGCAGCATAGTATCGCCATATTTTGAGCGGCAATATTGTATCGATACACGGATGTCATGTATCGATCTTTTAGTAAAGAGGGTTAGATTTCTGAGTGTTGGTCAGTATGTCTGCTTGACAATCCCATTTTGCTGTAGTAAAATTGATTGAAGTGAGATGAACAGACTGAAAACTTTCTCATTTTGGTAAAACAGATGATGACAGATTTCCTTAGGGGACATAATTTGCAGTTGAAAAGTAATAAATTGTAATATAGGTATTGCAATACTCAGCATATCACAAAGTTTAAAATCGCAATATTATCATGTCATGATAATATCGTATCATGGGGCCTCTGGTGATTCCCACCCCTAATAAACAGTAGGAAATGTTTGTTGATCTCAGACAAGAGTTTCATGGGTTGGACGTACATGACAGATGTTCACGTTCGAGCTGAATGCACAGGTTTTATCTCCATCACAACAAATACCATTCTCCGGTCACGTTCATTACTTTCAATCAAACCTAACAAGGACTTGGCTGTTCTTCCTATATGGAGATATATTGTGCTCAGCTCTGGTGCAGCCACCATATTTCAGGCCCCGGTTTCACTGCTGAGAGAAATTTATATATTGAGTTGATCTACTCATAACATAGTTGTGTGATTACCAACCTCCTGCAGGTGAGCTGCTGATGCGACAGAGCCACTCCAGGCTCTCCATCTTTAGCCAACACACAAACCACACCCAATTGCCACACTTCCATGACAACCTTAGCTCTTTTGCTGATTTTACTGCATGGACAATGGGTCACAATTCGTTGTCTTTTGAATTTTGCATGAATAACTTTTCATCACACTAGTTGCTTTCCCTCCGCTATTTGTGTGGTGTGAAGAGTCATCGGTTGGGTCCACTTTAAGAAAACAGTGAAAAGAGACAGGCAGAAAGAACAGAAATGGGGAATAAAATGTAAAATGCTGGTACAGCAAAATCATTCAATCATGAATTTCAGTGTACATCTGTGTTTTCATCCTTTACCTGTTAAGGGCTGAAACTACTTGGAAGTACACAGCTAAACAAACAAAACAGTGGTTAATTTAATGGGGGGGTTTTTTCCCCCCACATGCTCTGGAGTAAGTTTTGAATGCTGTCTGATCAGCGTTCTGACATGACAGTGTCGGTAAAAAGACTGGTGTAACTTGGATTTATTAAGCTTGATCAACATGGTTATACAACAAACATTCGCAGGTCATTTTACTTTTAGGCGACCCTAATTGGTAACACAGGAAGTAGTTCTTTAGACTTCCAGCATTAATCTGAGAGTAGTTTTTTTCGTTGTTGATCTGGGACGTTTCAATATTTTGACCTGATTTCACTATCAAACTGCAGCTTGGGACCAATTCCTCATTTCATTTCTACATTAAAAATATTCAGGGAATATTTTCAACACCGGGTGGCACAAGTTGAGTAACTTGAAAGGAAAAAAAAATCTTGCTCTGATAAGACAATGTCATTATCAGAGGGGGAAAGGTAGAGAAGTACGATGGAGTGTTTATTTTCTTTAGTATGGATGTTTTGTGAAAATTTGAAGGTCCTTTCACATTTTGTCATATCCCGTCTCCCTCAGGCTTCCAATGAGCCAGTCCTGCGTAGGATTGCTGTGGACAAGTGTGCCAGGAAGGTACGCCATGCACTAGCCAGCGTCAGTTGGGACACCAAACTGACCCAGTGGCTACATAACACCCTGATTGAATCTCTGAGTCTTGCCATGCTGGCTGCTTACCTGGACGTGTTGCAGACTCTCAAGAGCAAGGTAGCTGCACTTGTTCTTAATTGAATGAATAACAAGAATTGTCATGCATTTCTCAAACAGGGCACTTAACAGCGTCCACTACTGTTTTGTGTAAAGTCTGGGCAATTAGGAATAATGATCATCTCCCCGTGTCTGGGCAGTTGCCAACGTTGATTGACCGAATGCTACTGACATCATCAGCCAAGACTGGTACACCGAGTGTAGAGGCCCTCTCTCTGTTACTGAAACGTCCTTGGGATCCAGCTGTGGGGGTTCTTTCTCACAACAAACCGGTAGAGTTCATTGTCTTTCTTTTTTTCTTTTTTTTTTTAAGTGTGTCGATTCACAGATTCAAACCAATGTGCCAGGCTTCATGTTTAAGATAACCTCTACATGATTCAGATTGTATTGGGCATAGTTTGGGAGGGAATCATGGAAAAGTTGATGCAGGCTTTATCAGTAAACTCCAATATGATGCATAGCTTTTTGTTTTTGGTATCTAATAATTGCCACTTCTGCTCATTTGGCATTGTGTTTTTTTGTTTTGTTTTTTTTAAGTTGCACTGATTTTCATGTTAATGCCAACAAGTGAGATTCCAAATTGGATGTTAATTCTCTCTGTCTGTCTGTCTGTCTCTCTCTCTCCCCTCCCCCCATTACTGGATTGAATAGATGTATACCTATTAGGATTTCTCAAAGCAAGTCCGAAAACTAAAGCCTTAGTAGAATGAAATAGAACCATATACTGTTGTGTTGGCACTGTATTGAATGGCATAATATCGCACTTCGTGGTATATCGGGGAAAGGGCTGAATCCAATCGTATTTATCTTTTGACTGCTTCGGATCGTTGATTGCGTCCCGAGATACGAATCAAATCTCAGAGGGTGAGATGCACACCCTCGCTTTTTTTTTCTTTAACTTTTTCTTTTTTAGATTTAGAAAAGTTCACTTTTTTTTTCTTTTTTTTTTTTTTTTACTCCATTCAGCTCTGTTTTGTTATTGAGTTCAATCATGAGTTCATGATTTAAGGGTAAGGACAGTTGCCTTCCTGTTTTCATTTACATTTTAGAGCAAGCTTCCAGGCTCCCCGCTCATCCTGATTGCTCCATCAGGCCCTACGAATCCTGCCCTCTCTACCTCACGGCGAATGAGATTCTGGCAGTCTCAGCTCTCCTGCTTTGGAAAGGTTTGAAGTCCCACTCAAATTTATGTCCATATGATTTTCCAGTAACTTCTGCTTTTATTCTTCTCAGAAAAAGCCCATAACAGCTGTGTCTCTGTCAGGTAATCCCAATAAACTCTCATGTGAACAGCGGAGCCAATGTTGGCATCACTCAGTGCTTGGAGCACATGTTGGGCACCGTCAGAGCCAAAGTAATGGAAGTAGGTCTTTTTCCTATATAACACTCTGATAGTGATATTTTTAATAGTACAATTTATACTTGATAGTGATATTTTTAATAGAACAAGTTATACTTGTTGCCACTACTACCTGGAGTCCTTATTAAAAAAAAAAATTTTAATATTTTTTTAACCTTTTTCCCCCCTTATTGAACATCAGTTTGTGTGTAAGACAAATTGACCTTGCAGCTTGATCTCATAGCTTAGCGCCAATTTGACACCGGTCCAGGCAGCCCCCAGTGTAGACACACACACACACACACACATCCTACAAATTTTGGGCTTCTTTAACTGGTTGTGGTTTCAATCACAACTACTTGACATTGACATTCCTTGGATTTTTTTTTTTTTTTTTTTTTTTGAAGTTAATGCAACTATTTTGTGTCTTGTGTTCTGTTACCAGGTTCACAGTCACTTTCCTCACAAACCCATTATCCTGGTTGGCTGGAATGTTGGCGCTCTCATCGCTTGTCATGTAAGGCTGCTTTACCATTATCCTTTTGTTTACAAAGAACCATGGTATCCTAATTGTTATTTATTTATTTCGAATATAAACCTTTTGTTTTTCCTATGAAGTGTGAAAATGTGGTTTTAGTAATGCACTTTAACTGTATTGATTGATTTAACCCATTCATTTGCAGGTATCTCTTATGGAGTACTTGACTGCTGTGGTATGTCTTGGCTTCCCCCTGCTAACTGTCAATGGACAAAGAGGGGTGAGACACAAGATAATATCTGACCTGGCCTTTTGTTGTTGTTGTTTTTTTCCATGACACTTTCACTTTAAAACAAAGGTAATTTAACAACGGTGCGCGTATTTGATTTGGCAAAGATTTTACACTGGATGCCCTCCCTGACGCAACCCTCCCCATTTATCTGGGCTTGGGACCGGCACTAAGAATGCACTGGCTTGTGCATCCTCAGTGGCTGGGTTGTGATGATGTGATGATATGTGGTGAGAGAGGACATGCAGTTGGCTGGTGTGACAGAGGAAGATGCAGAGGACAGGAGGAGATGGAAACGGATGATCTGCTGTGGGGACCCCTAATGGGAGCAGCCAAAAGTAGTAGTAGTAGTAATTTAACAGAGGTGCCACACGGCTTCTGGTTAGGGAATTCTAACTGGTTGATGATGCCTCATCTTCCTAAAGGATGTGGATGACCCGCTGCTAGACATGAAGACCCCGGTGCTGTTTGTGGTCGGCCAGAATGCCCTGCAGTGCAGCATAGAGTCCATGGAGGAGTTCAGAGAAAAGTTGAGGGCAGACAATAGCATGGTGGTGGTGGGAGGAGCTGATGACAACCTCAGGTCAGTTATGAGTTGCAGTTGGTGAGAAAATTAAAATCTTTTCTTTTTGTAAAGATGCATGTATTCCTAAGTAGTTATATCTTGCGTTAACATAAACGGTCTCTATTGCCAGAATTAACTCAACGAAGATGAAAATGGAGGGGCTGACACAAACCATGGTGGATCGCTGTATTCAGGTTGGTTTACATAATTCTGGCAATATTATGTATTGGCTTAAGTCCTACTTATAAAACAAAACTCCATGTAAATAAATGTAGGTGTTTATTTATATGGAGTTTTGTTCTCTTTGCATGTCAAAGCAACACAGGATTGAAGATTTTGAGCTTTATTCAAAATGTATTTGAGCATGATTACAAAGGCTTTATTGGTCCTCCTTTGCTTGTCTTTAGGATGAGATCGCGGACTTCCTGACAGGAGTCCTGACAAGGGCAGAGGGGCATGGTTCAAGTGAAATGAGGGACCTGGACACAGAAAAGAAGAAGAGGTCTCGGCGGGAGCTCCCATTCGATATAGAGAGAGGACGACCCTCCTCCCCTGCTCTGAGACTTCCTATCTCGCCCTCAGGCTCTGAGGTAAGTCCTGTGGCCTTCATGTGTGTACAGATGCTTTAAAGTCAACCATACACCCCAGGTTAGATAGACCGCGGTCCCATCTGAGATTTAAAAAATGCCAGAATCTGGAGAAAATGTTTGGATGGGCTACAAGTATCAAACCACACCCTGCCGGTTTTTTTTATTACCTTTGGGAATAGCTCAGTCTAATTTTGGCAATGCTAGAGTCAACAGCAACCATGCAGGGAAGCAAGAGTGCTAATTCGAGCGACAATGCAAAAATCAGCCATGCAAACTTGTCACCTTTTGGCAAAATTCACCATTTTGAATCCAAAATAGGTCACCTTATTGATTCATGCCGATCCACTGAGAAATAATTGGGGGGGGGGGGCATGCCTACTCAAGGGACTTCCATAGAAAGACAATGGAGTGCGAACATCTGATGCTGTAGATGCGTGTGCGTCGACTCTCAACAAAAGGAAGCAGTCAATCAATTCGTTAGTCACAGTACAGTGCGAGCCCAGACCATCAGTCTGACCTGCTGTGCGGAAAAAGCCAAAGCAAAGTTGCCACAGTGGCGTGTGCCAGCCACAAAACTACAGAGAAAGCATCAACTGAAAACAGGCCTCTAAAGTCATTTGAGTATGATCATCAGCCCTTATAGGTACATACTAAGGATATACCGATACCAGCATCGGTCTGATACTGTGCGTGTTTACTCATACTCGTAATCATAAAACTGCTCCGATACAACAACACCCGATACCCCTTTACAGCAGCGTTACATTCACCTCTCAGTTGAGCAGGTAGGCGGTGGAGGAGGAGCAATGTCAGCCGTGTGGTGATATTTCAAAGTAAACAACGTTGACAAAAGTAAAGCCGACTACAAATTATGCTCAGCAAAATTTAGTGGCCAGTCGATCCCTATTCTAGTTCAAACACCCACCCACATACTGCATGCGTTCGCCAACTGCATCTCTCCGGCCGGCAGTCTCAAAGGAGACACCTCACCACTTCCGTGACAAGGCAAATCCAGGCTGAACCACTGCTTTTTCCGACACACACAGAGAAACTTTCACGTGACGAACACAAGCCAACTCCGCCCCCCTCCCGAAGACAGCATTGCCAATTATTGCTGCTTCATCGAGTCCGGCCATAGTCGAATCTGACGAGACCAGGGCGCAAACCACGGTCCCCAGTGGGCAACTGCATCGACACAAAGCCAATGCTTAGACCGCTACACCACCGCGGACTAAAAAAAAAACAAAAAAAAACTAGCTCTTTCAACACAAGCAATTTGATAAAACAACTGAAGAACCAACACGACACCGATTTCAAGACGTTTGCTAATAGCAGCGGGAAACAGCAACAACCAACTTTGCAGCAAACGCTGGAGAAGCGAGAGAAAATGTCCAGAGACAGCCCGTGGGCAGTGAAAATAACAGTTGAAACATGCAGTTTAATGTTAAAATTTCAGTAACGACAATTTGTTACACTGAAAAGTGTGGTTATATTTTAGTGAAATGTGTGGCAATGCCATGTTTAAGAAAAGTATTGAATGTTAAAATGTCAGTATGACAATTTTGTTACACTTAAGTGTGGTTATATTATAGTGAAATGTGTGGCAACACCATGTTTAAGAAAAACTTACAGCTGAATGTTCAAATGTCCGTAACGACAGTTTGTTACAGCCAGAGAATGAACAATGTCTGATGAAAACGAAACACATTTTCAAAGTAATTGTAAGAATTGTAATGACATTATTAAGTACTCATATCGGTACTCGGTATCAGCAAGTACTCAAATGTAAGTACTTGTACTTGGTCTGAAAAAAAGTGGTATCGGTGCATCCATAGTACATACAGCTGAGTATCATTAGCATAGCAATGGAAATTTATTCCATGACTACTTATAATTTGGCCAAGAGGTGAAATATAAAGAGAGAAAAGTAGAGGGCCAAGAACTGAGCCCTGAGGTACACCATATGTAATATGATAGCAGACACAATGTGGTCGGCAGCATGGTGGCACAGTGGTTAGTGTGGTTGCCTCACAGCAAGAAGGTCCTGGGTTCGAGCCCCGGAGTAGTCCAACCTTGGTGGGTCATCCTGGGTCATCCTCTGTGTGGAGTTTGCATGTTCTCCCCGTGTCTGCATGGGTTTCCTCTGGGGGCCCCAGTTTCCTCCTACAGTCCTAAGACATGTAAGTCAGGTGAATTGGCTGTACTAAATTGTCCCTAGGTATGAATGGGTGTGTGTGTCGGCCCTATGATGGTACTGGCGGCCTGTCCAGGGTGTCTCCCCGCCTGCCGCCCTATGACTGCTGGAATAGGCTCCAGCATCCCCACGACCCTGAGAGCAGGATAAGCAGTTCAGATAATGGGACAATGTGGTCTTCCAGATAAGTAGGACTTAAGCCAAGAGAGAGCCAAGCCAGATACACCAAAATTACAATTTATTCTGTCTAATAGTATACAGTGATCAGTGGTGTAAAAGGCTGGACTGAGGTCCAGTAGTACAAGCACAGAAGTGGAATCGGAGTCCATAGCTTGTAGAAAATTGTTCACCACTCTGGTCAGACCAGTTTCAGTGGAGTGACAGGCCCTGAAAGCCGATTGAAAAGGTTCATATAGATAGTTTTCTTCTATATAGTTCTAAAGTTGTTGGTACACAACTCTCTTGTTATTTAGAAAAGAATGGAAGATTAGAAACTGGTCGATAGTTATTAAGAGACCCTGGCTTAAGGTGTGTTTTTTTTTATTTATTTAAAAAAAAAATTTTTTTAAGTAGAGGTTTAACCACAGCTGTCTTAAAACTGTTGGGAACAGTGCCAGTAGTAAGTGATAAATAATGTCTAGCATTGTAGGTCCCAGGAAAGGCCAGAGGTCTTTAAAAAGTTTTTCTGGTAAAGGGGTAAGTAGTTGGTTTAGAAGCTGACGCAAGCTTAGTCAAAGTATTAAGAGAGGTAGTCTCAAAAGCTGTAATAACAAGGACTATCAGTGACTCATTGTATATATATGAATTTGGTAAGACATGCTCTGCAGGAGAAGCTGGAGTTGAAGAACTAATTTTGTTTATGGTTTCATGAATTGTCAACTGTTTCAGTCGAAACTTCCGAAATTTGAGTTTCTGTCGCACTCTGTCTTTTGAAATAATGACTAATGGGATTCATGGCTGCTAGCTAACTTTAGTTATCTATCTAGCTCACTGCGTTTTCAGCCTTGACCTTTGTATTTTATTTGTTTGTTTGTAGAGAAAATGGTGTCTGTTTGTGCTGACAAATGGATCATGTGATATCAACCTTTTTTTGGGGGGGGGGCTACTTCGGCTGAATTTTTGTATACGCACACATGCTCCTAAATACCTTTTACAGTTTGCACACATCTATGTTTAGTTGCAAATGCGAGTAAAATGCTCGCACTGTCGAGCCCTGTATATGTACCTTTACCTTTCAGACACAAGCTCTCAAAATGCTCCAGTCTTTACTCGTCAGGTGTGTCACCTTTTTACTGTCCCCCCCCCCCCCCCAGGATCTGTCCAGTGTCTGCAGCAGTCCCACTTCAAGCCCCAAACCAAAGACATCCGGTTTGTCTCCAGCACAGAAGTCCAGTCTCATCACAGCCACGCAGCTCCTCAAGACACACATGCAGCGTTCTGGTGCAGTCCTCACACACAAGCAGGCTCAAGGTCAGTTTGCCCAGACTTGCCTCACTGGATACATTTAACTGTATCCAGTAAGCATTCACACGCACCTACATTCATACCATGATCCCTCTCGTGCCCAGACATACATGGTCCTTACTTTTGCCCCGCAGTGTTGTGTAAGTTTGCTACAATGAATCATTCACCCCAACTGGTACTGAAGAGTGGCGGGGGTGGCTGGAATGTGAAAGCAGGCACAAATGGGTTTAATGGTTTTGAATAAAATGTTTGTGTGACGATTATCATGTCACAACATCTTATGGAGCAAGATGGAATGTGCCTGAAATGCTTTCCTCTCATCTTCTCTTCCTGCAACTTTCTTTCCGTCTGTGTTTTTAATTCATTCCAGCTCAGTTTGCTGCTTTTATGAAACAAAACATGCTTGTGAGGAAAAATCTTCCTCCTGGCACCCCTCCCTGTGTCTTTGGTAAGTATCTATCCCTCCTCCTTTCTCTTCTCCTTTTCTTCTTTCTTTTCTTGTTTCTTCTACCCTTGCGGTGTGGTTTATACATACTTGCCAAACAGAAATCTCCATGTAGTGTTGTTGTACACTAATGATCATGAACATCACCCCACCTTGAAATAGGGGTTACAAAGGGCTTTACAGAAAATGATTAATAAAAGACAAACAATGAAAATGTCAGAAATAGAATCAGGGTTTCATAATTGTACAAAATACTAATACTTTAAGTCCGTTTGCTTTACCTGTGTGTGTGTGTGTGTGTGTGTGTGTGTGTGTGTGTGTGTGTGTGTGTGTGTGTGTGTGTTGCAGTGCCATTATCCAGTGATCAGACAGAGGGCCTGGATAGAGATGAGCTTCGGTCTCATGGTAAGAGGCGGCAGACACCCAGCCCAACCCCCAGCAAAGCTGCCAAGAGAGCCAAGATCAAGGTCACCATTGTTTCCCAAGGTGAGGCAGCAGGGGGCGCCATGAACCCGGCTGCCCAAGAAGGTAGGAGCTGGCTCTTGAGTATTGGTCCCTTGTTTAGTGAAGCTATTGTTTTGATTGTGTTTCTTAAGCACCTGCAATAGCCAGCATCTGTTCTTGCTGGCTCAATAACAGATATGGTGGGGCTTTCTCTTGTAGTGGGGGCATCTGGAAAGCCCCTGGCTGTGACAGTGGGCCAGACTGTGGCTGGAGCCAAAGAACTGTCTGGACTCTTGACAGCCCAACGGTATGCTACACACAGTACTGAACTCTCAACCTGAACCGTTGGTTAACCCCCCTCACTCACCCTTACCCCCAACCCATCTTCCCCATTGGGAAAAAGTGCGTCTAGTCCATGCAGACTGATGAGTGGTGGAGTCAGTGGTTGGTAGTTGGTGGCCAGACAGTGCTTCTTGGGGTAGCACCTGAGTAGATTGGTGGTTATGTGTGTCACTGCAGGTCTGGTAGTCTCTCAGAGGTGTCTAGTTCCCTGTCCCTGGGCTCCAGCTCATTCAACAGTGTGCAGCCTTGCATGGTGTCAGGGTCCTCTACACCAATCCAGGCACAAACTCCTGCTACTGCCCAAGGTATCTCCTGTCTGTCCTGCCTGCACGCCTGTTTGTACTGTCAACTGTAGCTACTTTCAGCCCACTGGCCTCAACACACTGCAAATCTGTCAACTCTATAGCTACTTTCAGCACACTGGCCTCAACACACTGTGCAAATATGAATGCTTTGTTGGGAGAGATTGAAGCTGGGGAGTTGAAGCTTTTGTCCAGATTTTGAACAGCTGATAAGAACGTTGTTTGAAAAAAACATTTTCAAGGAAACCCCATCATTGATTGAGCTTGCACCATAGTCAGTCCCTCTGTCCCGAACCTTACCCTTTGGACATGTCAAACAGCGGTTGTGTGTGTGTGTGTGTGTGTGTGTGTGTGTGTGTGTTCCCTTTTGTTCGGTTTTTGGGTGGGGAGGGGGGGGGTGTTACCAACTGCAGAGACTGTTTGTGTTTTGTTACATTTCTTTGGGCTTTACCTATACCAAATTGAGGTTCCACAGGTTTTATTATTTTTGTGTTTGTGCGCAGCACCTTCCGCCAGCAGTCTATTACAAGGCCTAAGCTTCAGCCTTCAGGAGATCGTCACCAAAGCACCTAGCTTGTCCTCTGCAGCCGCTAACACAGACAGCGGCCAGGTACTTTCTCCTCATTTCCACTCTTTTGTTCAGCTATTTTGTTGTGTAGGGCCTTGCATTTGATTGTACCTTACCTACAACTCCATCTACAGGCAATTGGTGGGAAGGGTCAGGTTCTGCACCCCAGCGGTACCAGCAGCAGCACTCTTCTGCGGGCAGTGCCTGTGGTCTCTACAGGGGGGTTATCTAAAACCACTGCTATCCATCAGCTACTTACCAACGGCGGGCTTGCCAAACTGGCTAGTAGCTTACCTGGTCTAGCGCACATCACCAACCAGAGTGCCGGTATGTCTCGACCTGCCAAAACACGACGGCCACGTTGAATCCCCAGGGTTCATTCATCCCCTCTTTTGGAAACACTAAATCAGGAAGTCTTTAGCCAAGGAATATTGTCACACTAGAGGACCATTGAGGACAACATTGCCAAAGTGTATGTAGATAGTTATCCTGGAGGAACAGTTGATGGGTTTTATGTTCAGATATGGAGCCATCTGAGTATCAGAGTCTGAGTGCAGATCAGTGTCCTAAAAGGAATTTTGTACAATTTTTCATTTTTCGAAAGAGCTATAGGGAAAACTTCCAGATGTTTGATGTCAAAATTTCAAGTTTGACACATGAGTTCATGCAGAAATGGATGGATATGACAAAAATTCTGTAATATGAATACATTAGGATATTTGATACAGAAGAATTGTTAATGAAATGATAAGTTGACTATTTTTGAACGCAGGTACATAAAGCATCAGACTCGTATGGACAATATTGCTTCAGTACTGATAAACATACCGCTTCGCTGAATCTTCTCGCTGGGTTTCAACACAGTCAATGAGCAGTCATTTAATCCTTCAGAAACCAACTGACGCTAACCATGCAGCACATCACTAAGAATTTTGTGATCCTCAGTGAGGGGAAAACAAAGTCCTAGGGTATGAAGAACAAGTATCCAACCAGCAAACTGATGGAGGTGGGCCTTGTTCCTCAGCCCAGATCTTTTTTTTCTTTCTTTTTTTTTTTTTTTTTTTTTTTGCATTTCTGCTTTATTCGATAGTGATAGATGAACGAAACAGGAAAAGCAAGGGAGAGAGGGGACGACATGCAGCAAAGGGCCCAGGCTGGATTTGAACCCAGGCCACTACAGTTAGGACTCAGCCTTGATACGTGGTACGCGCTCTACCGAGTGAGCTACTGGGACGCCCCCCCCCCCCAGCCCAGGTCTACTCTGCTGACCAGCACGACTGGCCCTTCGCTCAGCAAACCCTGAAATTGCTTTCTAAACTGCTTTTACCTGCACTTTATTTTAGCATAACAAGACCTTTTTGAAGAAATTGACTTAATAAAATGTGTTCCATATACTGCAAAAAGGGGGGGAAAGAGGAGGAAGAGGTAAAAGGAGTGAGGAGAGGAGAAAAGGGAGAGTAAAAAAGGAAGGGGGGGAAGGAATTAAGGGGGGCTAAGAACGAAACTTTAAAAAGAAGGAAAAAGGGGGACAGGATGGATTAAAATGTGGCAAGAACCTGGTTTAACAGTGTACATGGAAGTGGGACTAAGGGCTATCGTTGTGTAGCTGCTCCCTCACACCTTAACAATACAACAGGGCTGGCCACATGGACAACCAGCAGAAGAGGTAAGAGGTCCCACTGTATCACAGAGAAGGTAAAGCCGGAACAGTTGGCCTTGCTGCTGGGGGGGAAAGTAATGGCGGTTGTCATACTAAGAAGAGAAAAGACTCATGCTAAGAAGTGAAGAGACTTTGTTTTACAGCTGAACCCACACACACTTTTAGGGAGTGGTTGCTGAAGAAATGTTTCCACTGCATTTTTCCCCCATCTTTGCTTTGCTTCCTCCAGGGGCCCTTCAGTGCCCACGAACCATCTCCAGGTGATCCAAGGACAGGACAGGAGAGCCTTCCATATGTTTTTATCTGGGTTATTTTTGATGTTGGAGGAAACCCATGTGAGCACAGGGAGAACATGCAGAGTACTCACAGATAGCCACTGCAACACCAAAAGGCCCGGGGAGAACATGCACACTCCCCCAACGCCGCCCCAGGCAGGAATCGAACCCAGGACCCTGCTGTTTAGTCATGCTCAGCTGAAGAAGTACTCCAGTCAGCTCTTGGCGTCTATTGTGGTAGAGAAGCTGCAAGGATTACTGATAAGAGTTGAGGCCCAAGAGCAGCTGCAGTACACCCTTCTCCGTGGTGCTGGGGCTGGTAGGGACAGAGGTCGATGCTGAAGTGGTCTTTTTCTTCGTTCCTGTCTCGCATGAGGATTGGGGCTGTGGCTTGGGATGGCCATTTCTGTCTTTGGCAGTGCGTGCCATCTTGGGCTGTCTATTTCTGCGGGTGCTTGGTGGGGTGGGCCAAGTGGCAGCGGGGGCGTACATATACACACACACGCAAGCAAACGCACACACCTGATCTACCCGTTATCTGCCTCCCAACATTTTTTTTTATTATCTTTATTACTATTCTTTTTATTATTGTTTTTGTTATTCTTGCCATTATGATTTACTATCCCCCCTCCTGAGTTTTGATTGTTGTTTTTTGTTTTGTTTTGTTTTTTTTTTTTTTTTTTTTGTTTGGTTATGTCCTGTTTTATTATATCACCCCATGTCATTGAGTTCAACCTTTTCTTCTTGTCTTTGTTGTTTCCACTTTTGATGTTCACCCTCTTCTTCAAGAGGCATCAAATAAAAACAAAAGTTTTCCTCTGAAAAGGAGGGGCGGTGACAGACCAAAAATAAACATGACATCTCCTGTTTGGAAATGGGCAGCTCATGGTGCATGCATTCATTTTTTTTAATGATTTTTTTTCCAGAATATATTTTAAATATCAGCAAAATCTTATTTAATTTGGAGCAACTTTTTTCCAGTTGCTACAGTATATCCCAACTATGAAGGGGAGGGTCCTGTTACCCAGCAGTCCCATGGTGTTAGTTAGTCATGTGCTTTCAGAGATCAGTGTAAATTTAGCAAGGAAACGTTCACAGAAGTGCAAAATAGAATAATACAAAGTATGAATTGTGACTTTCTTTTTTTTCCCTTTTTTTTTTAATCCATCCATCCATCCATCCATTATCCGACCCGCTTATCCTGCTCTCAGGGTCGCGGGGATGCTGGAGCCTATCCCAGCAGTCATAGGGCAGCATACAGGGAGACACCCTGGACAGGCCGTTCGACTATACTGTAAGCTTCCCGTTTTCAAAAAGGCATTTGGGTGTCTGGGAAAGCGCTTTAAAAATGTAATGAATATTATTATTATAGTTATTATATCATGCCATCTATGTGGAAAAGGGAACGACTGTTCCTGAACCGGAAGGGTGGGGCGCTAAGAGTACATCTATCACCATCTTACAGTCAATGCTGTGATTGCAACTGTTCCCCAATCCTCGGTGACTAGTACACATGTGACTGGTACACGTGGCTGTTGTAACTCTAATTAATGGTCACGCCTGCTTACATATGAGCCCGTTCATTGTTTTCAGTCGTTACACCACTGTGGTGTTACGAGACTGAAGAGGTGACTCAGACGAGTGGTGAAGCATTTCTCAATAAGCGTGTCCAGATGAACTGATCCACCTTTCTGTGGCGGGTGTGTATCATGGCTGAAGTGACTGTTCCGCAATTGTGTTAACGCCCAATTTGAAGATTCAGCAAAGCAGCATGTTTCTCAATATTGAAGCTGCTGATGGTTTTTGTGCACATGAGCCTAAGCAGTGCCTGAACACATTTTATTAAGGTCTAGGTGAATCTATCCTGTCGGGGGGGGGGGGGGGTCCAATATCAAATTAGACTCGTCGGTGAAATTGACCAAATTTCATGATACCGGATGTCTTTTCAGTGACCCAGTTCGCACTGCTTTTGTCCACGGGATCTCTGCCTAAAACAAACCGTCTTCTTCATTGTTTATACGTGTAACGTGTTCTCAGCTGTTGCATTTAATCACCTTCAAAAAGCACGTGCAGTTCCCAAAGTTACACATCCACACTGACCCATCGTGTATCATGTAGACAAGTGTTGAAATATTAGCAGATGGTTCTGCCCCATTTCTCTTCCTGTCATCGCAATAAAGATTGGAATCAAACTCATGTTTTCATTTTTCTTTTTTTTTTTCTTTTTTTTTTCTCTCTACCTGGAGGTCGATGTTTGGCTACCCACATTCACTGCTGAAGCTCAGTGTTTGCTTTAACGGGACATTATTTCCATTGTCCGTCATAACATCCCACTAATTTTATTTACCAGTATTGAGAAAAAAAAACCCTGCTCAGTCTCGATGTCAAGTATTTGACAATATGTGTAGCAAAGTTGAACACTTGCCTCTTAAAAGTGAGCTTCAGTTGAGTCCAGCTGATTGTGATCTGTCGGTTAGCATCTCTGTCTTTTACACCTGAGCTACTCTTTTTGTCTATTGGCAGTAGGGCAGAAAGTCCCCACCTCAATAACGGTGACGCTGCGAGGAGGACAACCAAGTAGAGCAGGATCCCTAAGCCAGGTCGGCGAGGCTCTGACACTGGCTAGGACCCCCGATCCCAAGGTGTGTTCGAGTTGGGTGGGCATAAAAAAAAAAAAGCACATGGACATATTCACATAGGCTCTTTCATTTGGCCGGGCGTTGTTGCCATGAACAACATCATGGTTTTGTTATTTTCTGGCCGGCGTAGATCTGTGGCACGTTCACACTGCCCGCATTGTTATCTATAAAACCAAATGAGGTTTTGAATATGCATACTGCCATGGCAACAACAACGGCGATTCAAGAGGCTGTTGTCTGTACAGAAATACAGAATTGAAAACGCTGCACACCTTTGACTTGATTTCACAGGCGAGCGCCTCATTTGTCACGACCGTGTTTCATAGAAAAGCAAAACGCCCTGATCTGTAGCGTGATCTCTACTAGTCGTGACACCCCTCTGATTTACAACACATTAGTAACACAAATATGCAGTTTCATGAGTATTTGAACAGACGGCAGTGTTTTGTTTCCCTAACTGATGTTATGACTGTGAAGTTAGTGTGTTGTGTCATGTTTGTTACTGTATTAAAACGCATTACAGCATATAGTTTCTGTACATATTGCATACATTTTCTGTGTGCGGCATCCTCTGCGGTGTTGGGAGGTGTTCATACTTCTCCTTGCAGTCATTTTACAGCATGCTGTACTTTCAGTAATCTGTAGCTTTCTGCATAAAACATGTCCTAATGTTCTACATTTAAGAGATGGGGGTAGTTATCCCGCTGCATTTGCATAACAGGAACCAGTGCTTTGGCCCCCCCTTATATTGTAATTGTAATTATTCTACACAACATTGCTTTTTTTGGTTGTTGTTGTTATGCAGGCTGTGTGTGTTGGAGTTTCCTCAGCCTATTTGTTTATTTCTGCTCAATTCCCCACCCTTACCCCCCGTTACCTATCTGACTGGAAATGTTTCAGTCTAATAGTCATTGTTTATACTGTGTCTTATTATATTATTAGACAGTTATTAGCGTAGTAATAGAGTATAGTGAAATACTGTACGAAATGGTGTCCGTACATTCAAAAAGACCTCGGGTTGTTTATTTGATATGGCTGGAAAATATCCCAACTTTAGGTCTAGCAGTAATGCCCTCTGTGGCGCCAAACACATCAAATAAATTGTCTTAACAGTCGCCCGTCTTACTTTGAGACGGTGTGTTTTCTGAATAGTTTGGTCACCTTGAATTGATGTGTTTCGATGTGTCCCTCTTACAGCAGTGACAGCCTCGGCGTTGCGGTTGCCAGCCTGTGAGACGCCTGACATAACCCCATCAGTGGCCAGGGGAACCGTGACACGCTGATAAGATGAGGCTGCCTCCTCCCCGTCCTGACACACGGTGTGACAAATGGCACACGTCCCACCGTGCAGCAGAGCCGACCGCGACATGGCGGTCACCTCCAACTATCAGAGGGCCTCTCTGCTGGATCGGTCGCCACCGCATTTTGTGGATGAGTGTATGCTGCGCCAGTAAGCCATCACACAGAGGGTGTGTGTGTGTGTGTGTGTGTGCGCACGCTCCCTGCCTGTTAGTCTCAGTTCCCTTTCAACTCCTTATGTTTCAACGGAACAACCATGAATGATGAAAGGCAGATACACGAGGGTTTTGTCGTTTCTGTGGGATGCTGCAGCCCAACTGTGTTGCAACAGTAATGTTTATCGGGCCTACAAGTTATGTTCGAGTTCACGTGTCTTTATCACTTGTCTCTCCCAGTTCTTTATTGTCAGTAGTTCTGCTTACCTGGCGATCTCAACTTCCTGCTTTTTGTGTAGAAAATCTTGAGGTCATATCTTTCTTTTGAAAAAAAAAATATACACACACACACACACACACACATATATATATATATATATATATATATATACACACACACATATATATGTATATATATACACACATGAGATGACCATACATTGTAATAGAAGGGAGGGCTTAAACAAAGTGTTTATTGGAGACTCGACCAGTTAACCAGTATATTATGTTGCATCTTGCCTGTAATTTAGTAATTGATTATCCAATGAGCACTTATTGTTTCATTAATTAACTAAAATCTGCTTTAAGTTGTCAAGATAACCACTAAATGATGTTCAGTGTCAGCGGTATTTATATGAAAATTTCAAACCACCCGGCGTTATCTGTTATCTGAGCAATTTAAGTGGGCCGTTTTTGTCAAACTGTATGTTCTTTTTTAATGAAATCTGCCTTTCTTACAGCACACCATTATGCCAGTACAAAATGATACCACCTTTGCTTTTTTTTTGTATTTTTTTTTTGTGCGTTTGTTCTGAACCTTTTGTCTGAGAATCGATGGTGAAAAAGGATGCCCGAGTTCACTTGTGTGCTGGTTTTGCTTGTTAAAAGATTTGCCCCAGTGGTCAGAACAATAAAAGTGGTTGAAGAAGCTTCACATTTTGTCCAAAGCCTCTCTTACGCAGGTGGTGACGGAGGAGCGCACACTCGCGCGTGGCCTCGTGCCATGTTTACCACCCCAGGAACAAATGTAGGCCGCTCGTAGCAGCAAACATCCTGTCTTCATTTAAACACAGTCAGAGGTCGGACGGGGTGCAGAGTGTGTGTCTGTGCATGAGCCGGGGGTTTTTGTACGTGATAACTGATAAGCACGCCAGTCAGAAACGGAATAAGAGCAAACTGGCATGGCCCCTCTTCGTCAAAACGGACCACTCGCGGTGCGGTGATTGCGTTCACAGCTGCGCACAGGCCGGCAGTCTGCTCACCAGTCTCCACAGTAATGGCGCAGGACATATTTGCCTTTTAACTTCCCGAGACTTTTTTTTTGTTTTCAAAGTTGGACTCCGGATGCCGGATGGGGGTGGCGCAATGCTTAGCGCGGTCGCCTCACAGCAAGAAGGTCCTGGGTTCGAGCCCCGGGGTAGTCCAACCTTGGGGGTCATCCCGGGTCGTCCTCTGTGTGGAGTTTGCATGTTCTCCCCGTGTCTGTGTGGGTTTCCTCTGGGGGCTCCGGTTTCCTCCCACAGTCCAAAGACATGTGGGTCAGGTGACTCGGCCATACTAAATTGTCCCTAGGTGTGTGTGTGTGTGTGGTGGGGTGGGGTGGGGTGGGGGGCTGTCCAGGGTGTCTCCCTGCCTGCCGGCCAATGACTGCGGGGATAGGCTCCAGCGTCCCCACGGCCCTGAGACCAGGATAATCGGGTAATGGACGGATGAAACCCGATGAAAACGGAGAACATAGTTGCTGAACTGTGTCGAACGTATCCCCACTGACATGTTTACCTATTAGCTTGTGTGTGTGTGCGCGCGCGCGCACTCGCACGCGGGTGTCTGCGTGCGTGCGTAGCCCGCTCATCATGAAGTCATTCCACGTTTTGGCAACAGGTGGCGCTTAAATCCCTCCATTAGCGCACGACCGGTGTGGCTACACGCTCTCAAAATGTCCTATAGGGTTCACGCGGGCCGCTCACAAACTGTTAATTCTGCGCCTGCGTCGGCGTCCGTGTGGATTCGTTCGTGCGTAAAACGCGCGCGTCTGCTCGACTCACACACGCGATTCTCTCTCTCACGCACGTACACGCATGCGCGCGCGCGAGAGAGAGGGAGCGAATTTGAGTGTGTGACTTCAAAACGTTCCCCCCCCCCCCCCATCTTTAATCTTCATTATTCTTCCGTGTTTTTCGTGGACCCGCGGGCCACCAGAAGAAGCGCTTCAGCAGAAGCAAGAAAGGCTTTCTTCATGTCCCTGTTCAGTGAAGTGTGCCCGGTCCCGTTCATGACCCTACGACACCCGCCCGGGCGCCGGTGAGAAAAGACGGGGCTCCTGGCCCGCGGAGCTGCCAGATCATCAAAGTTTGCAGGCAAACGTGCAAAGCGGGGCCGGAGCGGAGGCCGCGGGAGCGAATCACTGCCCCCGAATCAAGACTCCGTGGAGAGGCTTGCTTTTAAACCCGCCCTCCGGAGAGATCTCATTTCCCCAAAACCTCCCATTTTCTCTCTCTCTCTCTCTCTCTCTCTCCCTCTCCCTCTCTCTCTCCCTCTCTCTCTCTCTCTCTCCCCCTCTCTCTCTCTCCCTCTCTCCCGTCCCTCTTTTCTTTACCTTTATCCCTCGTCTCTCGCTGTTATGTCCACCAGAATCATGGCTCTCGCGGCGAGATGTTGGTTTCTTCTCCCCTGCCTTTGCGTGATACTGGCGATCGATCTGGAGGTTATTGAGCCGAGCTACTATGTGGAGCCCGCTGCCACATCAGATGCCATCGACTACAAGGATCCCTGCAAAGCTGGTAGGCTTGCTTTTCTTCTTTCTTTTTTTTCCCTTGAAACGGGAATTTAACCTTTATTCGCGGTGGGAGTGAAAACATGCCACGAATTGCTTTTTTGTGTTTGGGAGCT
The DNA here is from genome assembly GCF_029633865.1 of Lampris incognitus. Taxonomy (NCBI): domain Eukaryota; kingdom Metazoa; phylum Chordata; class Actinopteri; order Lampriformes; family Lampridae; genus Lampris; species Lampris incognitus. The sequence goes on from NC_079211.1 coordinate 142,503,326, forward strand.
TTGCAGAGGTCTGGCCGGGGGGGGGGAGGAGGGGGGCTCCAGAAGATGACAGGAGTGGACGTAGTTTTGGTCCAGTTTTAAAGAACATTTTGTGCATTTGTTTTTATTCGCTGACAGTTTTTTTTTGTTTTGCACAGTTTCAACAACCGAAGCCCACGTTGAGTTGCCCACCGCGATAGGCGCGTGCGAATGCAAGAATGGCAACAAAAGCGATACATTTTATTTCGTAGGGGGGGAAAAAAGAAAAGAAACCAACATGGAAAACTTTGAGCACCGGCAGCCCGGCTCGTCTAGAAAGTTGCAGGGTTGTTTCGTCAAATGCACTTTTTATTTAAGTGCACACACACACACACACACACACACACACACACACACACACACACACACACACACACACAAAAAGAGGAAATGGGTCTTTATAGGCTGGCAGGTCTGCGTTAGTATACAATCCTAGATGTGAGGAAAACAAAGGGATTTTTGTACTTTCGTGCAAAAAGCTTACTTAATTTTGCCATTGCACAAATAGTTGGGGGTTTTGTTTTTTTTCCCCCCACCGGCTTTTCACACGGCCGATATAAACCCCAGTGGAGGAGGGGAAGGCTGTACAGTAGACCAGACATTACGCACACTTATGGTCGGGTCTGTTTTCTGAAAGAAAAAAAAAGAGGAGAGAACAGAGCCTATTGAATAAACACATCTTCCCTTGGTCAAATCTGCAAAGGCATTTGCTGGAAACTGACGCGATTTCAGTGGTGAAGTTGAAATAACAATGCAGCATTAGGTCTACCTAGCCTCCCATCGCTGCCCAAAGCAGAGCTCACTTGTCATTGTAATCAGAAAGGGGTTTCTTTTTTCCCTCTCTATGCTGTGAACTCACTGTCTTGCCAAATCCCTTTGGGGAATTTGAACAGATTGTGTTTTCCATCTGGTGAAAGTATTCAGGTTACAGAAAAGAGAGTTGGCTGGAGTCAAAATGACCTCTAAAAGTCCTGGAAGTACTTACTGGTTTGGCGTATGTGTTTTTTTTTTAGTTTTTTTTTTTATGATGTGACAATTTATTTTAAAGCCATCTCAGTCCTCGACTCCCAGCTATCTGATGGTGCGAGTCTTTTCTCCCTCCGCTGAAAGGAGGTTTGGTGTCAGAAATTGAATCACACTAGCCAGTGCATCTGGTAAACATAAAGGCTGTGTAGCCTCACAGCATGTTGTGGTTTCTTGTAAACATTGTGCACTTCTTACTGGAGATGAACCATATCCTGCGTGCAGGCCCGTGAAGAGGTTGCTTCCTGCCCTTTCTGCTGTTAACATCATGGGGCCTTTCTTTTTCTGAGGGAGGGACCTTTTAGAGGTCACTGCGGTATTACTCTTCCTATTCGTCATACTGTATTGTTATGCTAAACTTGAAGGGGTTGTCGAGGATGACGTGTCAAGGCTCATAGACGTCTCCGAGAGGAGCACCATTTACACTGCAGGATATATTTTTTTCTCTTATTCCGATTCCGTAGGGAAAACGTGTTCGACTTGAGAGCATGAGTCAAATTTTGATGACCTATAGGCTTTCTGCTCAGGCAGGCTGGGGCAGGGTAGTGGGGGAAAGTGCTCATCTTATAGCCAAGATCTCGTTTAAATTGTTCAAGCACCATCTGAGTGGAATTTTGTTTATGGTTTCCTCTGGGCACTTCTGAAAAACAGGTGGTTGGGAGACAGTCACAAGCACAACTCCCACTTTCTTACTTACTTTACTTCCAGCCTCCAGCTCCCCCATTTCCAACACCCACCTGCTTTTCTCCTTTCATACCAGCTAACAAAGTGTCCAAGATCTCTCAGCTGGCCCTCCTCCCTCGTATAGATTCTCTTCCTGACTCGCCGACTGCCTCCCTCACTTCCTCATCTTGATTCTCCAGAGGGAAAAATGTGGAAAAAACAACTGCAGACACTGATAGATTGTTCCTGAAATTTCTTGGCGCATTGTGTTGTTTGCACGTGTCGTTTTTCAAGTGCGTCCCCCGCACTGAGTCTACTTGATCACTGTCTGCTGCCCTCAAGGTCGGCATTTTTTTTTTCCGTTCTGCTTCCGTTCAGCAAAGTGATATCCTCGGTGTCGGGTTTTATGCAGCGCTCTCCGGTGAAAAGTGTATTTCACAGCGAAACTTGCTGTGGTTGTTATCGGCGGATTTAATGCATGACAGAATTGCCCCGTCTTTGAAACTGCTTTTCCCCCGTGTCATTGTCTTGCCAAACATGAATGGCATCCTGACACAAGACTTCTTTTGTCCTGGTGTTTTCTAAACAAGACATTTCCTAAATGTTATTGTGACAGAGGATGCATGCGTGATGGTTTGTGTAATCCTACCAAATGAACATCTGACGGCTGATTAGTTCGCTGAGAAAGCATCCCATTCAGTGATGGTATGGAGATCGGATGATTTCTCGTTTAGTTCCCATTACGTTTGCTTTATCTCACCGGTGAAGTTAAAGTAAGACGATCTGGCGAGGGATTTTTAACTGGCACTAATGTTGTGTTGAACTATAACTCGATATGACGCCACACATCAAAACGAGTGGTGCAATAACTTTGAGTTAATGCCATTTATCTTGAGAGTCAACCAGTGGAAAATTCCTGAGTTTAGCAAGATCCAACCTTGGCAGCTGCCCAGGAAGTCATTTAAGACTGTAACAACCCGCCGAGATTAGAGCCACTTATTTTCTATATGCAAAATGTATGAGAGCTACTCACGCTTGCCGTTTGCTGTGTTTAAGTGGTGTACTTTCTTGAGAGCGGTAACCGGTTTGACGCTGACATCAATTAATGAGGCAGACGTCTTAATCCAGCAAGAGAGTCATGCGGCAGTGCTATCTGTATTTACAGTCCACTGTAGCTGTGAAAAGCTGCAGGGGCTTAAACTTCCGCAGGCCTCCTTCTGCACATGAGCTCTCATGCTGCTGTGGCCGAACCAAAAAAAACGTTTCGGTTATGAGGAGGGCAAGGTTAAAAAGGCAACCTGAAGCACCCCCCTGTCCTCTCCCATGCAAGCACTCTTCTCTTGTCTCCCCGGGCCCCCGGGTCTCTCCTCTGACCGGCTCGAGCACTTCACGCAGACTGTAGGTCATTCACGCCATGCCAAGGGAAAGCACTGCTGGAAGGTGGAAGGCAGGCCAACTATAAAGCACCGTGCCAGCCCAGGTGAGGTGAGTGCAGGCCATTCAGAGGAGCTTTGGCAGATTGTCCACAGTCTGCTTACTGCATCTGAGGCATGCATGCCGTCCACCGAGTTCTCTTTCTGCGTGGCTCTTCCCCGCGCCGGTTATTGGTCAGTCGACAATTTGACAGTTTACAGTAGAACGGTAGGGATCTTTGGTTCTTGCCAATCCAAGGCCTTTATTGTCTTAGTTATGTGGATCTCATCCACTGGGGTATTACCAACTTTCGCTTGCTGAGAGTTGAATAACTCTTCCGCTGAGTCGCCTTCATTATAAACTTGCAGAAATAATTTTCATTTCCATGAGATTAGAAACACCCGGGGAAGAAGCGGTGGCTGTTGCACAGATTTGTTTTGAAACCACATGCGTTGTGCACCCTATTACAAAATAATAAGCTGTTACTTATCAGGCCCCCCCCCGATAAGGAAGTTGACATACTGAGGTAAAACGGGGCAATACTTTGCATGGATTGGACTACATTGTCCAAAAAGGTCAAAGCTTTGAAACCGTTTTGATACTTGTGTCCCTGGGCTCGCTCATTTGCGTCCGCGGGGGGCGGGGGAAGAAGCAGTTCGAAATGGACGGCAGTCGTTCCTCTTCGGAGCGCGATGGCACTGCCTGCTGAATCTCGGGATTGGGCTTTTAAGCAACACTTAAGCTGATGCTCCTCTTTATCACGGAATGCAGGCTGTATAGCCCGGCCCACACCGTGTGCTGTTAACATCACAGGACCCCCGCCGCTTCTCTCTCGGCAGGGTTCAGCTGATTAGAGAGACAATCTATTGGCCCAATCTCGGCACATTAGCTGTAACAATATGTTTGTTTTTAAAGCTAAGTAATAACCAATCTTGCGTTGCATTAATCCCGAGTCTGGGATGGAGCGTAAGTGATACCAAATGTTTCGGAGAGGTCCGATCTAGCAGGCCCAATTAGGCCACGTTAATGACAGGCTACAGTCACTTTTTTCATTACGCAATTGGTTTGTTTTGTTCTGCATAATTCATTGGCGCTGTATAACTTTTCCGGTGGGGGGGAGGGGGGGCGTTTGTTTTTGCCTCCATCTGTTTGTAGATACTTTAAGGTGAGTTTTTCAGCTGCAGATGGTTATTTCTGAGAGGTGTTGAGGGCTGACAATAAATCCCTGATTTTTTTTTTGTGCATTTACAGACCCATTTAAAGCCCCCCCTCCGGACGCCGCTCGTCCGAGCCGTTCTCTCTCCTCTCACCAGACTGTATGAGTCCGGCTGCCTTGGAGGCCCTGGGAATATGAGGTAGAAATAGCCAAAATAAAATGTTCTCCAAAAGGGTTAATTGCCGGCAGTTTAATTGTGACTTATTGAGCGTTACGAGACACTGAAACACCTTGTATTGCTGGCATTAAAAAGGACAAATGGCAGGCAAGTTGATGAGTCACTGGGGGGGGGGGCACTACTGGCATTAGTGTGTATCAGTAATCAGTGGCAGGGATGAGCTGGGAAATCCAATCTGCTAATGGGCTTGATGGAGTGTGAAATGTTAAAAGAGGAGTCAGACTCTTGCTGCGTGCCCTTTCCAGCTGATGGTGTCTTCATGTTGTCAATAAGATTGAAGCCGCTAGTGTGGCGGCAGTAACTCTCAGCCGGGACTAATGAGACTTCAGGCTTTTATTGGAAAATAATCCCCCTGCATCCAAAGCTTTGGCCCGAGGCTGCACTCCAACCCCTTTCCTAATTATACGTTAAGTTACCTTTGAAATAAGCAGATAAGCAGACCTTTTTCTCTCCCCTCGGGCTCAAATTAGGAAAAAGTCAAGGTAAGCAATTGCAGCTGCTGTTGGTTTTGTTTTTGGGTTTTTTTTACAGAGGAGAGATGCGACATATTCAACCAGGCTGTCTAATGTGATTTACTATTCCTCACTGTAGCTATGCGTTTTTATTCTCTCTGACATGGTAATATTGGCCTTGTTTTGGTACTGATCTTTTTTCTTTGCAGTTTTAAAGATACCCCAGCGGGACAAATGGCCAGAGCAGAGTGACACCTGAGAAGTGATACTCACACTGTCCTCAGATGGCAATCACCCGAATCACCTTAATACACAACTGGCCTCCATTGGAATTCAAATGCGGCATTTGTTGGCAAACACTGGCCGGGAAAAGAGGTGCCAAGGGGCATTGTGATGCATTCTGGGTTTACATATTGGCCGATCCTCCTCATCTCTCGTCGCAGAGTGTTACTATGGGCGAGATAGCTAGATCGTCTGACTTCTCTTCAAACGCCTATGAGGACTGAGCAAAAGTCTCACGTGGAGTTTTGCCTTCTAAATATAGACTATTTTCTTCGTGCCTGTGTAATCTTAGCATTGGTGTTTGTCTGCTGGGTTTCAGTGGCAGATGTTGTGGTCTGCTCTCCGCAGAAGATTTAAGAGGAAAAAATAGTCCCGGTGCGTTTGATGCTGCAGAGGCTACAGCGAGGACATCACATGAATCAATGGGCTTAATTTGATAGAGATGTGGTGTGTAATCTGACTGGACGGGCTGATTGATGGGGGGGGGTAGTCTGAGATGAGAAGGATTACGATGGTTAAGATGATCCAAAACGAGCGATGGGGGAGGGGAGACTTTATCATGAGCAGAATGCCATCAATCAAACGTTGCCTGGAAGGTCTCCCATCATCTGTCCAGTTTTGGCTGTGCAGCAGCCATCAATCCTGACACTCTGATATCAATATGTGCTATGTACGTTTGACCACACGGACATGTTTTTCCCCCCGAGCCGTGTCCATGTCACCTTTTGAACCACAACGAACTAATAAAACCCTCAAAGTGGATCTCGCAGTTTAACCTTCGTAGCTATTAATGCCGTGGCTGCAGCTGCTTCCATTTAGATAATGAAATTTGGTTTCGAAGCCGTGCAGCACCGGTGCCATCTGCCACATTCGCTTGGCGCTAATCTATAACACTCGTCTCTCCACGCCGGCGCTCGATACTATCAAGACGTGTTTTTCACCTTTCACCCGAGTGCCTTCAGTCCGTCCTCAAGTCCAACCCACTGTTGTGTACAAAAGATTCCTAAGACCCTTGTGTCTGTGGATAATTCAAGCCAGGAGACAAGGGGATTAATTCGCAATCCCCGCGAGCCTTTCCATAAACCTGCAACGGCGTCTCCAGGACGACCGCTGTGCCCGGGGGAACCGGAGCACCGGTGCCAGCGGGCCATGCGTTTGCTCACTTCAATCTGCTGCTGTCAGGAAACAATGACACCGCCGGATTAACCGGCCTGTCCTCCGGCACAGTTATGGAAGATTGGGAGTTGGCCATAGGCGGACAACCGAGCCCGCTGCGGGGCTGGGGGGGAGGGGGGGGGTCGAGTCCCCACTTTTGTTTGTTTGGCCATGGCCCATGCAAATCACCGCTAATATTGTGCAAGTTGACACAACGCGGGGCGACACGCGGACTGTGCGCGCTCCACACATGGGGCCGTGACACTTTTTTTGACGGTGTGTGCAGAATTCCACGGAGCTGTTTTGGAAGTGACACTCGGTGTTTTACATGACAGCAGCTCAGGATTGATCAGGCGCTATATGCGCTCTTGTCTTCTCCTCGGTGCTCGGCCAGGTCTTGGAATCGAACATAAACGAGACGGAAAAATAAAGGGAGACAGCACAGTCTGCGGGCCCGTCCCATCGCACGCCGTATAGACGTAGCTCGCCCCGATCAGGGGTGTTTTTGGCAACGGGCCGTCTGTCTGGAAGTCTGATTGCGAGTTGTCTGTTTCGTGTTACAGGGATTTGGCCAGGGTGGATTGGTGTTTTTCTGAGAGCAAATTAGAGGATCCTTTGACCTCACTGGAATGTAACCCCGTTCTCTGTGCGTGCCCCGTCTTGCAGGCCGTGATCTACACCTTTTTCTTATTGTTGTCATTTGCTTCTAATTCCAGCCACTCAGCCAGCTGCCCTCTCTGACCTGCGGGGTGGCAAGAAAGAGACTGCATCCGCCGCAGTCGGCTTCAGATTGTCGAGATGATTCTCTGGTATACAGACACACACAAATCAAGTTTGGTTTTCCGTCTTTTTTTTTTTTCTTCTTCTTCTCTCTCTCTGTCTTTCTATGGTGCTTTCTATTCTTCTTTTCTTGTCTCACTCGCGTCTTCTGCGCGACCTTTCCACGAGGGCAGGAGAGAAAAGTCTCCACTGTCGTAGAGGTTTTGCATTTTGACGCCGCTCAAAATTCACTCCGAACTGGTTTTGGGTTTTTGTTTTTGTTTTTGTTTTTTTGCACGGTTTTATTTGCTTTGGTCATTCGGCGGTGCAGCGTGCTGGAGTCAAACGTTGGACAAAACGGAGCCTCCACTTAAGGGAATGGTAAACCACTGCCGTAAAGTGTCCCAACAGATGACAGACCCTGAGGCAGTTTTATCCCAGAAGGGGGTACTCCCATCCGCCGTGTGAACACGGGCTAACCGTCGCACTTTGCACACACATACCCACTGACACTCAGAATTACATATATTTGTGTTCAGAAGGTAGTTACCCCCCCCCCCCAGCATGGGCATCAGTGGTGGTGGAGGGGCTACGCGTCCTTATTCTCTGCGCTGCTTCCTCTTCTGCTCAGACATGGATAATAGTGCCACCCCCCCCCCTTTCCCTCCTCCCTCCCTCTTCTTTCCCTGACACCCCCCCCCCAATCCCCCCGACTCCTACATACAGTACAGGCCATAAATTGTAGAAACGTGCTGGTGTTAAAAGCTCGTAAAACGGAGCACCCTGACTCTGCAGAGAGGACTCCTGGTTTAAGAAACAGGGCATTTAGCAAGAAATCCTGTAAAACACATTCCTCATAAAGTGCGACTGTTTGGTAATTTTTCCCTCTCCTTGGCCTCATTAAAGAGCTATTACTCACTCAAGGTGCCCCTTATATGCTGTTGAGACAGCAGCTAGCATCTCACTATTTCAGATCCGACAGATTTCATTAACCACCCAAGGACATGAGGGGCGCAGAGTATGGATTTTTATTCTTCTGCGACATCTGGGTGGAATCTCGCCGGAATCGCCTCGACCGTGATCGCGTTCCTCCATTCCCGTCCCTCCCGGTTGGCACGAAGCCTTCGCTTTGCGAGTTCACCGGCCCTCGCCGAATCCCTCGTCTGTTCCATGTCGTACCCGCGATAGTGTCTCTGCAGTTTAAAAACACCACGCGTGGTGTCTCACGACGACGGAGGTACTTCTAGCCGACTGTGGTGGAAGGTGGACTGTGGAAAAGAGACAGGAATGCGTTTGTTTGTTTGTTTGTTTGTTTGTTTGTTTGTACGTCTGTGTGCATGTGTGTAAGTCAGATGCTCTGGGCCTTCCACCCAGTGAACTGAATAACCGTTCATGCAGCCTCCTCCTCCTCAGTCTGAGAGGAAGGAAGAGCTCGGGGCGACGGGGCGTTACAAACCGGTGCACCGCATTGTGGCGACGCCTGAAATTTGTCTGACATGGGCCGCTGTTTTTCTGTTTCAGCCGCCTTCCTGGGAGACATCGCTCTGGACGAAGAGGACTTGCGGATGTTCAAGGTGGATCGCATCATAGATGTGGCCCAGAGAACTGTCCAGACGTTCAATCACACAGACACGGGTAAGGTTTTGGCTGCACGAAGGTGACGGGGGGGGGGGGTTGTTTGTTTACACAGGTCTATTTTTTACTCATGGCTCTGAAGAAAAAGAAACGAGTGGGGGAAAAAGTCCCTCTGTTATTCCTTCTAGGAAATTATTAGTCACCAGGATTTCCTCAGGCAGCACTGCATCTGCCAGTAGTTGCCCATTACATGAAGCAGTCACAGCTAGGTGGTGGCTCTCCTCCAGCGTGGCGTAGGTGGCAGCACCTGTCAGACATGCAGCCCCGCTGCATAAGTATTGACCCTACAGATTTCACAGGTCAGGCAGTAATTACCATATTTGCAAGAAAAAAAATGCTGCCTTGTACCGTGCACTTATCATTCCTGCTGGACAAAGGTGAGAATAAATGAACATGTGAGTTCGAGCAACTTTGCCCTGCCAATCCATGTTCTGCTTTACTTTTTACTCGAGTTGAGTTACATGCTACTGAAAAGAGAGATTATCCAAGACCAAAAAATGTGTATTTAGTAGCGTAGTGGTCTATTCTGTTGCCTACCAACACGGGGATTGCCGGTTCAAATCCCAGTGTTACCTCCGGCTTGGTTGGGCGTTCCTACAGACACAACTGGCCGTGTCTGTGGGCGAGAAGCTGGATGCGGGTATGTGTCCTGGTCGCTGCACTAGCGCCTCCTCTAGTCGGTCGGGGCCAGAGGTGGCCAGAAAGTAAAAACCCTAACCGTGTCTTTACTTTCTGGACCAGGGTTTTTCCACCTCTGGTCAGGGCGCCTGTTCGGGGGGCAGGGGGAGAATGGTGTGATCCTCCCAAATGCTACGTCCCCCTGGTGAAATTCCTCACCGTCAGGTGAAAAGAAGCGGCTGGCGACTCCACGTGTATCGGAGGAGGCATGTGGTAGTCTGCAGCCCTCCCCGGGTCAGCAGAGGGAGGCGGAGCAGCGACCGGGACGGCTCAAAAGAGTGGGGTAGCTGGCCAAAAATACAACTGGGCAGAAAAAGGGGGAGGGGATCTCCCCCAAAAAATTTGTATATAATATAAAACGACACTTCAGTAATTATTCGCTGGTTAAAGTGATATTTTGGAAGGTACTCTGAAATGGTTAGAAGGTGTTAGCGTTGAGTGACGACAAGTGGGTGTGCATGCTTGTGATAGAGTGAGAGTGTGTGTGTATCTGCATGCATGTGTGTGTGTGTGTGTGTGTGTGTGGTTTTCCGTTTGTCTATTTGCCACATTTACTTTGTAGTAGTGCAGTGGAAAAGCCACTCTGGTTTTCAGTCACTTTTCAAACCGGCTAAACCCTGACAAGCGCATGCCAGCACCTGAGGCCAGGCTTCACTGCATGCACAAGTGCACTGGGACGCGTTACTACCAGGCCAGCATTTCAACATTTACCTCACGGCGGCTATTTTTTCCTCAAGCCAGATTTTCATTTCACCATTTGTACAGAAATTTGAGGAGGAGCAATTTGTCGTTCAGCTTTAAACTGCATTTATAGTTTTAAACTCGTTTTATCTTGAATTTGCAAAATATTTGGAAAATTCCCCAAAACTTCGATCACAAAAAACGGTAGCATAAAAAAAGATAACAATTCACGCTTTCTTTACGGTTTGATCATTAGAGCATTTTAAAGTGTTAGCCTTCAAATATGTAAGACACTTTCCACATTTGTCTTTCCAGATCTGTTTTTTTTTTTTTGAGGTTATTATGATAAACAGTATATGAAATGATTCAGGAAGTGTCCGAGACCGCCTTTTAAGAAGAACAGGTTCGCAGTTTTTATTTTACTGGCTTTTTAATTTGCCTTTTGATGCCCATTGGAGGCCGGCATAATCGAGGGCGTCCGGGTGGCGTGGCGGTCTATTCCGTTGTCTACCAACACGGGGATTGTCGGTTCGAATTCCCGTGTTACCTCCGGCTTGGTTGGGCCTCCCTACAGACACAATTGGCCCGTGTCTGCGGGTGGGAAGCCGGACGTGGGTATGTGTCCTGGTCGCTGTAGTAGCGCCTCCTCTGGTCGGTCAGGGCGCCTGTTCGGGGGGGAGGGGGAACTGGGGGAAATAGCGTGATCCTCCCACGTGCTACATCCCCCTGGTGAAACTCCTCACTGTCAGGTGAGAAAAAGCGGCTGGCGACTCCACATGTATGGGAGGAGGCATGTGGTAGTCTGCAGCCCTCCCCGGATCGGCAGAGGGGGTGGAGCAGAGACCGGGACGGCTCAGAAAATAGAGTAGTTGGCCAAGTCCAATCAAGGCTCAGCGTTTTCAGTTTTTACCGATTTTCACTGAAAAATACTCAGATTTTTAAACTGATTTTCACCCGGATTTTATGTTTCCACGGATCCAAACGTTGTTCCTGTTCATGTGAGGTTATGTAACAGTGTCCTATTGTGGCAAAATTTGGCATGCGGGATGGCTTTGAAAAATAAAAACCGAAAACGCTGAGCCTTGAGTATAATTGGGGAGAAAAAAAGGGGGGGGGAAGCCACACACACACACACACACACACACAAAAAAAGAACAATGCAAAATGGCAAGAACGAATGAGGAAAAGGGAGGACATACTGTCAAGACTAAAACTTAATTTGCTCAGCAATTTGCACAAAACATTTCGGGGTTTTTTTTTTTGTTTTTGTTTTTTAGATTGATAGTCTTTTTGTTTTCTAGTTTCAAAATCCGTCTTCATCCCTGACTCAGACTTTTCACTTGGATGTTTTGAATGACAGCGTCTGCGACCAATCAAAGTAGCCAAAACAGGCAAGGTGCACATCGCAGGAAAAGGGCCGCGACCTCCAGGCAAGAGCGGGTATGGCCGGAAGGCGTCATTCCATACGTCATCAGTGGCAACTTCAGTGGTAAGTCACAGTGGCGCAGTCATCGCACGAAAGCAACACTGCTGCTTTGTAGCACCTCCACCGGTTTCTCTGTAAAAGCTGATGAGCGTATGCTTCGAGGTTTTGCATTGAAGGGCGGCGTCACCAATTCCCAAAACGTCTTCTGTCTCAGTATGGCTAACTGCATTTTTTTTTCTTCCCCTCTTGGTCCAAATCCAAATTATGAAGGCTGGTGCCAACTTTCAGCAATTATGTTCATCTCTTTTTTCCCCCCTGAGGTTACCACTTTATTTAAGCATAGGTATGTGTGTATGTTAGTGTGTGCGTGTGTAATCTCACTAATCTCATCCTTCCTGCCGCCCTATTCAGGCAGTCAGCGGGCTATATTCCGCCAGGCTATGCGCCACTGGGAGAAGCACACCTGTGTGACCTTCATCGAGAGGAACCAGGAGGAGAGCTACATTGTCTTTACCTACCGACCCTGTGGGTGAGTCAGAGCAGTTTGCCCCCCCCCCCCCAAGGAAGGAAGTAGAATTGGTCAGTCTTGGCCGACCCTCCTTTATCCGCAACTAATGATTTACCACTTACTTACATTTCCTCGCCTTCTGCTCAGCAGCCTTTTGTACTTGCTCATCCTTTCTTTTCGAAGTCCCGCTGTGGGAGGTGTTGTTCCTGCCCCCTGCTAGTCCTGAGAAACTTGACCATTCAGTGGCCAGGAATGCTTCCTGTGCCTCGTCAGCCCACCACAGCTGCCACGGAACACTTGTGTCATGCGTGGTGTACGGAACAGCACCCCCATAGGGGCGGCTCGCTCACTTTCTCCATTAGCCACTCTTCCCCCCATTCAACTCGGAAAAGTCCGTTTCTGTGTCCTCTAGGCACGTCTGTCTTAGCCAGTCGCACTAAACATGCTCAGGGGAAGAGACGGTCGCGGCTCTCGGGGGAAGAGCTGGTCGCGGCTCTCAGGGGACGAGCAAGAGCTGGTCACGGCTCTCGGGGGACGAGCTGGTCGCGACTCTTGTTGTTGCTTAGCGACTATCGAGAACCTGTCTGAAGAGCGCCGCTTCATTGTTCGAAGTTGAAATAGTTCTAATTCTTAGCGTTTGCCTCTGGGGGAGCGCTAAGAACAACATGCTACGCTCTCGGTGCTGTTGTGAGTGAACAACACCTGCAACCTGTTTCCATTAAAAATAACAACACGAAAAAGCCTGCAGTGTAAAGATGGACTGTAAAGCGAAGGCATCAACAAAGTTTTCCCCCTTCGGCCGTGTTTTCTTTTTATCTCCGAACATGTTTAGGCAAACTCAGATCTAAACCATGGCTCCACACGGTTCATGCTATACCGCTCACATGTATGGCTAACCATAAAAACAGTACCAGAATGCAGACGCAGCACACAAAAATTAACTTTTTCCAGCCAACTGTTGATAGCCATTTTTAGCCTGGTAGCCAGCCTCTCGGGGAAACAGGGATGACATTATCCACGCAGGCGGCAGTGGTTAGCGGTGGGAAGGTTTTGGCCCTGCTGCATATTCAGCAGGTCCCCATCTGCCCTGTGCAAAGTTCAAGGCGTGTCTCAGGAGAGGCGAGCCGGGCGCTCGGTAATTAGAGAGCGGCTGGCTGGCCCACAGGGGCTCAATGTGTGCGCCCGTCCACCAAACTCCCACACCGAACCTTTCAAGTCACGCTGCGATGAAGCCCTGCAGTCAGCAAGCAACACCGTCACACTCGGCGTTTACATTGGCACGCACATGAATGAATGTCCCAGCTGTAACGTATGGATGATGGGTCACCTCATCGGGTTCGCCTGTAAAACAGTACAGAGGTTGTTGGGAAGATGGTTAAAACTCGGTTCAATACCCACAGAGCATGCTTTTGAAATAAAGAAGTAAAAGCTTGTCGGCATCACATGTGACCCAGACCCGGTGCAGACATTCCTACTGAATATGACTTGTTTGTCTACACTCTGTGGTTTCCGTTCGCTTGTTAGTGGAATAATTTTTTTTTTTTGAGTGAATATAGAGGTTTAAGCTACAGGATAGTATTTCTTGGCACACTTAACCTTGCCCTTTTTGTCTGTATGTGTGTGTGTGTGTCTATGTGTGTGTCTGTGTGCCTGTCTGCCGGTTCATAGGTGCTGCTCCTATGTAGGTCGCAGGGGCGGGGGCCCCCAGGCCATATCCATCGGGAAGAACTGTGACAAGTTTGGCATTGTTGTTCATGAATTGGGCCACGTGATCGGCTTCTGGCACGAACACACGCGGCCCGATCGGGACGAACACGTCAGCATTATCAGGGACAACATTCAACCAGGTAGACCTGCTGGTCTCACGGTGACCCTCGGCAGCCATGGGGAAACATGGAGTGGGACAACTGATTAAAATCCGTGCATAGATGGACACAGATGGGGCCAAACTTGAAATTGCAAAATAATACCACCACCCCCCCCCCTTCAAGCGCTCTTCCCCATCTTGTAGAATTTCATGTAAACAGTTTATTTCTAGATCCGGTCTACCAACTGTAAACACTTAAATGTCTTTTTAGGAGATCATTTCAGTCAGTTTTTTGCCAATTTATTTTTCTCTGCTCTCATTGGACTGTAGATTAATTAGAAAAATACAAATATTTGTGACGGTAGAGAGACTGGTAGCATTGCGAGCAAGTTAATGAACCAAATACCGAGGTGTTTGTCAGTATCCATGCCCACATTAAGTTTTTTTTTTCTGCTCAGCAGGAATTAACCGTAGCCGCTGACCTCTGACATACATACGGATGCACAGTATGACTCAGCTTCATATTTCAGACTGGGCTTTTTTTTTTCCTTCCTTCACCCCCCCCCTCCCTCCCCCCACAGGACAGGAGTATAACTTTTTGAAAATGGAGCCAGGAGAAGTAGACTCTCTGGGAGAAGTCTATGACTTTGACAGCATCATGCACTACGCCAGGAATACATTCTCCAGGTATGAGCCAAGCCAAGTTCCACTCTATACACAACAGACATAGAAGCGAGGCTTAGTTCGGGTCAGATTTCGCTGTTTGCCGGTCTAACCGTAACATTTTAAACCCATCACGTCGTCTTTTCCATTCAATTACTACATAGCACCCTGACTGTAGTGGGTCAGACACAGATTGTTGGATTAAGAAAGAATATTTCAATGTGATGTAAAATGTTTCCTAATTGTTAAATAAGTGCAGTGTCGCAGCTTAAAGCCCGGGGACATAAATTACTCATGTCTTGTCAAAGGCCAGATGGTACTGAAATTTCTCTGCATCTGGATGGTCTCCTCACTGGATGGGTTTTAATACATGGACATGGAGATTTGCCATTTGAGAGATTTGACTGCGAAAAGTACCAACTTTGATATGTGTCCTTTCTTGTTGATATTTGTCCATTTTCTTCTCTTGTGCAGGTTTATTGTGGAGGGATCTTTGAACCCTGTGAACTGTCATTTTAAGATGGTTTAGAGAGATTGGAGGTGCGCTGGTGTAATGTGTTTAATATTTGGACAGGATTACGTTGCCTGTGCCTGAGTAAGATTACTGAAGGATAGAAAATAATGCATTTGGCAGCGTCCGGGTAGCGTAGTGGTCTATTCCGTTGTCTACCAACATGGGCATCGCCGGTTCGAATCCCCGCATTACCTCCGGCTTGGTCAGGCATCCCCACAGACACAGTTGGCCGTGTCTGTGGGTGGGAAGCCAGATGTGGGTATGTGTCCTGGTCGATGCACTAGCGCCTTCTCTGGTCGGTTGGGGCACCTGTTCGGGGGGGGGGACTAGGGGGGAACAGCATGATCCTCCCACCCGCTACATCTCCCCAGTGAAACTCCTCACTGTCTGGTGGACAGAAGCGGCCGATGACCCCACATGTATCAGAGGAGGCATGTGGTAGTCTGCAGCCCTCCCCGGATCGACAGAGGGGGTGGAGCGGTGACTGGGATGGCTCAGAAAAGTGGGGTAATTGGCCAAGTTCAATTGGGGTGAAAAGGTGGGAAATTTAAAAAAAAAAGAAAAGAAAAGAATGGATTTGGGCGCCTGATCTAACATGTTAAAAACATTCCTGTTTGTTTGTATTTCCATGTATGGCCCGGTATGCAGAATCACATGTCTGTCTTTTTCACTCCTGGTTGAGTTGTTGCCTTTGAAGATTTGTCTGTCTTTGTAGCCAAACTAGTGTCTTGTGCAGTTTTGTTTTTCAAACATAATAGAATCAATAGCCACAACCAATAAAATATATACACCAATGAGCCAAAACATTATGACCACCTGCCTAACATGCTGTTGGTCCTCCGTGTACCACCAAAAACAGTGCTGACCTGCTGAGGCATGGACTTGACAAAACCCCCGAAGGTGTCCTGTCATACCTGGCCCCAAAACATTAGCAGCAGATGCTTCAAGTCCTGTAAGTTGCGAGGTGGAGCCACCATGGATCGGACTTGTCAGTCGGACACAACCCACAGATCATCAATTTTATTGAGATCTGGAGAATGTGGAGGCCAGGGCAACACCTTGAACACTATATCATGTTCGTCAAACCATGCCTGTTTTGTTTCTTTAGTTACCCATGAAAAATAAAAGACGACGCAATATATAATTGGAAAGAGAATTGCCTAAAAACCCTCAAGGGGCATTCCCCAGGCAGCATGCTACAGGAAACTATTACTGTAGTGCGGTACGCACAATTTGTATGTATCCATCAGTAATTCCAGACAGCAAAAGACAGAGACACAGTTCAGCACAGCACCCGACAACAATGCATCCCATAAACACCCATGTTGCAGCAGTACAATAAGTCGGTCAAAGTCACAAAACACACACACACACATCAAGAACACTCATTCATGATACATGCAAGTATACACAAACACTCTCATTAACAGACTAAGAACATACACTCATGTGCTATGGCTGAGAGTTTTCATAAGACAAGAAAGATAAAGTAGAAAATAAACACAAATATATATCCTGAACAATGTGTGCAGTGTGGCCGGGTGCATTATCCCGCTGAAAAAGGCCACTGCCGTCTGGGACTACCATTGTCATGAAGGGGTCCACCTGGTCTGCAACGATGTTTAGGTAGGTGGCACGTGTCAAATTGACACCCACATGAATGGCCGGTCCCAGGGTTTCCCAGCAGAACATTGCTGGGAGCATCACACTCCCTACACCGGCTTGTCGTCTCCCCACAGTGCATTCCAGTGCTAGTAAACAGCCCACATGTACACGTGATCTAAAAGAAAACGGGACTCATCAAACCAGGTGACCTTCTTCCACTGCTCCACGGTCCAGCTCCGACGCTTGCGTGCCCATTGTAGGTGCTTTCGACTGTGGACGGGTCATCACGGACACTCTGACTGGTCTGCAGCTACACAGACCCAGACGTAGCAGGGTGTGCTGCACTGTGTTGTGACACATTTCCTCCTGTAACCATCATTAAAATGTTCTGTGACTTTTGCCACAGTAGACCTTCTGTCAGTTTGGACCAGACGGGATGGCCTTCACTGCTCTCGCTCACTGATGAGCCTTGGGTACCTAACATCCTGTCACCGGTTTGTGGTTTGTCTCTCCTCGGACCACTGTCGGTAGGTACTCACCACTGCTGACTGGGAGCAGCCCACAAGCCTTGCCGTTTCAGAGATGCTCTGACCCAGTCGTCTGGCCATAACAATTTGGCCCTTTTCAGAGTCGCACAAGTCTTGACTCCTGCCCATTTCTCCTGCATCCAACACATTGACTACAAGAACTGATTGGTGGCTTACCATCTGATCTGCCCAGACCTTGACATGTGCCCTTGTTTAGAGATGATCATCATCATTTGGTTCACCTGTGAGCGGTCATGATGTTTTGGCTCATCAGTGGACATAACCTGTAGGCTTGCCTTTTCATTTGGTTGTACAGTGAATATAAACAATGGTGATTTATTGAAACACAGCTGAGCCAAATCCTTCCAGGGCAACTGATTGTTTTGGAAGTCATAATTGAAAGTGTTTATCTGCAACAAGCGAGCTCCTATCCACAGCCTGTTCCAATTAAGGCGTTTCTGCAAGGCTCCCTCTGGCGTAGCAGCAGTAGTCCCAGTAAAATAGTCGATCCATCCTGAGGTTGAGCTAGCCCAGCAACCGTGGCCCTGCTGCATCACGGCAGAGTTATTGCACACCACTTTCAAAGGTCTGTGGAGCTCATTGTAAACGGCGTCCCCTCATACGGCGAACCGCCTCATTATCCACCAAAAGACCCTTTGAAGAGGCTTTGATCGCTGGTATCGTGATCCCTCATTCCAGACTTCTGCAGGCGCTTATAGTTTTATTTCTTAGGTGTCTGCTGCAAGGCTTCATTTTTCCCAGGTGTTGGAGTATATGCCTGCCTCAAAATATCTACTCTGCTGCTCCCAGCCCAATTTAGGGCACTTTTTAATGATCACCCACACGGGGTAAGGTTTGCTGGAATGGAAACTTTAAATGTAGTTTGGCGAGTTCTGCCTAATTTCTCATCCTTTCACTCTTGGACAGTTGACAACTTTGAAACAGATCAAAAACATTCTGGGTTGTGTGTTTTAGGCTTTTGTGCAGAAAGCAATTTACTGATGAATAAATAACTGAAAATCCCAAGCAAATAGCTTCTCTTTGTGATCGGCACAAACCGAAATGAGGTTTTACATTCGTCGAAAACTTTTGTTGTCAAGCCAGTGAAGAGCAGACATTAAGTGAATATAGGGGAATATAGACATTTCTGAACAATGCACTCTTTTGGATATCCTATGGCATTCACATGATCCAACGTTCTCATCCGATAAGCATTGAATCGATCTCTTTAATTCTTTTCTTTTTTTTTTGTTGTTGAAAATGTTCCCCCCTTTTCTCCCTAATTGTATCCAGCCAGGCGGCACAGTCGCGCAGTGGTTAGCACAGTTGCCTCACAGCAAGAAGGTTCTGGGTTCGAGCCCCGGGGTCATCCTCTGTGTGGAGTTTACATGTTCTCCCCGTGTCTGCGTGGGTTTCTCCGGGTGCTCCAGTTTCCTCCCAGAGTCCAAAGACATGTAGGTCAGGTGACTCGGCCGTACTAAATTGTCCCTAGGTATGAATGTGTGTGTGTGTGTGTGTGTGTGTGTGTGTGTGTGTGTGTGTGTGTGTGTGTGTGTGTGTGTGTGTGTGTGTGCATGTTGGCCCTGTGTGATGGCTTGTCTGCCTGTCCAGGGTGTCTCCCCGTCTGCCGCCCAATGACTGCTGGGATAGGCTCCAGCATGCCCGCGACCCTGAGAGCAGGACAAGCAGTTTGGATAATGGATGGATGGATGTATTTGGCCAATTACCCCACTCTTCCGAGCCGTCCCGGTCGCTGCTCCGCCCCCTCTGCCGATCCGGGGAGGGCTGGAGACTACCACATGCCTCCTCCGATACATGTGGCGTCACCAGCCGCTTCTTTTCACCTGACAGTGAGGAGTTTCACCAGGGGGATGTAGTGCGTGGGAGGATCACGCTATCCCCCCCAGTTCCACCTCCCCCCTGAACAGGTGCCCAGGCTGACTTGAGGAGGCGCTAGTGCAGCGACCAGGA
The DNA here is from genome assembly GCF_029633865.1 of Lampris incognitus. Taxonomy (NCBI): domain Eukaryota; kingdom Metazoa; phylum Chordata; class Actinopteri; order Lampriformes; family Lampridae; genus Lampris; species Lampris incognitus. Next base: position 142,522,500 of record NC_079211.1, read on the forward strand.
CACATACCCACATCCGGCTTCCCAGCCTCAGACACAGCCAATTGTGTCTGTAGGGATGCCCGACCAAGCCGGAGGTAACATGGGGAGTCGATCCAGCGATCCCCAAGTTGGTAGGCGACGGAATAGACCGCCGCGCTACCCGGACGCCTTCTAGTGGAAACATTTTCCATTAAAATGCTCCTCTTCAATATTTTCTGACAGGTGTCTTGCTGGCCACTTGAGCGGGCCCGGGTGTCCCGGTGTACCAGCTGACCCCATGTTTATGTCTCTGTGTGATGCAGCTGGAAGCCTTTCCACGTGTCTCGGTGTTCGCAGTAGTCCAGCGGTGTGACACCGTCAGACGGAGGCACGGGCCAGCCGTGACAAATGCTGTGTCATTCTGGGCAGTGCCAGTCTCTGCTTAGGTCTAGGCTGCAGTTCATTTGAGGTGTGTTTTACCAGCTGGGTGACGGCAAAGCCGGGGGTAGAATCCTTGGGGGCGTTGACTCAGACTGAGCTTATGAATCATCGCTGTAATGACGTAAAACGTTACTACAAGTGTTGCAAACTTTTTTCTGACGACAGCGTTTGGAGACTTTCACTTTTTCTGCACGGCAACAGGACCGGTCATTTTGACTCGGACACGCACGTACCACGACCACGCGGCTTCGGTTTTGTTGCACCTCGGGGAAAAAAACGCAAAATGAGCCTCGCCTTACAAAACTTCGAGCAAAAACAAAATGGGGGGGGGGGGGGGGACCTTTCGGCCAGCTGCGCGGACAGCCATTCCAACTATGCAACGTTCTTATAGCGGTATTGCTTTTGACAGGCTGCAGTATGTTAGTGTGATGTGAGCCCCGGGCATATGCGAGTGAGAGCCGAAGACGAGTGGGCCCAGACCGTGTTCATTACTACCTCGCTCTAATATGAGAACCAGCTGTTAGCTCGTCTTTTGTTCTTACTCAGCCTTCTTCGTTGGTGCTTTTTTTTCCCCCCCACAGTACAGACTATTCTTCCAATGCCCTCGCTTGATGCACGGGCCTCTTCCCAAATCAACTGCCGTGAACTTGCAGCAACCAGATTCTGGGAAGCAAAGAGAGAATCTTTGTGAAAGGAGCTCTGGCTGGGTGTGGGCCTGTGTACAGAAAAAGGTTGTCTGGCCCTGTGTATACAGTCAAGAATGTGCTCCACACAGAATAGAAGTGAAATATGCTCCTTTTTCCATCATGATTTATTTTGTTTTGGTTTTGTTGTATAGCTTCAGTACAGGATGAGGAAAATCAGTGGAAAAGAGAGGGGGGGGAAAGCCGTTATGCAAGAAAATTTAGTACATGCAACCTTTTTTGTTCCCGAAACACCTTTTTTTTTTTCTTTCATAAATATTCACCAGTGGACTTTCATCACGTCTCTAAGAACAGTCTGGTGATCTGAGTGACTCCCACCAGGACAAATGCATTTTTGTTTGCAATAAGTCAGAGGTTTGTAGGAGCCCGGTGTTGTTGGGCCTACACTTTCTGTCACGTTGGATTTCATTCAGCTAAGCGCTAAATTGAGACGGGATGTTTATTTAGCTACTTTCACAGTAGCTCAAGAACTGGACTAAACTCGTGATGTTGAATATGGGGTGGTGCCCTTGCCTGCTGTACCGTGGACTGCCCGGCACTGCATTATATTTATGTGCTCGGGTCTGTTTTTACTCAGGACTCTGAGGTCTACTGCCGTCCCTTTTCTCTGAAGCTAGTCTCGTCCCATGATCAGCAGGACTGTTAAGACGCGAGAGAGTAACGGTTGCCATTGTTGGGCGGTGTTTCGGAGAACTGTATTAGGAGACAAGGGGGCTCCTGTTAGCTTTTCTCAAGTCATTTCAAGGGTTTGATATGCTTAGCTTTTTTCCCCGAGCGCCGATTGGCTGATCTACCTGTACCAATGTCCTCCTTTGTTAGCCGGTGTGTTAGCACAGTGTTTTACTGTAAATCACCGTGGGAAGCCGGGGCCTTTGCGGAGGGTGTTGTTGGAACGATTTCATGGCTCGCCGTCAATGTTTTTGAGGTATCTACTGGGGACAAGCAAGGCTGATCCCCGTGCTTTTTTTTGTCTGGGGTGTGTTACTCAGCCCCCCCAACCCACCCCCCCCCGGTCTGAAGACGGTTTTCAAGGCCCGGTGCACGGCACAGGGCCAACTCAAATAAAGACCTGCCAGTGTGCCCTTTGTCTGCTCTGACACCGGCTGGAGTGGCGGTGTCCACCAGCAGCCAGCGTATGGGCTCCAAGAAGCACACAGACAGATAGGCAGGCAGTCTTAACTGTTAGCTCGGGGATGCACTGTTTGCACATGTCTGGTGTTGATAGGCCCGTCGCCATGGGAACGGCCAGGGAGCCTCGCCATCACTAGCCAGTGCCTTGAGAAAAAAAGACCGAGATGATAAAGCAGCAAAGTGTCAAGTGAGAAAGTCGTGTGAAAAGGTTCTTTCTGCATCTATTGTTCTGCTCTACTTTTTTTAAAATGTTTTTTTTTTTAGATGTGAAGCATCTTGTAAACCTGGCTGCTCACTCACTCACAAACTGACGCATTAATCTCTTGTTTAGTTGTACCGTATATGTTGATTTGGGGTAAAACTGTTTGTGAGTGCATCTAAAAATATACACTTGAAAGACATTAAAGATTTTGAGGTTTTTTTATTATTATTTTTTTAAATTAACATTATCATCATCACTAGTCAACTATTGGCAAAATGTCTTTTTTCTGCACCCCCCCACCTCTCTTAGCCTCTCCCTCATATTCAAGGCTCAGCGTTTTCGGTTTGTATTTTTCAAAGCCATCCAGCATACTGAATTTCACCACAAGAGGATACTGCTACATAACCTCACACGAACAGGAACAACTTGGGATCCGTGGAAACTTAAAATCCGGGTGAAAATCACTTTAAACCGATCTGCCCCTTTTTAAAAAATCGGTGAAAATTGGTGAAAACCAAAAACGCAGAGCCTTGCTCATATTCTACCACATGTCATTATTGCCCATGTGGTTTCAATCCGAGGTGGGATTTCTCAGAAACGCTTTCCACAAAAATGCAAGTAAAGATGCGCTTCATCACCGTTAACATGCCTGAACAAGGCCATCGTTTGGTAAAAGTTTTTAACCGTTGTTGATGTGTCAACGTTAAGTGTTGCAATGTGTCTCTGGGTTGTCGGTTAGCTGAAAACACGATTCAGATTAGGAGTGGGCGATATGGCGAAAATATAACACGATTTTTTTTCGCAGGCAGGATCACGATCCACAATCTTATCGGGATCCTTTTTTTTTGCATGTTGGTTTTTAAGAAAGAAAGCCACTTTATTTTTGTCATTGTACAGGTTACAACAAAATTCACTGCATTTCACCCATCCTGTTGTATAGGAGCAGGGGGCAGCTGCAGCGCCCGGGGACCAACTCCAGTTCTTCTTTCCATTATCTTGCTCAGGGGCACAGGCAGGAGTATTAACCCTAAATAATTTTCTGATTTAAAAAAATATAATCCTACAAGGTAACAAAACCTCTTAGTCAGGCATCCCTACAGACCAGTGGCGGCTGGTGCTAAAAATATGTGGGGGGGGGCAACGTACCTTGGCGCAGTACACCTGACAGCTGCTTTAATGTCCACACAGTGTGCTGCGTCAGGGTAAGTTGCGCCCCTCCCCCAAAAAAGCACTAGCCGCCACTGCTACAGATGCAATTGGCCATGTCTGTGGGTGGGAAGCCGGATTTGGGTATGTGTCCTGGTCGCTGCACTAGCGCCTCCTCTGGTCGGTCGGGGCGCCTGCTCGGGGGGGGGGGGGCTGGGGAGGGGAGATAGCATGATCCTCCCACGCGTTACGTCCCCCTGGCGAAACCTGGATCGGCAGAGAGGGTGGAGCAGCGACCGGGACGGCTCGGACGAGTGGGGTAATTGGCCAAGTACAAATGGGAGGAAAATCAAAAGTCAAATGACACTACATCGGTTACCTCTCTTCAGCACCTACTTGTCCCGTCATATGGAGGGCCTTTCTCAGATGCCTTCGTTAGAGTTGTTTTGGCCTCGTGGCTTCTGGCTGCACAGTTGGAGCCAATACACTCGCGAGGGACCCCCTCGCCGTTTGCCCGTCAGCACACCCTTTCGGGTGCTTTCTTTTGAGGTGGTTAAAAAGGTTCATCGTGTTGCCATCCGACGTGCGAACCTTATCTTTGCAGTGTTTGCGAATAACAGTTTTTTTACGCCATGTTGGTTTTTGGAAAATCTAAACCAGTTCCATATTTCCGACGTTGAATTCTTTTTAGGGACCAACTCCTCTGCGTTGTCATTCATGTCGCCAAATAAAAAGGAGTAAGGGAAGAAATCCAAGGCATTACCTACTGTTTGCCATTAGCCATTATTGGTTTATTGGCGTGTCTCTAGGGGACGTGTGAAATGGACTAGCAAATGGTGTGATTTAAGATTTGGCTGAGAGAACAACTCTGGATGCGTGTATGAGCCATGGAACTTCAGCTGATAAAATGTGCACACATTCTACTGGTCTGTCCGTGAAGGCAGATTGTGGAGACGTTTTAATCGTTCAAGATCTAATATTGTCATATCGCGCGCCCCTTAGTTCAGATTAACTAAGTTTAGCACTGCAGAAGTGCTGTTTAGCACTGTAAAAGCGTCTGTTTTAGAATGGCAATGTTGAAGTACTCAGTTGAAAATGTGCAGTCAATACTGGTCCTACTTTCAATCATAAACTTAAGACAACAATCCTGTATCATTCTGTCCACCACAAAGTCACACAACAGTTGTGCTTCACATCTGTTTTTTGGGGGGGGGGGGGTTCCCCCCATTTTTCTCCCCATTTGTACATTTGTACCCCATCTGTACAATTTACCCCATTCTTCCGAGCCATCCTGGTCGCTGCTCCACCCCCTCTGCCGATGTGGGGAGGGCTGCAGACTACCACATGCCTCCTCCAATACATGTGGAGTCGCCAGCTGCTTCTTTTCCCCTGACAGTGAGGAGTTTCACCAGGGGGACGTAGCACGTGGGAGGTTCACGCTATTCCCCCCAGTTCCCCCTCCCCCCGAACAGGTGCCCCGACCGACCAGAGGAGGCACTAGTGCAGCGACCAGGATGCATTATTATGAAACCCATAGCACTTCTAGGCAAGACACGCCCCGCATAGCGTCCAGGCGCTAGGATTCTAAGAAGACCCAGCCCTACTCTGCCTTTGACTAGCTAACCTTAACCCTAACCCCGCCCCAACCTTAACCAACCCAACCAACGGAGGCAACATGTACTGGCCAATCCTAGCGCTTGAATGCTGCGTGGGGCGTGTCTTGCCTAGAAGTGCCGTGAGATTCATAATAACGCGACCAGGACACATACCCACATCCGGCTTCTCACCCGCAGACACGGACAATTGTGTGCATGCCCAACCCAGCCGGAGGTAACAAGGGGATTCAAACCGCCAATCCCCATGTTGGTAGGCAGCAGAATAGACCGCTACGCCACCCGGACGCCAGTGTGCTTCACATCTGTGACACCATGATCTTGTTATTTTCTCAGTCAAATTAATTTCTCAGCAGAGCCCTTTTGAGCCGAGTTGCCATATAAAGCAATGATTTCTAATAATGTATGGCTCTAATCTCAAGCTTCAAAACTTATATATTATATTTTGACCTTTTCCCCAGTATCTCCTTGGAAGGGCATACCGAGTTCATTTTTCTACCTTTGAATGGCATGTGTGTGAAGAGCAATGTCAGCATTAAGCACAGAAATGGCCCATGTGACAGCTGCTCTCAGAGGACATTCATACAGCCTGAGATGATCAGCGACAGCATGTCGGTCAATTAATTTCAGAATATTACCTAATTTTTCTCTCTTGGGCTTTTGTCATACTTCTTGGATCCCTTAAAATTTTTGTTATGTACACCCTTTTTCAATTTGGTTTGTTTTGTTTAATGTGATTTATGTGAGCAACCCACCAAGTTCAATGGTCTGTCAGTTCTTGCCGTGTTATTGTCTGCAGCCCTTCATCCCCGTCATAGATTACAAATGCTGATCCAAAGTAAATGTGAGCATGTGCCCTGCAGGCTCTTTTGCTGCGTCCAGAGGTAAAACCCCCCCTCCCCCCAGCTCCGGCTTCACTGACAGTCCGCCAGGCTCACACATGCAAGATGTGCCTGGATTTATAACTGTCAGCGTCGGCATCAAACCACTTCTTAATACTTGATAACGTTCAGAGTTTGTAAGTCACCCTATCCACAAGCGAACATGGCTTGCAAAGAACGCAAAGTCTGTTGAATTGCACGCCATTTATAGTTGTCATGTGCTTCTAACAGCAGTCTGTCTTCCTTAATCTCAGAGGTATCTTCCTGGACACTATCCTGCCACGCTACGATGTCAACGGAGTACGACCACCCATTGGCCAGAGAACCAGACTAAGCAAAGGGGATATTGCACAGGCACGCAAACTCTACAAGTGCTCCAGTAAGACCAAAATGAAATAATTCTACCTAACATCGCGTTTTCATGTTTTTTTTGCTATTCTTTTATACATGTATACATGTGTGGCATACTGAATCACTGAGAAGGAGAACTGTAAGAAAAGCTCAAGTCAAGTTTATTTGTATAGCCCAATCTCCCAAGCTAGTCCTGAAGGGCTTACAATCAGCACAATGTACAGCAGTGTACGACATACGACACCCTCTATATCTTTGGATCCTGAACCCAAATGAGGAAAAATTCCACAAGAGAAACCTCAGAAAGAGACACAGAGGCGGGATCCCTCTTCCAGGACGGACAAACATGCAAAAGGTGTCAAATGCAAAAATTACACAAAAAAATAACAATTATAATGTAACATGATAGATTACACAGAGCAAGGTAATGTAGAATACATACAGTTAATGCATAAAATGTCGTAAATTTAAATGTGCTGGATAATAAACTTGTAAAGAGAGTGCAAGGCAAACTTAGTGAATCTGTGTCCATCCAGGACAACGACAGGAAACCCCACAGATGCACTCAAGAGCCGGCAGGACCCCACACCACAAAACCAGCTCTGCTCGGTGGGGGCCCTGCAGAGAGAATAGACTTAACATACACATAAGAGGTGAGGCAGATGTGGCCAAGAGAAAACCGGACGCATCACAAACAGGCTCCGTAGTCATCAGGCGGTCGAAAGAGAGAGAGAGAGATGATCCATGGTCATCAGACAGTCCATAAAGGAAGAAAAATTGTCCTGGAAAGTGAGAGAGATAGAGAAAGAGAGAGAGGGGACAGGCGCACAACATTGGCACATGTGAATGGTGCCATGCATTCTGAATCTTGTCGGCAGGGCAAGAACAAGAGATTACTGCTAAGACCTACAGTAATACATATACATTGAAATTGAGACCCTCCCAAAAGAGGATAGTTGTGATAAAGCTCAGAAGGAAGTCAAGCTACCAAAGAAATAAGACAGCTAGTTGAAAGCTAATAAGAACAGATGGATTTTCAGTTTAGATTTAGATTTGAAAGAGTCTACAGAGACACATTCACTGATGGTAGCTGGGAGACTATTCCAAAGAAAGGGGGTGCGGTAAGAGAAGGCTCTGCAGCCTGTAGACTTCTTTTTAACTCAAGGCACAGAGAGGAGGCCTGCACTTTGAGTACGGAGGACACGAGAAGGTACATAAGACTGTATAAGATCTGACAGATATGAGGAGGCAAGCCCATTAAAGGTAGAAAGAGTAGAATTTGTCAGTCGCAGTTTGTAAACACAACATTCAAAGTTGTCCCTTCTTCCCCAGTGCAACACCAGAAGCACACGGCCCCTGGCCGCAGTTGCCAGAACACAGCCCAGTGTAAAGGCCTACTCCGTGTTGCTCTTCATCCCCATCCTCTCCTTCAGTGCTCGCCAGCCGGTGAAAACCAACCCCAGATTCATACCGCCCCCCCCCTTTTTCTCCCCAATTGTACTTGGCCAATTACCCCACTCTTTTGAGCCATCCCGGTTGCTGCTCCACCCTCTCTGCCGATCCAGGGAGGGCTGCAGACTACCACGTCTCCTCTGATACATGTGGAGTCGCCAGCTGCTTCTTTTCACCTGAGAGTGAGGAGTTTCACCAGGGGGACGTAGCACGTGGGAGGATCACTCTATTCCTCCCAGTTGCCCCGACCGACCAAAGGAGGCGCTAGTGCAGCGACCAGGACACATACCCACATCTGGCTTCCCTCCCGCAGACACGGCCAATTGTGTAGAGATGCCCGACCAAGCCGGAGGCAACACGGGGATTCGAACTGAAGATCCCTGTGTTGGTAGGCAACGGAATAGACTGCTATGCTACCCGGACGCCCCTCTTTTTTTTCTTTTTCTTTTTTTTTAAGATTTTTCTTTTTTTGCATTTTCTGCCTTTATTGGATAATGATAGTTAAGAGAGAGACAGGAAAGGCAGGGGGGAGAAAGAGGGTATGACATTCAGCAAAGGGCCCAGGCCGGATTCGAACCCAGGCTGCTGTGGTATGTGCTCTATCAGGTGAGCCACTGGGGCGCACCTCTACTCTCGTTTTGGAAGGAGCTTTGTCTACTTGCAGTTTTGCCTTGCTAAATTTGCGTCTTTTCGGCTCTGTGTCAGCCATTATCATAGCTTCCTCTTGGATGCGTGCTTACGATCTCGATTTGGCTCCTGGTTGCTACATTTTTATAGTCTTGCTTTCCAAAGCTTAACATCCAGAAAGCAAAATAAGAACAATGAAAAAAAAAATACGGGCAGAGGACAGGATCTCTGCAGATTCAGACACTGCCACACACATCTAGTGGGTCATAAATAATTATATAATAATAATAATCTTTATTTATAGAGCAATTTTCAAAATTCATGTTGGAAAGTGATTCATAAAGGCAGAAAAATAAAATAAATTAAAACAATTTGGATTATAAAAAACCAATAAAAGATAGTTCAAAGAAAATCAAAACTCAAGTAAAATCAGGAAAGGCTCTGATAAATTATGTTTTAAGAAGAGACTTTAAAGAGATCACTGACTCCGCCAACCTGATTTCCTCAGGCAGATTTTTCCAGAGCCTCGAGGCCCTAACTGCAAATGTTCTGCCCCCTTTAGTTTTCAGGCAGGCCTCTTAAACAGACAAGAGACCTTTGCCCGAGGATCTCAAATGATGTACTGGCACATACAGTACTAAGAGATCAGAGATATAACAGGGAGAGAGGCCATGAAGAGCCTTAAAAGTAATCTGTAATATCTTAAAATCTCAGTTATGATTGAGAGGGATTATTTTTGTATGAGTCTATACAATGATTTTTAGGAAAATCCTACCTGCTCTGCCTTGAGTGTTTTTATAGGTTAAAAGTAGCACCTTAAAGTCAGATCTAGCATGAATGGTGAGCCAGTGAAGGGAGGCTAGAATTGGTGCGATATGGTCAAACTTTTGTATTTTAGTTAATATTCTAGCAGCAGCATTTTGAACCAGATGAAGGGTTTTAGTGCTAGTTTGTGGCAGGATGGAAAAAAGGACATTGCAGTAATTTAATTTGGATGAAACAAAAGCATGAATCAGGATCTCAGCATCAGCCATGGGCAGAAAAGACTGAATTTTGGCAATTGTCGTAAGTGGAAAAAGGATGTCTTGCGGATTTCTCTTATGTGAAATTCAAAATATAAGGATTGATCAAAAATAACACCAAGATTTTTGGCTGCTGAACTTTGGGAGATCACACAGTTGTCAAGAGATACCTTTCTTGGTAAAGGTGACTGTCTTGCAGGACCAATAACCAACATCTGTTTTTTTTTTTTTTTTTTTTTTTAGAATTAAGCAGTAAGAAAGTTAGCTGGCATCCAATTTTTCTCTGCAGACAAGCATACTTCTAGATTTCTGATATGAGAATGATTGTCTAAATTGACAGATAAATACAACTGAGTATCATCAGCTTAACAGTGGAAATATATTCCGTAGCTCTGTATAATATGGCCAAGAGGAGAGATGTAAATGGAGAACAGAAAAGGACCAAGAGTTGAGCCCTGAGGTACACCACATTTCACTGCAGAAAAATCAGATGTAACATTACCATGGAAGACACGTTGTGTTCTATCAGATAAGTAAGACTTAAGCCAAGACAGAGTCTGACCTGAAACATCTAGGTAATTCTCAAGACAGTACAAAAGTATACCCTGATCAATGGTGTCAAAAGCGGCGATAAGATCAAGCAACAGTAGCACTGACATGGAATTAGAATCCATAGCAAGCAAAAGGTTGTTCACCACTATTGTGAAGGCAGTTTCAGTGGAATGACAGGCTTTAAATGCAGAATGAAATTGCTCAAAGAGATTGTTGTTGGAAAGATAGGCTGAAAGTTGATCAACTACAACACTTTTCAAAATTTTGGAAATGGAAGGTAGGTTGGAGATTGGTCTATATTGATTGAGAACCCCCGGATCCAGATTTGGTTTCTTTGAGAGGTTTAACTATGGCAGTTTTAAAACTAGTAAGAACACTGCAAGAGGTAAGAGGTGAATTCATAATAATTAGTATCAGGGGACCCAGGAACTGCCAAAGTTCTTTGAAAAGTTTAGCAGGGAGGGGGTCAAAAAGGCAAGTTGTCGGTTTGACTGCCAATCCCAGCTTGGACAATGTTTCCAGTGGGACAATCTCAAAGCATGAAAGTACAGGGACAGTCTTAAAAGAGTCCTTACAAGAAAGTGGAATCACAGAGTCTGTAGGTAGATTACTTATTATCCCTGCTAGGCAGATAGCCTGGAGGGGTTATGCATTTGGTCTCATGTGTTTGTGTGTGTGTATCTATCCACAGTTAATCTCGCATACTACTGGACCTAACAGCCTAAATTTTTTGTGCCCAGTTATGACTGTATGTTCAAGAAGGTCCACCTAGGAGGCTGCACATCCGAAGACTGAGAGGCAAAGCATTTTTATTAGGTAGAATTTTTTAGCTTGGTTGCTGCTTATTTTCCCCCCATATTTCCCATTCAATTGACTTGGGCACTGCGCAAAAGTCTTATAATGGCAGGAAAAACGCTTTTCTTTTTTTTGGTCATGTTCCACCTTTTATTAGATAGCAATAGTCGAGAAAGGAAAGGCAGGGGAGAGAGAGGGAATGACATGCAGCAAAGGGCCCGGGCCAAATTTAAAACCCAGGCCGCTGCAGTAAGGACTCAGCCTTATGTGGTACATGGTCTACCAGGTGGGCCACTGCAGTGCCCCAAACAGTTTTTTTCTGTCCATGTGTGCGTATATTTGTCCGCTGCTAATCTCACATACTGCTGGCCCTGTCAGCCTAATCATTTTTGTGCACAGTTATGACTGTATGATTAAGGACCTTTTGTTGTGGTGATTCAAAATCTTTGAAAAACCTGTTTTATACTGGGCATCTGGGTGGCGTGGCGGTCTATTCTGTTGCCTACTAACATGGGGATGGCCAGTTCGAATCCCCGTGGTACCGCTTGCTTGGTCAGGCATCCCGACTGACACAATTGGCCGTATCTGCGGATGGGAAGCCAGATGTGGGTATGTGTCCTGGTCACTGTACTAGTGCCTCCTCTGGTCAGTCAGGGCACCTGTTCAGGGGGGAGGAGGAACTGGGGGTAACAGTGGTATCCTCCCACGCGCTACGTCCTCATGGCAAAACTCCTCACTGTCGAGTGAAAAGAAGCGACTGTCGACTCCACATGTATCAGAGGAAGCATGTGGTAGCCTGCAGCCCTCCCCAGATTGGCGGGGGGGGGGGGCAGTGACCGGGACAGCTTGGAAGAGTGGGGTAATTGGCCAAGTACAATTGGGGAGAAAAAGGCGGAAAATCCAAAACAAAAAAAAAAACCTTTTATACTGCAGTTGAGTACTAACTGCTGGGGGGTGAGGCCGATGGCTGCAGGGAAAAAAGTGAAACCCTACAAAATGTAAATCAGGAGTCTCTTCTAAACTCCATAGTATTTTGGAGAAAGATAAAGAACCCATAGATAATATAGTAATTGTATCAGAGGGACCCAGTGTGCGTGGAGTTAGTAGCACTGCTGCAGGTGTTACCTGCTCGACAGCTGCTGCAGCGAAGCCCGAGCAGGAGGCACAGAGTGATGGAAAGGAGGTGGCGGCAGACCCCACCCCCAATCACCAAGAGCCAGGAGAAGGAGGATGACAATGTTATAATCCACCTTCTCCTGGCTCTCGGTAACAAGTGACAGGACAGGACAAGTGAAGAACCACATTTACAAAAGTTCATCACTTTATTCAGGTTATTGTCACAATTTGATTCAGTTGATGCTTGGAGAATAACAACACCAACAGTACACCAGACAGTACACATAGGTAAAGGTTTCAGGAAACGGGGTCAGTGCTGTCAGTCTAGACAAGGTGTATGTCACCAGACACCTTAACACCAGGTTAGTCAGGAGCAACGAATTTCCAGTTGGTTTTACAGATTAATAATAAGTCGATGTTGATATATGGCTTTCACTAATAAAAAATATAAATCTCTCTGGCATTTTAATGTGAAATGACTACAAAATAGGCCTTTTCTAAAAACAAAAAAATTATTATTTTGGGTAATTTGGAGAGGAAAAAAAAAGAAGCACAGTTTGACTAACACATTAAAGGAGTTTTTATCTGTTAGTATGTGAAGCTACTTAAACTACATATCAAATAAATTGCTTTGGAATAAATTCAAATTTAATGCATTTTTGTATATGTTTTGCTTTTTAAATAAGAAGTGCTCTGTGGTTTACTACAGCCTCAAGTAACCTTATACATAACAATAACAACAACAACAATGACTGTAATAATAAAAATAATAACAATAATGATAATCAAGAAAAAAGGGCTCTGGTATCGGTATCGGCAGATTTCCAAATTCAGGTATCGGAATTGGATCAGAACTGAAAAAAAGTGGATCAGTGCATCTCTAGTTAGTAGTAGGTTGCTTTTGAGTAAGTTTAGCTACAGTGTTAAAGAGAAATCTAGGCTTGTTTTTATTGGTATTGATTAGGCGAGCTGCTTTTGCTGCCTACCGTGCTCGTTTGTAACTTAGACAGTCGTGCCACGCAAGATGAAAGACTTAAACTTTGGATTTACGCCATTTCCGCTCAAGTTTCCTACAGGCCAGTTTAAGTGAATCAGGGTTTTGATTTTCTTTGGTGTCTAATTTTGGTACTTAGAGGTGTCACTGACTCAAGAAGATTAGAAAGAGTTGCATTTAGGTCACTAATAAAGCTATTGACAGAGCCAGTCAAGACAGTGAAAGGAGCCAGGGCCACTGACATTCATTCTACCACCAAGAGATATCAGGGTTGATAGGCCGATATGACAGGTGCTGAACACATTGGTGCTACAGCTGCAAGGACAAGAAAGTGCCACCTGAAATCTGATAAGAAAATGGTCTGACACAGCAGATATAAGAGGAGAGACGGTCAGATTAGAAACAACTACACTACGTGCTAGAATCCGATCAAGAGTGTTGCCACTGCAATGGGTGGCGTTGTGCACATACTGAACAAAACCAGAGGTATCAAGAACTGCTGAAAAAGTCTTACCAAGAGGATCAGATGTTTTATTTAAATGGATATTGACATTACCAAGGAGTAAGATATTGTCAGCACGAGTAGCAAGGTCTGACAAAATTCTGTGAAATAACTACAAATTGGGAGTACGGCCCAGGTGGCCGTACTCCCAGTTTTTAGATATTTCACGAACAACAAGATATTTCATGAACATCAAGATATTTCACGAATGAAGAACAACAAGGTAAAAGGCCAGGAGTCCATTAACCTGGACAGAGCTGTTAAGGCCGTTGCAGAGGGAGACATGGCTAACACCTCAAAGGATTCAAATTTATTTCAAGCCAAGATTAAAGATAGAGTTATAAATCAGGGCAACACCCCCACCTTATTTGGTAGCTCGAGCAGCATGAGCACTAGTGTAGTCAGGCGGTGAGGCATCATTTAGTGGTAAGAAAACATTTGGTTTCGGCCAAGTTTCACATAAACCAAGCATATCAAAACTATACTTAGCGTTTGGTGTGCAAGAAAACTTGCATATGACATGGCGGGGGAAGGAGACAGTCTCAATCTGATAAACTACACTATCAATCTGATGACCTACACTATCAGAGTTGACCTGGCTCAACACATTGAATGATTTAGTAGATTCCAAACCTGCACTAAAATTGTGCCTAGCGGGTTCTCTAATTGCCCACAGCCTGCATGCCTTAAGTTCCTAGTGTCAAACCTGGTATAAGCAACTATCTATATTCCTGGATAGAATAGCGACACCTTCCCCAGTAGGGTGGAGGCCGTCCGCTTTCAGCAGGCTGGGTTGGCCCCAGAAGGAGGGCCAGTTATCTAAAAATACAAATCCCTGCTCCTTACAGAACCGAGCCAGCCAGCAGTTAAGTGAAGCTAGCCTATTATGAATCTCATCAGTACCCCTCATGGACAAAGGACCTTATAGAACTAATCGATGCCGACTCCTTTCTGCCGACGTCACAAGTCCTGGCTATGTTTTTTCTTTGTGATCTTAGATTGTTTCATCCTAACATCATTGGTGCTGATATGAATAACAATCCTACTATAACTAGTGTGTGCTTCATGTGCCTTGATACCCCGTTTCTGCCTACGTGATGCCAGTACCCTAAGATTTACTTTAATGTCGGTCCCTCTGGCCCCAGGTAAACAGTGAGTGATATTTTTTTGCTAGGATGACAAAGTCATGACCCGCCCCACTCTGCCTCTGATTGGCTTGCCCTGATATTCTTACCCTAACCCCAGAGCCCTAGAAAGAGAGAGTTACGTCAACTCCGTAGACGTCAATCGGCCAACAGCACTGGCAGATCATGGGAGGCCCGGATAGTTCCAAACAGTGCGCATAGAATGTGTCACGTTGGAATATATCTATATCTATATATAAATGTAAAAATCAGAAAATATTGGTTAGTAGTTACCAGAAATTGCGGCTAAGCAGTTCATTTAAATGACCTGCCAAGCTTCGTTTGGAACTATTCGGCGGCTACATGAACCACGTGACCCTCTCATGTTCTGACCCCTCATTGCCGCAACTCTCTTTCTAGGGCTCTGCCTAACCCTAACCAATCTCACTCCTATGACTTCGCCATACTAGGAAAAACAATTTGCCCCTCTCCAGGGTGTCTACCCGCCTGCTGCCCAATGACTACTGGGATAGGCTCCAGCATCCCCGTGACCCTGAGAGCAGGATAAGCGGTTTGGATAATGGATGGATGGATGGATGGATGAACAGTGGAGAAGGGCCCAGCTGCAGTGTCGCAGTACTACATGACACACCTACTTTACTACGACATACTTACTTCACCATACCCCCCCCCATTTTTTTACTCTAATGGCATGTTACACGTACCCCACCCACCCTAACCTAAACCCTCTCACTCCGCATACCTAAACTTAACCAAGTGGGTGTGTCATGTAGTTAAGTGGGTGTGTCGTGCAGCTTGTCCTGCGGCTGCAGCTGGATATACTTGGAATGGTGGCTGGCGATGCTAATCTTATCCAGCGGGTAATGGAGTCCCCTATTACTAGCATGCGTTGCTTAGTGACCGCAGGGGTAGAAGAGGCAAACTGGCCAACAAGACTACCAGCAGGGCTGGCAAGTACAAAAAACCAGTTTGGGTGACTGCAAACTGGGCCATGCAATTGGAGGCATGCTCAAACTTGCACTCTTGCCCCGTGGGACAAGGATAAACTGCATCATATGCTGACGACAAGTAGGTCTAGTGTCGCAATATCTACAGGACACACCCACTTTACTACATGCCACACCCACTTGGTTAGTTTTAGGCGTGAGGAGGTGGTTAAGGGGGGTAACATGCCGTTAGGTTAATAACATGGGGGGGGGGTCTTGAAGTGAAGTAGTGATGTAGTAAAATAGGTGTCTCATGTAGTACTGTGACGCTGCAGTTTGACCCTTCTCACCGAGGAGGTTATGCTAACGCTAGTGCTAGTTGGCCCGCTATCAGGCCTGGGGTTGACGGGTCTAGAGTGGCCATAGTGAGAGAAGAGTGCTCTATCTCACGGACACGTCTTACTAATAAAGACACCCTATCTGAAAGGGCAACACAGTTAGCATAAGTCAAAGCGTCACGGCAACTTTATTAGCAGTGGATGGCTAAAAGCTAAGCTAACCGCCAGTGGTGGATAGTAAAAGGCTAGTAGCAGATAATCTACGTGCTAGCAACTAGCAACACATGAAAACTACATTTGTCGAGATAAACAGAAAGGCAGAAAAGGAGTTACTCAGAGTGTACAGTAGAAAAATTAATATGTTAAACATAATTAAAACAAGGCGTAATAAAGATGATAAAATGTAACAAAACGTAGGTAGGATCTTTGCCTTTTCCAGATGTAGTTTACATTGCGAGGAAATAGCCAGGCATCTGCCACTGATGTGGTGTGGCTCCTTGGCTGCAGCTTCTGAGACTCCCAAGCCAGGGAGAGTGTAAACACTACCCAGGGACAGGAAGTTTGTCATCAGTCTTTCCCAGATAGACTCAGCAGTACAGCTGGTCTCGACAAGACAAAAACTGGAATGGCTGTTTTGAGTCGACATGCATTTAGAGTGTAAACTGCACAGAAATACACTTGAAAAAAATTCACAACCCCTTTGTTTATGCTAACAAAGATGCGAGGGAGGGTTTTAATGCTGTTTGGCAAAACAACTCTTTGAAATGTAATTTATTACATTCACAGATGTACATTTAGGATAGCCATCTGTTGAATAGATCTGAGACTTTACTGTAGGTCAGGCAAGGATAACTGAGCCGTTAGCACCACATTAAAGCGAGATGAATACATGTATTAATGGTGAGCATAGCTGAACTCGCTACTGTGGTTTCACTGTCAAAGTGGAAGTTTTAGCCATACATGGGTCTCATTGGTGGGGATTTAGAAATAAACGTCTATGCCGAGTTTACTCCTTCCCCCTGACAGTCTCACTCTTGTGAGTGAGAAGCAGAGTGGATGATGTGGCGCACAGCGTGGGATGAGGTAGTGAGTCTCCACGTTTTCCTCAGAGGGGAAAAAAAAAAAGGAGGAACCCTTAAAGAGCCACGGATCTCCCATTCACCCTGCATTCCTAGGAGTGTTTGTCATCCCGGAGAGCACCAGAGTTCTTGTTAATAGTTTAGTATCAGCACAACCCTGCCAAGCTTTATTACACAGAGCTCGCAGCGCACGCCTCCCCATTTCATGCGTTTACACACTGACCCTGAGGGAAGAAATGAACGTAAACAGATGGGGAGGGGTGGGGGGGTTCTAATTCCCACTGAAGCTGAGCAGGGTAAAGTAAACACAGTGGTAGTAATCTGATGACGGTTTCCAAGAAAGACACACCAGTTTATGTTGACATTTTAATTGTTTTCTGTTTCTGTCTTAAAGAAGTAAATCTCTCCCCCACTTAGCATGAACCTCCTTCGGTCTGTCCGGTGATCCTTTCGTCCCAAGGCCAAGCATACTGGTTTTGAATGAGTCTTTACCATATCATTCACTGTGCCAGTCGGCCTAAGGGAGGTTGTTAACTGGCAGCATGTACATAATGCATCACGTCTCCCAGAGGGCTGGGCTATTTATAGTGGGCCAGGTTTATTTTCAGAGGACGCTCAGAGACACGTCTCATACTCTCCTATTCCTTTGTCTTATCGTCATCTGGAAGAGAGTTGTATGATTATTATCAGCAGATGTGCCTTCCAACATAAAAGAGCTGCCCTTCATATTCGGTGTTGCAGCTCCAGCGTCACGCATCTGCCTCTACAACACCGATTCAGGGGA
Source organism: Lampris incognitus (assembly GCF_029633865.1). Classification (NCBI taxonomy): domain Eukaryota; kingdom Metazoa; phylum Chordata; class Actinopteri; order Lampriformes; family Lampridae; genus Lampris; species Lampris incognitus. Next base: position 142,540,259 of record NC_079211.1, read on the forward strand.
TTTACCCCGGAGCTGTTTGTTTGTACAGCTGGAATCAATGGCTTAGGTGTGTTCAGGCAGAAACGAACTGGCTGCATTGCTCAAGCCTCATGTGAGGGTCTGTGTGTGTTTTTCTGTGGATAGGATGTGGGGACAGTCTGCAGGACAGCAGCGGTAACTTCTCCTCGCCAGGCTTCCCCAATGGCTACTCGGCCTACATGAATTGCATCTGGAGAATATCAGTTACTCCAGGGGAAAAGGTATGATGCATGAGTTCATGGAAAATGTCAGAACAGCGTTGAGAAATCTTATAACTTGCAGTGATTTGTACTGGTGGGGCTGTGATACTCCCTCTCTTATTAACGGGATTAGTTTGATAAGTGAATTGTGTTTCATAAGCCAGGCTTTCTTCACCTCCTCATACTGTGTGACCTGTTTGACCTGTGGCCCTTATAACGTGAGTAATCGCACTCTCTTGGTTTTTAAGATCATTCTGAACTTCACCTCCATGGATCTGTACAGGAGTCACTTGTGTTGGTATGACCATGTGGAGATCCGAGATGGATACTGGAGGAAGGCCCCTCTCAAAGGTCAGTTTCATCCGGGAAAATACAGCAAGTTTTTCTTTTTCTTGAAGGCCCCGATCTGGAACATGGTTTCCACAGACCAAACAATAACACACCACCACTTACATCTATTACATATCATCAAGCATTAGAAGTTTTTTAATCTGAACTTCTAAACGTGTGCTTTCCATGTTCTGACCCTGTGGAGGGCTTGTTTACATTTGTTTATATTTCTAATTTTTGTAAATGCCGGAACAAAATTCATATTTAAATTAATTCAAAAGTTTAGATCATAATGCACCACATTTTCAGTCTACTAGTCATGTTGTTTATGCATGCTCGATAGTCCAGGTGAGGAAATCACAGAAAGGTGAATCAGTTCATCTGGACACGACGTTTATCGAGAGACACGTTTCATCGCTCAGCTAAGTGACCTTTTCAGTCTCAACTGACTGCAGGTAACCCCACCCTTATAATCACCGGCACAGCGGCCGGGGAAGGGGAGAAATCCCACATTAAACAGGCCCTGGTTAAGTGTGGTATCCTAACTGGGCGTTTGTCGAAGCCAGGAAGATGCCCAAACAGCGCATCAGCTGATCGAGGAGAGGAGAAGGACAACAGCTGCCTAAGCGTAAACAAGTGGTGTGTGGCGGGAGTGTCGGAACAGTTGTCTCTTGACACGTATTTTCCAAAAAACGCGTCTTAGTTGCTTTCAAACCCCAAAACACGCTGCGCCAGAAATTGGTCCACCCCAAGGATCGGGTCCCACGGCACAAACAGAGCAATATACTGCACGCCAGGACTCCTCAGTCTACACCCATCTACAGGCCAGTGGCCACTCTTTCAAGGATGAGGATGTGCACATCCTTGATAGGGAGGAACACTGGTCTGAACAGGGAGTCAAAGAGGCCATCTATGTGAATAGGAAACGGCCATCCCTGAAGTGTGTGTGTGTGTGTGGGGGGGGGGGGGCAAGAGTACATCTGTCGCCATCTTACAATGCTGTGATTGCAACTATTCCCAATCCTCTGTGAATAGTACACATGGTCATCGAAACTCTAATTAGCGGTCACGGTAATTTGCATATGAAACCCGTCGTTTTCGGTCGTTATGCCACTGTGCTGTGTATAAGGGTGGGGATACCTGCAGTCAGTTGAGACTGTGTATAAGGGTGGGGGTACATACAGTCAGTCGAGACTGTGTATAAGGGTGGGGATACCTGCAGTCTGTTGCGACTGTGTATAAGGGTGGGGATACCTGCAGTCCGTTGAGACTGTGTATAAGGGTGGGGATACCTGCAGTCAGTCAAGACTGTGTATAAGGATGGGGATACCTGCAGTCCGTTGAGACTGTGTATAAGGGTGGGGATACCTGCAGTCAGTCAAGACTGTGTATACGGGTGGGGATACCTGCAGTCTATTGAGACTGTGTGTAAGGGTGGGGATACCTGCAGTCAGTCAAGACTGTGTATAAGGGTGGGGATACCTGCAGTCTGTTGCGACTGTGTATAAGGGTGGGGATACCTGCAGTCAGTCAAGACTGTGTATACGGGTGGGGATACCTGCAGTCTATTGAGACTGTGTGTAAGGGTGGGGATACCTGCAGTCAGTCAAGACTGTGTATAAGGGTGGGGATACCTGCAGTCTGTTGCGACTGTGTATAAGGGTGGGGATACCTGCAGTCCGTTGAGACTGTGTATAAGGGTGGGGATACCTGCAGTCTGTTGCGACTGTGTATAAGGGTGGGGATACCTGCAGTCAGTCAAGACTGTGTATAAGGGTTGGGACACCTGCAGTCCGTTGAGACTGTGTATAAGGGTGGGGATACCTGCAGTCAGTCAAGACTGTGTATACGGGTGGGGATACCTGCAGTCTATTGAGACTGTGTATAAGGGTGGGGATACCTGCAGTCAGTCAAGACTGTGTATAAGGGTGGGGATACCTGCAGTCTGTTGCGACTGTGTATAAGGGTGGGGATACCTGCAGTCCGTTGAGACTGTGTATAAGGGTGGGGATACCTGCAGTCTATTGAGACTGTGTATAAGGGTGGGGATACCTGCAGTCAGTCAAGACTGTGTATAAGGGTGGGGATACCTGCAGTCTGTTGCGACTGTGTATAAGGGTGGGGATACCTGCAGTCAGTCAAGACTGTGTATAAGGGTGGGGATACCTGCAGTCCGTCGAGACTGTGTATAAGGGTGGGGATACCTGCAGTCCGTTGAGACTGTGTATAAGGGTGGGGATACCTGCAGTCCGTTGAGACTGTGTATAAGGGTGGGGATACCTGCAGTCAGTCAAGACTGTGTATAAGGGTGGGGATACCTGCAGTCTATTGAGACTGTGTATAAGGGTGGGGATACCTGCAGTCAGTCAAGACTGTGTATAAGGGTGGGGATACCTGCAGTCCGTTGAGACTGTGTATAAGGGTGGGGATACCTGCAGTCAGTCAAGACTGTGTATAAGGGTGGGGATACCTGCAGTCTGTTGCGACTGTGTATAAGGGTGGGGATACCTGCAGTCCGTTGAGACTGTGTATAAGGGTGGGGATACCTGCAGTCCGTTGAGACTGTGTATAAGGGTGGGGATACCTGCAGTCTGTTTAGACTGTGTATAAGGGTGGGGATACCTGCAGTCCGTTGAGACTGTGTATAAGGGTGGGGATACCTGCAGTCTATTGAGACTGTGTATAAGGGTGGGGATACCTGCAGTCCGTTGAGACTGTGTATAAGGGTGGGGATACCTGCAGTCTATTGAGACTGTGTATAAGGGTGGGGATACCTGCAGTCTGTTGAGACTGTGTATAAGGGTGGGGATACCTGCAGTCTATTGAGACTGTGTATACGGGTGGGGATACCTGCAGTCCGTTGAGACTGTGTATAAGGGTGGGGATACCTGCAGTCTATTGAGACTGTGTATAAGGGTGGGGATACCTGCAGTCCGTTGAGACTGTGTATAAGGGTGGGGATACCTGCAGTCCGTTGAGACTGTGTATAAGGGTGGGGATACCTGCAGTCCGTTGAGACTGAAGAGGTCACTTAGATGAGGAGGAAACCTTTCTCTCAGTAAACGTTGTGTCCAGATGAACTAATCCAACTTCCTGCAGAGTGACACTGGTCATATTCTTGACACTGAATACAGCAAATCTCTTGATGCAAACATGAATTTCAAATTGTGTGTTTGCAAACACTTTGTGCACCTTTCTGCATGATTTAAGTGCATGTTAATGTGCATGTTTCACCTCTTAACAGTGAACTCTGTGTATACACTCTGTATGTGTATGTATGTGACAGAGGAAGCGATGGAAACGGTTGATCCGTGGTGGTGACCCCTAACGGGAGCAGCCGAAAATAGTAGTAGTGAACTCTGTGTGAGTCCCTGTGGACTAAAAAAAAGTGTAGATGTGTTAAAGAGTTGTTAGCAGGTGAAGTGGAGATCATGTCTGAAGTGCATGATTGTGTATGACTGTATGATGATTATGTGTGCATGTGTGCATGTGTGTGTGATGCAGGTCGTTTCTGTGGAGATAAGCTACCTGAGCCAATCATCTCCACCGACAGCCGTCTGTGGATTGAGTTTCGCAGCAGCAGTAACTGGGTGGGGAAAGGTTTCTCCGCTGTATATGAGGGTAAGTAGCCATTTCCCTGATACCTCGCCCTATCGCACGCACACCACCTCGCACAGCTGACTGAAAGCACACAGCAGTGATATGCAGATTTGGCTTCCCCGCTGCTGATGTGTCAGGCGCTTTATACTGTGTTGATCAAAATCTGGCCAGACTTCCCGTTCAGCTCCGTTGTTTGTGTGTGTGTGTGCGTGCACGTGTCTGTATGTGTGTTTTATGAGAGGGATTGAGCATGGTGGAGAGAACAACAGATGGAAAGAGGCAAATAAAAAGAAACAAGGCGAGAAACGACAGAAAGAAAGACAGGGAACGACAAATAGAGATTGATCGAAACAGACGGGGAATCAGAGAGCAGTCTAGCGGAGGCGTTTTCATTAATCCTCATTGCGTAAGCCACAATGCTGAGCGTGTGCAGATGTTGTTGCCGTCCAGGGGGTGACGGTGTTGTTCTTGCTGTTGTTGCATGCAGCAATCTGTGGTGGGGAGGTGAAAAGGGACAACGGGCAAATCCAGTCCCCCAACTACCCCGATGACTATAGGCCCAACAAGGTGTGCATATGGAAGATTTCTGTGGCGCAGGGCTACCACGTGGGCCTCACCTTCCAGTCATTTGAGGTAAGACACCAGCCCCTTGGATTTGACCGACTCGCGTAAATACATCGGTCGGCGTGGAGTTCTGACCCCGTTCTCCACGTCCTTTTCCAGATCGAGAGACATGACAGCTGTGCCTACGACTACCTGGAGGTGCGTGATGGGAACTCCGAGAACAGCCCGCTGCTCGGCCGCTTCTGTGGCTACGACAAGCCGGACGACATCAAAACCAGCTCCAACCAGTTGTGGATGAAGTTCGTCTCCGATGGCTCGGTCAACAAGGCCGGCTTCGCGGCCAATTTTTTCAAAGGTCAGAGGTTAGGGGGTTGTGAACTCAAAGGGGGGGGCATCCAAATATTTCTATCTATGGTCACAATGTTGGCGGGAGGTCGTCAAAGCATTCTCCCAGTACATTTTCAGAAGGTTATTTATGATATTTCTGCCTCGTTTGCGGTGTTGTCGAGGGTGGCCCTCGTAGGCCATTGACATTTCTGTGTGGTTACAGAGATGGACGAGTGCTCCAAGCCGGACAACGGTCGCTGTGAGCAACGCTGTGTCAACACGTTGGGTAGCTACAAGTGCGCCTGTGATCCAGGCTACGAGCTGGCTGCAGACAAACGCAGCTGCGAGGGTAAGTAAAGGGGCAACACTAACCCCTGCTTGTGTCATTTAGATCCTTTTCCATGCAGTTTGTCAAGGCCGCTCTAATATACAAATTACAGTCGTCCCCCAAAGTCAGAGAGGATGCCGTCAGAGGTCGGTGTGGTGCCTGGGCATTGTGTTGTTAAGATTTGAAGTCACGATAGTAAAAGGATTATTTTCATCGCAAATAACCGGTCACTGTTAAGGGGTTAGGTTAGGCACCGGCAAAAAGCTTTGCAATATCTGTTTATCCTCTTATTTTGTGTTTCGGCGAAGATTCTCATCTCATCATTGTCAGACATATAACTACATCTCACTTCCTCACAACGTCCAGCCCAACAGTTTTAGCGGACATAGACTCAAGCCTTTTTTTTTTAAATCCTTTTTAGAAAGTATAAATTGGCTGTCTATCAGCTAAGGTTAAAGGATAATTCTGTTTTTGTACAACCTGGCTTTTTTTTCCCCCATACTTTTTCCTATCGTGCATATTGGTTTTTCATTTTACTCACCAGCTTCAGCTTGGAGGTCACAGACACGGGACTACCGCTCGACATCGCTTTAAAATGGCATCTTATGGGCCGGTTTATTTTTTTAAAGATTTTTTTATTTGGGCATTTTCCGCCTTTATTGGATTGTGATAGTCGAGAGAGAGATGGGAAAGAGCGAGGGGATGACGTGCAGCAAAGGGCCCGGGCTGGATTCGAGCCCGTACCGCCGCGGTAAGGACTCAGCCTTGGGTGGTGCGCGCTCTTATCAGGTGAGCCACCGGGGTGCCCCGCTTATGGGGCAATTTAGTACCAATTTTAGACCTGTCCTTTCAACAACAACCAAAAAAACGCTAGTGTGTGTGTCGTGTGTATACATGATTTTCCATTATCTATGACTATTCAAATGCGCGACCCAGGTACTTGTTTCATGAGTACTACTCCCTGCGGTAAGAAGTAGATTGACCGTTGTTGATAATAGATATTGTGAGTAATAGCTTCTAACTTGCACTTTAGTTTTCACTTCCTCATAAATGGTTTGGATAATTGGAGTAAATTTGAAGTTGTTTAAACATGTCTGACGCTCATGTTTGGTTGCCCCGTAAGACGCTGTTGTAAAGTTGTGTCTGGCATCGGTCCCGTGTCCAGCAGAATGAAATCAGTGAGTAAAATATCATAATGGATGTGCACCATGGCAAAAGGTCCAAAAATAAGATCCAAGTTGTAAAAAATAATAATAATAAAATCATTTGACAAGTTTAATCCTTTTGAATGATAAAGATGATTTGATTTGGGAAGTAGGGGGTCAGTCACAACATAGCATACACAACGTAACTGATGTGACGTGTGTCTGAGACTGGCCGGCGAATAAATAAACAGATTTATTAAGGATGTGGAGAGGATTTGTTGCAAGCTGTCATTTTTGCCTATCACTGTTATTCTACCACTGAAAATGTAATAGACTAAACATTTACCCTCTCGATACTTACCTTCTGGGGGCATCCAGGTAGCGTGGCGGTCTATTCGGTTGCCTACCAACACGGGGGATCTCGGCTCGAATCCCCGTGTTTCCTCCGGCTTGGTCGGGCGTCCCTACAGACACAATTGGCCGTGTCTGCGGGCGAGAAGCCGGATGTGGGTATGTGTCCTGGTCGCTGCACTAGCGCCTCCTCTGGTCGGTCGGGGCGCCTGTTCAGGAGAGGAACTCGGGGGGGAATAGCGTGATCCTCCCACATGTCCTCACTGTCAGGTGAAAAGAAGCGGCTGGCGACTCCACATGTATCGGAGGAGGCATGTGGTGGTCTGCAGCCCTCCCCGGATCGGCAGAGCGGGTGGAGCAGCAACTGGGAAGGCGAGGAAGAGTGAGGTAATTAGCTGGATACAATTTGGGAGAAAAAAAGGGGGGGGGGATCCCCCCCCCAAAAAATGAAACCAATACTTACCTTCTGTATTGTTTACCAGTTGGCATATTTACTGAGATGTTGGTTGGCACGCTGTTCTCATGAAGCTAAACCTAATCAAGCAGATAAACATCTCTACAGCAACATGTGGTGCCGAGTCCAGTTGGTATGCTCTGACGCCTTGGCTTAGTGCCGAGCGTTGGCAGACACTTATTACCGGGGTAATTCAAATGAAATGATGGTGTGGCGTGCAGCACTTCACTTACCATATGAAGTTACATAACTGCAGGCCTGTGTCCCCTCCGTGTCGTCGTTTTTATTTTATGTGTACAGCTGCCTGTGGAGGATTCATCACCAAGCTTAATGGATCCATCACCAGCCCCGGATGGCCCAGAGAGTACCCCCCAAACAAGAACTGCATCTGGCAGCTGGTGGCCCCCACGCAGTACCGCATCACCCTGCTCTTTGACGTCTTCGAAACTGAGGGCAATGACGTGAGCATGAGGGTTATTGTGAATAGGCATGGGGGGTGGGTTTGTTCCGTGTTCTCCCCCTCTTCAGGTGTCTGTCATTGAACTAGAGGGTTAACCGTTGGCCTCATTGATCAGTGGTCATTGAGTCCTAATTGAAACCGCCGTTTGAGGCACTGTTGTTTTCAAAATCTTTACCCCCCCATCGTCTTTCTCTGCCTAGGTTTGTAAGTACGACTACGTGGAGGTGCGCAGCGGGCTTTCGGCCGATTCGAGGCTTCACGGGAAGTTCTGTGGGGCCGAGAAACCGGAAGCCATCACCTCCCAGTACAACAACATGCGCATTGAGTTCAAGTCGGACAATACGGTGTCCAAAAAGGGCTTCAAGGCCCAGTTCTTCTCGGGTAAGCGCCTCGGCAATGTTTGTTTCGCACAGCTTTGCGGGTTGTTTTTTTTTGCTCGTAAGAAACGGTCACCAAGGTTGTGTTGCCTCCGTACCTTCCCCTAGACAAAGACGAGTGCTCCAAGGAGAACGGAGGCTGTCAACATGAGTGTGTCAACACCTTTGGGAGCTACAGCTGTCAGTGTAGGAGTGGCTTTGTGTTGCACGAGAACAAACATGACTGCAAAGAAGGTACGTAACCTTAATAAGTCGCCTCTGTATGGACACCAATGTACAGCGGCACACTGATTCCAGTTGTCTCGGGCTTTCATGGTCAGACTGCAGTGACTCATCTTTAGAGGGTGTTATCCTCTTGCAGCCATTTGGGTTGAACGAGTCCTTGCGTCAGTGTGCCAAGAACAACAATGAAACCAATGGAGTGGAGTTTGAACATTGGCCTGTTCGGTGTTGATTGTGCAGAGCGCTGTATTGAGCCCACTGTCTTTTTTCTTTCATTTATTTTGTTTTCCAGCTGGCTGTGATCACACTGTGAATAGTGTGAGCGGTACTATTACCAGCCCCAACTGGCCAGATAAATACCCCAGCAAGAAGACGTGCACCTGGGCGCTTTCAACCACACCAGGCCACCGCATTAAAATCGTATGTGTCCCTACTTCCACCTCTTTTATCGTTTTGCCTCTCTTTCTCATCAGATGAATCTACTACTGATATTACTTTTGGCTGCTCCCGTTAGGGGTCGCCACAGCGGATCATCCGTTTCCCTCTCTTCCTGTCCTTTGCACCTTCCTCTGTCATGCCAGCCACCTGCATGTCCTCCCTCACCACATCCATAAACCTCCTCTGTGGCCTTCCTCTTTTCCTCTTCCCTGGCAGCTCCATATTCAGCATCCTTCTCCCAATATACTCAGCATCTCTCCTCCACACATGCCCAAACCATCTCAATCTCACCTCTCTTGCTTTGTCTCCAAACCGTCCAACCTGAGCTGTCCCTCTGATCATCCTCAGTGGCTGGGTTTTTCTCATCAGATGAATAATCATACGTATTTATTTTCTGTGTTTGTGTAATTCTTTATGTCGGCAGAAGAATTCTGTTTTTTATTGTTTTAACGTCAGGAACCCCATCTTTGGTTTCACTCTAATTCTTTATAAACAGAAAGTCAGTATAATTTTCTGTGTAAAATTCCCATTTTAAAGCTATAATCCTGGAGATTTACATGCAAATAAATGTTTTTGATGTCTTACGTTGCTGGCGTATTTAAAACAATGGCTGAGCTACAAATATTCAAATCATGAAAACCTTTGTTGTTGCTCATTTTAATGTTCACTCTTTTTTTTCTGATTTTCTCCCTATTTAGTGGCCAATCGATACCTATTTTAGTTCAAACACCCACCCTCATACTGCATGCGTTCGCCAGCTGCATCTTTCCGGCCGGCAGTCTAAAAGGAGACGCCTCGCCACTTTCGTGACAAGGCGAATCCAGGCCGAACCACTGCTTTTTCTGACACACACAGAGACGCATTCATGTGACGAACACAAGCCGACTCCGCCCCCCTCCCGAAGACAGTGCTGCCAATTATTGCTGCTTCATTGAGTCCGGCCATAGTCGGATCTGACGAGACCGAGGCGCGAACCCCGGCCCCCAGTGGGCAACTGCATCAACACAAAGCCGATGCTTAGACCGCTACACCACCGCGGACCCTTAATGTTCACTCTTAACTATTTATGTTTTTGCATCTTCATCTTACCAGCCAGTTATAAGGAAAAAGGCCGGCGGTAGCAAGTTTTGAAATAAAGGCTGTTGTGTCTAACAGGCTAAGCTCACAGAACACCTTTACAAACAGATACGACAACATCAGTAGCTAAAACTACTGTTCGGTTGTGTGTGTTTTTTTGTTTTTTGTTTTTTTGTTGGGCAGTGTGGAGAGTGCTGACACAGCCGCTCTGCAGTGGCCATGTTGACCTTGTTTCGTTTCAGATCGACAAACACTGATGCAATTACAAGCATCACCGTGGGTGTCAGTAAACAAAACGGCAGTCTTCGGGATTGTAGCTTTAACTTAAGCTAGTACCACTGGATCTCAGAGCCTCATCTTTGTCGATATAAATAAAAAATAAAAAATAAAAAAAATCTGCCACTTAGATTGAAAACGTGAGTTGCGTTGACTGCAGTTTCACCGGTCTAGCAAATTAGATTTTTCAATTCTAAGGAAACTGAAATAAAGCAGATCACTCTAATAGCATCAAAATGTCACTTGAGGCAATTTTTGAAACTGCTCACATAGCACGGCAAGCAAATCGAATTTTCTCGTACCACCAGCAGATTTATTTAAGTTGTTTCAAGAAAAAATAAATCCTAAGTCTGCTCTCTTTTCATTTCTACATCTCACATAAAACACATTCACTTCTATGCACCTTATGCGTTGCCTTTGTGCACTGTCTGTTGACACCTATGTCCTGTTGGACTTGAACCTAGTTTATTTGACACTTACTTGCGTTGTCGCCTCCTGACTAGATCCTTGCTTGTGTTGTGTTAACTCTCAGATGGATAAAAAGTGTCTGCTATATGAAATTGTAAACTGTAAATTCCCTTTTCTCATCCTAGGCCTTCAACGAGATCGACATGGAGGCCCACCTGGAGTGTGCCTACGATCACATTGAAATCTATGACGGCCGAGACGGAAAGTCTCCTAGTCTGGGCCGTTTCTGTGGAACCAAAAAACCTCCACCCATCACCTCTAGTGGCAACAAGCTGTTCATTCACTTCTTCTCTGATAACTCGGTACAGAAGAAGGGCTTTGAGGCCTCCCATACTGCAGGTATGTTTACATACCGTGACCAGTGGTCACAGCACACGCTAGCCCCTGTCACACATGCACATCACTTAACATCGCCAAATGACTTTTCCAGCACTGCTGGTGGTTTCCTCCACCCTCACATCCAGCTTCTGTCTGTAAGATTTCTGGATAGCATTTGCTCACACTTGACACGTCACTGCCTTCTCTCACCTTACACCCGCTTGTTTAGGATGCCTTCAGTTTTATCGTAGACCACGGCATTTCTAACTGTACTGCATGGCTGACCACTGACTTCATCCTCTGTGCAGACTGACAGCAGCTGTCTGATTTCTAGTTTGGTCAAGTTTCCCGACATCTTTAAGTATGCTCTTACTTTTGCTGGTTTACAAATAAATCTGCCGCTTCAGGCAAATCCCCCCCCATGAGCAAGTCACAGATGTATTTCTTGTGATTGGTTCACTCACGCCTGTAAAAATGTCTTGTCTAACACGGGGGTAACTATTTGCATGCTTGATCCAGCGATCTCAAGGCATTTGTGCAAACTATGTTCATTCTAAAACATTTCCAGAAGTGTTCACGGGTCGTGAGCCAGCAAATTGTCAGTACAACTTTTCCAGAGTTTTGTCTGGGGCTCATATTCATGCATAAGCCTGACATGTAAGATTTAAGGGATAGGCTGAATATATGAAAGGGGCTTATGTCTCTTACCCTGCTCGTTGGAACAGCACAATAGCCGCTATTGGGGGGGGGTTGAATAAAACTAATAAACTATTATTCTACAACCTTTTTTGGGGGGGGGGGGATATGCTCCCGTCTAAAAAGCGTCCTTTGTGTTTACTACCCCCAGAGTGTGGAGGTCGTCTGAAGGCTGAAGTCAAGACCAAGGACCTGTTCTCTCATGCCCAGTTTGGGGACAATAACTACCCCGGGGCCTCTGATTGCCAATGGGTGATCTCAGCCGAGAAGGGCTATGGCGTGGAGCTCATTTTCCAGACCTTTGAGATTGAGGAGGAGGCCGACTGCGGCTACGACTACATGGAGCTGTTCGATGGCGCCGACACCAAGTCTCCACGGCTGGGACGTTATTGTGGCTCAGGGGTAAGCGAAGTGTAGCAGAGGCTCTGACCGCTGAATGACCGCTTTCCTGCCAAACACAACCGGCTTATCGTGGCAGTTTTCAGCCCTCGCATGTCCCTTTTTTACTGAGCAACGGTGGCAGCATTGAAACGATCGCTTCAGAATTAGCGCTGGTGTCGTACAATCTTTCCCAGTGGCTTTTAATAGAGCGACCGCGCGAGCTGCCCCGCGGCTCTTAATTCCAGCCCGTTCTCCGGCTTTAATCACTTTGCCAAATTTGATGTGTTGCTGCGATTTGGGGGCAGTTGGAGCTTGATAAAAGCTGTTACTTCCTGGATACTGATAGGCTATCAGAGTCTCGGGCTCTGGGCTGTGACTGAGAATTAATTAGCCAATGCCGAGGGAGCAGTCAGGGCGTGAAACAACGAAGACTGGTGGAGAATAGAACCCCCCCCCCTTTCCCCAGGTCAGAGAACAGCTCGGCGTAATTTACACACTTCAACAATACATTTTACCCGCGCCTGTTCCTCCGAACCAGCCGCTGCAGGGTACATAATAGTATCGCGGCACCCCGGGGAGCGACGCCTCAATCAGGCTTCTTTTTTTGAAACGGGCGGAAATAAACTGACACAATTGATTCAGAAGTAGGGTGAAAGCTCATTACGGCGCAGGGAGGACTAACTTTTTAGCCCAGGGGCTACATCAAGCCTTTTGTTAATTAGCTGGGTCAGCGCGTCACCCAACGGGATGAACCTGGCGGCTGTATTGTTCTGGTTTTATCGCTCGCAAAATCAAGCTTTATTGTTTCTAAAGAAACCTAAATATCCTCTTCCGTCTATAATACGCCCGTTACAGATGGCTGCTTTAATATCGATGAGCTTCGCTGATCGATCGTCTTGTTCGCTCGGCAGAAAATGTTGGATTGCCTTCGCCGGCAGAGCAACGCCCCCTTGTGTTAAAACGGGAGCACGACTTCCGGGGCACAGAGGAACTATTTTACCTGTTCGTGAGAATTACGCGGCATGATTTTTGCTATCTGGAAAAACTGACAGCTCGACTGCTGCCCCTCTTTTCCTTTGACTACCGTGTTGAAAAGAGTGGATGTAAACTTATATCTGAATTTAAAGGCGCATATTATTTTCCAACATAGCAAAATTTATGAAACGCTGTCTGTAGTTTTTTGTTCAACCCCACCCCTAAAAAAAAAGACCTTCTGGAATGGTCTTTTATGACTATTCGAATAACCAAGCCATGCGCAAGAGTGAAAATGTGTATCGGGGCCCCTTGGAGCCGATCATCCTCTGCGTCTCGGGCTGAAAGAAGTCGTTTGTTTTAATTAAAATGCGGTTGTAGGGCTGCAGCGTGGCAGCCGCTCAACTTAATCCACTGTCTCGTCCATTTTGTCAGCCTCCAGAGGAGATCTACTCGGCCGGTGACTCCATTGTCATCAAGTTCCGCTCCGACGACACAATCAACAAGAAGGGGTTTCACGTACGCTACACTAGCACCAAGTTTCAGGACACACTACACTCACGCAAGTGACCAGCGGGGGCCGGAAGGGGCCGCGCAGGGCAGCGGGGCAAACGGAGAGGCCCGCAAGGGAGACGCCAGCCTGACGCTCGGAGACCTTCGGCCACCAGGATGAATCAGACACGACAGAACAGCCGCAAGACCACCAACCGCACCTCAGCTCCTAGGGGCTCTAGCTCCCCCCGCAGACTGTGAGGAGTAAAGCCATTCCGCAGTACACCTTGTTTTTACCTTTTCTATGGTTAAGATTGGGTTGGGAGGGTGGATATCCGCTTTAGACGGCTTCTTGGGGGGGGATTTATTGACCCAAAACCTTCCAGATTTTTTTCGTTTGTTTCTCTTTTTTTTTCGTTTTTTTTTTTTAAATAAAAACAAAAAAAAACAAAAACAAATTGCCTACAAATGAGAGGCACAACGGAAAACAGTGAATTCTCAGGACCTGTAGGAAGGCAGGCATCAGCTGGACAGATCCCTGCTTTTGTCCGGCCAGCCCACCACACCGAAAGGGGGAGGAGGTAGAGGAGAAGGAGGAGGAGGAGTGCGGGAGGGGGAGGGGGGGGAAGGGGGGGTGTCTCACGCACTCCTCTGAAATTGCTCTCTTCTCCTCACACCTCAGCTCACCGTTTATTTTTTTCGTTCAAGGATTCCTGTCCGTAAGAGGATTAGAAGGACTTGACTTGAGATTCTGATACTGTATGTCAGTCAGTTGCATGTAATTACACGGAGACGGAAACTGTACAGCGACAACACCAGCATTTGTAATTGGCATTGTGCTGTCAACCAGTGGCAAGATACTCGTTGTTACCATTAACAAGGATATTAAGGAAGCAGTTATCATATTAAAGGACTAATAAATGAGATGTGGTCCATGTCTTCTGGTCGGTAATCACTTGCCTGATGACTGGCTATTACTGTACCTCCATGTGTAAAGTAACGTGTGTGATCTTTTAAAGGGAACATGGTTTTCCTCAGCTCAAACCAGTTAGCACTTTACGGTGAATTGTTCCAAAATCATGAGCTTATGAATTTTTCTTTTTTTTTTTTTTGTGAAATGCAATGCCAGTTCACTTATTTTTAAATGCATTTTATCTCTTTTATTCCCAATTGTCTTCTCTCTCTTTTTTTTTTTTTTAATTGCGCCCATTTAGTTTCTCAGGCATACTTGAACAGTTGTGTGCCCTGTAACATGGGGTAATAAAGATCTGACTTATGTCTCAGTGTTGATTTACAGTTTCAATGTAAAATACTTTTCTCCATGGAGAAAATGCCTTTTAATGGTGCAATGAAGTATTTCTCATGAACCAAATGATCCTGGGTATTTATTGTTCTAGTTCCAACACTCATAATAATGTAAACATGGAAAGGTATTGTAGAAATTAGCTCTATATCTGCCTTTTGATGTATAGCGATTGGACTATGTTGAATATACTATATTGCTCACTCGATCTTTTTCTCTTTATTTCAGGTATTCTGCTGTTGTGTGAATCTGATGTTTGAATATCGTCTCGGTGGTCTTGACTTTCTTGGTTGCAGGTTGATTAATGGGCACCGAGACCCGCTGATTTATTCAGGGCAGGTTTGGAAATGCCGGCCATGGGTGTGCATAATTGCCAGGACTTGAGTCTTGTTTGAGCCGTTATGTCTGGCGCTGGATGGGTGAAACCCCGGTGCACAGGAGGAGAGAAGCGATGCTTTCGGTGGGCTGATTTCTCTTAAACAGCCTCATGCACGTTGGTCTGAGAATGCGGTGCCCTTAAGGGCGCTTAGGACGCCCACATCCTCAGACACTCCATCATGCACAACAACCCCCAAATAAGGAAAAATACAAACATCCTTCCCAAGTGTTAGTGATGCTGCTTTCCTATTCTCAGCTCTCAATTTAGATTAGATTTTAACTTCAAAATAGGGTAGCCCCCCCCCTTTTTACACAAAGATGGAGATCACTGAGCCACCTGTATGTTTTCTCTCCCTCTCTCCCCCCCCCCCCTCTCTCTCTCGCTCTCTCTCTCTCTCAGCAACAGTTTCATCTCTGTTTGGATCTGACCTTTCATAAAACGCAGAGCAGAGTTATTGCACAAAACTCCCCAGACTGCCAGAGACCCGAATTTAGCCTCGGCTCGGCTTTCCTTGAGCAAGAATAAGAATAACACGCACGTGATTGGCAAGAATCATCAAGGCACGTATTCACACACTGTTGTTCGTTCATGAAATGCAGAATAACCTCCAGGAATATAAATGCTAGTGAGCAGGATTACCATCAGGTGCATTACATGTAGTGAGTTACGCGTTATCTGTAATGCGCCTGATGCTCATTTCACATTTTGGCCTGTAAAATGTGCACATGCTTGAGTCCCACAACGCCCTTTCCAGCATACATTGTAGAAAAGCTCATAAAGTCCCATTTAGATGATCCAAGACATGACACCTATTCTTAACATGGGCCAAGATATATTTCACACAAATATGACACAGATATTAATGTACAAAATGTAAACCAGCGGTGAAAAGCAGCTTAACTCAAGTGCTGTACTTAGTGCAGTCTTGAGGTGCACCACATTTAAGTTTTTCCATTTGGGGAAACTATATATACAATATACAACTGCTGGACTACTTCAAAAATTGTCCCGCTGGCGTCCGGGTGGCGTGGCGGTCTATTCCGTTGACGACCAACACGGGGATCGGCGGTTCGAATCCCCGCGTTACCTCCGGCTTGGTCGGGCGTCCCTACAGACACAACTGACCGTGTCTGCGGGTGGGAAGCCGGATGTGGGTGTGTGTCCTGGTCGCTGCACTAGCGCCTCCTCTGGTTGGTCGGGTCACCTGTTTGGGGGGGGGGCTGGAGGGGGAATAGCTTGATCCTCCCACGCGCTACGTCCCCCTGGCGAAACTCCTCACTGTCAGGTGAAAAGAAGAAGCGGCTGGCGACTCCGCATGTATCGGAGGAGGGAGGCATGTGGTAGTCTGCTGCCCTTCCCGGATCGGCCAGAAGGGGTGGAGCAGCGACCGGGGTGGCTCGGGGGAGAGGGGTAATTGGTCAGGACCAGAGCCCTAGAAAGAGAGAGTTACGTCAATTCCGTAGACGGGTAGAGGCTAGTTCCCCTCGATGCAGAGAACGGAAATGGAGTAGAGAACGGTCAACTGAGCATGCGCGAAATGCCTCTACCACGCCTCCACACGCCCCGCGTAGCGTCCAGGCGCTGGGATTCTAGGAAGACCCGCCCCTACTCTGCGTCTGATTAGCTAAATTTAACCCTAACCCCGCCCTAACCCTAACCTTAACCAACCCAAACAACGGAGGCAACGAGTACTTGCGCATGCTTAGTTGACCGTTCTCTGCATCGATGGGAACTAGCCTCTACCGACGTCAATGGGCCAATTATTTAACAGCAATGGCGGATCGTGGGAGCCGCGGATAGTTCCAAACAGGGCGACCCGGGGCAACAGGATTGCCATGGCGAAGGTGTGTTTCTCGCATTAATCAAAGGCTAATTTGCAGGTAAGAAGCAACAGTTGACATTTTAATGATGACCACTTTACAAGCACGTTTGAATCAAACTAACCACGTAATTTAAAGCGTGACAGCTCGTCAATTCCTACACATGCGCATAGAGTGTGTCACGTTGGAATATATCTATATATAAATGTAAAAATCTGAAAATATTAGTTAGTAGTGTAAGCGGTTATTTTCTTGCCCGGTGCGGGATTCGATACGAGGTCTATCGCACCACAAGGCGACATCGCTAACCGCTCGGCTAAAGGGTCAGACCTGTTAGCTAGGGGCTAACGTGTCTTATTAGTAGTTTACAGTAGTTACCAGAAATCGCGGCAAAGCAGTTCATTTAAATGACCCGCCCTGCTTCGTTTGGCGCTATTCGGCGGCTACGTGAACCACGTGACCCTCTCGCGTTCTGACCCCTCGTTGACGCAACTCTCTTTCTAGGGCTCTGGTCATGACCATTTGGGGAGGGGGGGAAGGGGGGGTAGTGATTTAGCCATCTTTAGTTGGAGGTGATCAAAGTGAAGAGAATCAGAATAAGCGGACGCACGTGTTCACTGAAAATGGCGACGCGGGGACGGTGACGGTCAGACGTCTTTACTTCTCACAGCCGAGCCCGTTAAACGTTAAACACGCTAAAATAAAACCGTGGTCACGAGTACAGTTACACTGCCGCGAACGAAGTGGCCGCCGAGCCGAGCCGAGCCGGAAGTCCGTCGCGGCGATCACCGGAAACGCATTAGTTGTCCCGCGCTTCTAATAATTGTGTAACTGCGAGCGAACAGCCGCGTCTTCTCTCCGCAGCTCTGACGTGTTGTGTAACGACGAAGAAGAAAATATACAAAAAGAGAAGGGAGAAGGGAGAAGGGGTGAAACGGGGACACCGCTTTGTTTTCTCAGAACAAGGCCCGAGGCTCTTTGCACTTCCTTTATTTGACATGAGAAATTATACACAACAGAAATGTGCCGCCCTGACAGAAACAGAAGTTACTCCCTCTCTCCGGCCGTCTTTGGGATGATTCAGTGTGACAAATGAACCCTTGCCCTATCTGAGGGGCCAACCGGGGCCTTTCTGCAGTGGGTGTAGAGTAGGGTGGAGTGGGTGGAGGTTTGGGGGCGGGGGGGTGTGTGCAGCAAGAGCCATCAAGTGCTGAGGAGAGCATGTGGCGGCTGCCCCTGAGAAGCTGACAAGTACTCCTGTCCTTTAAACCGGCTCTGCTAGGAGGCAGAACGGAGTCCCTTAAGCGTCCACATGAAATAAGTTCGGAGGGGTCATAAAGTAGATTTAAAAACTCATAACGGGGGGGGGGGGGTGACATCGCAAAGAAGACCTTGTGAGAGGTACTGGCATAAAGAGAGCGAGTCTGCATCGGCAGCACAGGTGATCCAGTTCAGAACGCGTGAGCAGCATATCTGCACATATTACATCACGCACTACTATACAATAATGCATTCATAAGAGCATTGTATATATGCTTTTCTACACACAACACCCCCCCCCCCCGTTATATCACTAGGACAACGTATGTAGAAGAATACATAAGCTTTGTGATATATCAATGGCCACGGCCAATCGTATGTGTGGGGGTATTACGAATCTTTACGGGCGTCGGGACTTCAGCGCTCTGCCGAAAAGTCACTCGGTGTCCCTGACAACAGGTCAGAGAACAGTCAGTGACTCCTGAAAGCCCAATAATTTGACACTGATGTAAACTGACTCAACCCTCATTTCACAATGACCTCTGAACGAGTGTCACCTCCGTTACTAAGCTGAAGACTGCAGCCCGTAGAAAGAAACAACACCTCAGCTGGCCTCCGACAAGGCAGCTCACCACTAGGAACGACACCCGGCCATCTGCACTGTATTTTACTTGGTTAAGATAAGCAGAGGGTGGGTGGGGGGGGGTTGTTCTGAATATTTAGAAACAGACTCCACAGATAACTACTAGCATAGAAATATATTTTATAATTGGTGTGTTATTACAATGTAACAACTCTTCTTTGTAAATATAGCAACAACAAAAAATCTGTGACATCATTGTGCTGTAAGGTACACCACCATTTTACTTGGATGGTAAGTCCACCTTATCCTGGAATAGAGGACAGCGTTGAGAGTTGGGACTCTGAGTTTGGCTCTAGAGGTAATACACATCAGTGGCTGAGGGACAACCGCGTTTACAAGGCGACTGTATGCCAGGCCAGTGCTCCCAGCTGTCCTCCTGCCCAGCACAGGGCAGCTCCCAAGGCTGTCGTCAACAACACAGCCAAGCTGGCCTTGAAAACGGCCCCGGGGGGTCTGGTGAAGCTGGCAGGGGCCATGCATGCCAACATGGCCACAGTCACAGTCAGGGTATACAGAATGGAGATGGCCGTGTTAATGGCCACTATCTGGCCAAATTTGGCGAAAGGCACAATGACACAGAAGAAGAGGGGAACGGTGGAGATCACTGTCGTGACAGCGCTGGACACTATGGCAACACCCACATGGTTCACTGCCTCCACGGTCCGCTTCTGCCTCCTGGTTGGGTCGTCCTGCAAACAAAACACAGGCAGATTTATGGAAAGAGCCACTCCTCCTAAATTATGGGCCCTAGGGCTAATTCCCTACATTTTGAATCCCGAAAACAAGTCATAGGCAGGTTGCAGCACAGGAAAACGGAAAAGACGAAAACAAAAACGTTTGTTTTTTTTTCAGATCACTCAACAACTGGTGCACTCATAGCTGCCGGCTGATACGTAATTTACTCAATATACCAAACCAATTCCAGGTGTGGACGGCAAAGTCTCCCCAGCCAGCAGGTAACCCTCCACCAGGTGCAGACAGTAATCCACCGATGAGCCCACGAGAATAGACAGGGAGATTGCCTCCACTGCTCCCATCTCCCAGCCCAACCAGTACATGACTGCCACCACGAGACAGATCACTCCTGCCAGAGAGAGACAGACAGACAGACAGACAGACAGACAGACAGACAGAGCTTACACAGCCAAACAAGCCTCATGGATTGCGTCAGTTATTTCATTCAATTTAAATTGTGCGTAATCCAAATTCCTTTTCAAAGAGTTCACGGCGCTCTTCTTAACTTGCACAGTGGCTCTTTCACCTAGAATAGTCAGGAGAATGGGCAGCAGCAGAAGGGGATGGGCCGTAAACACCGACACAGCTGCCACGCAGATGGCCAGAGACAGTAGTAGACTCCAGAGGGCACTCTTCACTCCTACAGAAAGACCACGGAGGATTGTTTATTTATTTGCATTTTTACATTCATTTATTTATTGTTTGCCAGTAAAGTTTATACCGTCGGTGACGCCACTCTTCACTTGCCTATGATTTCCATGAAGATGCGTTTCCAGTGCTCACACGTCTGGAAACCTCTCTGCAGCGCAGAGGATTGTGGGAGGGAAGCGAGCTGCTGCTTGATGAAGGTCTCCCACTGGAGGAAGTCTGCGTAGGTCTGAAAGGAGGACTTCCCCTTGTACGTGGTCTTGGGGGAAGGAGAGAAAGAAATCGATCGGTGACGCCGGCTCAAAGAGGTACAGATCCACAACGCACTGCAAGGGAGGAAGATGAAATAAAGACACCTACAGACTCAAAAGCCATGGACAGCCAGCGGACCCTGCCTCTGTGTATCCCCACAGCTCCGTGAGACAGCTGCCCCGGTAGCAGGTTGGGCTCAGGGAGAGAGCGACACTCAGGATGGAGCAGGGGCAAAATGGAGGACAGCTTGTCGCCTGTGGGGATCGGAGGTTAGAGATGAGTGACATGTGACTCACCCACGGTTATTCACGCTGCGGTCGATCAGGATCACAATCAGAACTTTACTGGCCAAGTGGACCTGTGCATATGAGGAATTTGACTCCAGTACACAGCAGCTTCGAGCACTTGCAGACATCGCTCACATACACACAAAAAACAAAACAAAACAACAAACAAAAGAGAGGAAATGAATGGACCAACAACAACAGGACACTGGAGGAAAGCGTGTATGCACAGCCAGTATGTCGCTACTTGGTATGGAGGGAGTTACCTGACGGCAGACACTGGGCTCCTCCCGGCTTCACAAGTTGCTTATTTGCACTAATGGCTTTACAGATTTTGCAAAGGTGCCCCATCTCTTGGAAAATATCAAACTCTGGATCCAATATAATGTTGCCCTTTGGAGAGAATTACATAATGCATCAATACCATAGCAGAGTTGCTGAGACAAGTCTGGGTGAGCATTGTTTGTATTGATTTTTTTTTTTGTGCTATTGTGATCCATGAGCCCCATTACCATATCTCCAATGACGTGGTTGTCGGTGCGCTTGGTTCGGTTAACCCCCAGGATTCCGAACACCACGAAAACCATGGCCCCTGTGTCGACCAGGGGACGCACCGCTGGCCGGCCGCACACACCGCCGCTACACGGGTTGAAGCCCAAGGTTTTGGACGGATGTCTCGTGTTGGAAGCCAACACATCATCTTTGAAAAGGGACCGAGACAGAAAACCAAGCTGAACTAAAGTCTTGTCAGCGTTTACCTGCGGCACTCATTTGCACGCCACTGCTGGTGGAGTGTATATGCCATGCTATATATATATATATGTGTATATGCTGACCTCATATCCATGATGTTGTTTAGTATTGTTAGTATTATTGTTAGGTTTAGTATTGTTCTGATCCCGAGGTGACTGACCCCTACTATCTACAGTGGCTTGCAAAAGTATTCATACCCCTTGAACTTTTCCACATTTTGTCACGTTACGACCACAAACATAAATATATTTTATTGGAATTTTATGTGAAAGACCAACACAAAGTGGCACACAACTGTGAAGTACAAAGAAAATTATTTAAAAAATGTTTTACAAATAAAAAAATGAAAAGTGTGGTGTGCAAAAGTATTCAGCCCCCTTTTCTCTGAGTGCAACCAATTGCCTTCAGAAGTTGCCTGATGATTGCTGAATGATCGAATGTTGACCTAATGACTAAATAGAGTCAACCTGTGTGTAATCTAATCTCAGTACAAATACAGCTGTTCTGTGACGGCCTCAGAGGTTTGTTAAGAGAATATCGGGGAGCAAACGGCGTCATGAAGTCCAAGGAACACACCAGACAGGTCAGGGATAAAGTTGTGGAGAAGTTTAAAGCAGGGTTAGGCTATAAAAAGATTTCCCAAGCTTTGAACATCTCACGGAGCACTGTTCAATCCATCATCCTGAAATGGAAAGAGTATGGCACAACTGCAAACCTACCAAGACACGGCAGTCCTACTAAACTTACAGGCCGAACAAGGAGAGCACTGATCAGAGATGCTGCCAAGAGGCCCATGGTGACTCTGGACAAACTGCAGAGATCCACAGCTCAGGTGGGGGAATCTGTCCACAGGACAACTGTTGGTCATGCACTGCACAAATCTGGCCTTTATGGAAGAGTGGCAAGAAGAAAGCCATTGTTAAAAGAAAACCATAAGAAGTCCCGTTTGCAGTTTGCCAGAAGCCATGTGGGGGACACAGCAAACGTGGAAGAAGGTGCTCTGGTCAGATGAGACCAAAATTGAACTTTTTGGCCTAAATGCAAAACGCTATGTGTGGCGGAAAACTAACACTGCACATCACTCTGAACACACCATCCCCACTGTCAATCTTGGTGGTGGCAGCATCATGCTCTGGGGGTGCTTCTCTTCAGCAGGGACAGGGAGGATGGTCAGAGTTGATGGGAAGATAGATGGAGCCAAATACAGGGCAATCTTGGTAGAAAACCTGTGGGCGGAGGTTCACCTTCCAGCAGGACAACGACCCTAAACATAAAGCCCGGGCTACAATGGACTGGTTTAAAACAAAACATATTCATGTGTTAGAATGGCCCAGTCAAAGTCCAGACCTAAATCCAATTGAGAATCTGTGGCAACATCTGGAAACTGCCGTTCACAAACGCTCTCCATCTAATCTGACTGAGCTTGAGCTGTTTTGCAAAGAAGAATGGGCAAAAATTTCAGTCTCTAGATGTGCAAAGCTGGTAGTGACATACCCCAAAAGACTTGCAGCTGTAGTTGCAGCAAAAGGCGGTTCCACAAAGTATTGACTCAGGGGGGCTGAATACTTTTGCACACCGCACTTTTCAGTTTTTTATTTGTAAATTTTTTTTAAAATCATGTATAATTTTCTTTGTACTTCACAATTGTGTGCCACTTTGTGTTGGTCTTTCACATAAAATTTCAATAACATATATTTATGTTTGTGGTCGAAACGTGACAAAATGTGGAAAAGTTCAAGGGGTATGAATACTTTTGCAAGCCACTGTATCTATCTAGCTATCCATCTATCTATCTATCTATCTATCTATCTATCTATCTATCTATCTATCTATCTATCTATCTATCTATCTATCTATCTATCTATCTATCTATCTATCTATCTGCCTCTGTTACTCTACCAAGTTGATGTCTCTTTTTTTTTTTTACCCTCTTTGCTGCTATCTACACCTGAATTTCCCTTTGGGGGTGAGTAAAGGTTATCTTATCTTATCAAATGAAGCCAGGGTTGAGCATGGAAGTCACTGAGTAAAAAAAACAAAACCAATATTTTTTTTTTCTTCTCCTGTTACATGTTCCTCCTTTGCTTACCAATAGGGAGAGGGGTGTACAAAGTGCCCCGTGTGGGCCCATCAGGCCCAGAGCTGACGCCACAGCCAGGTGGTTTGGTGCACACTCGACTAGGATGAGGTCTCAGCCGGTGCTGGGCGTAGTACAGTCTCCTGAGAGGTAAACGGACTGCATTATACACAGCGCTTTTCTAGTCTACCCACCACTCAGAGCACTTTACAGTGTACGCCTCACATTCACCCATTCACCCCTCACACATTCACATACCGACGGCGGAGGCCGCCATGCACGTCACCAACCTGCTCATCGGGAGCAGTTAAGGGTAAGGTGAAGGCAGAGCTCTTTGTTTACTGCTCCCTCACGAAAACAGTCTGACAGACTCTGCTTGTTAGTTCTCATTTCCATTTTCACCTGCTGTGCTGCTGCTGAGACGACGCCACGTAGAAGGAGAACTCTGACTCCCAGCCATGGTGGGAGTCGCACGCGCTGGAAGTGATCATCCAGCTGGGGTGGGGGCGGTATTCACGGGAAACGCACACTCTCATGTGGGTGGTGTAGTTGCCGTGGGGCTGAGCATAAGCCTATTTGGGGGACGGGGGGAACAAACAAGATCATTTGGAAATAGGATAGACTGGTTTATTGATGCGTATCAACGTTCGGGGTGGTGAATTATGTTGGTAGCGAGTAAAGTGATGCAACGAGTAATTTCAAGTTAGCTGGCTTTCGGCTGACCTGAAAAAATGACACTTCTCCGCTCTCTGGGCTCAGCAGTTTCCACGGTAAGGTAACACTGGTGTTAAGAGAGAAGTGGTACAGTGTGACGGAGACTCCTAGATCCAACTTTGAGACGTATACTGTCAGTAGAGGGCCTAGAACGAAAAACAAGAATAGGTATGGGAGATATTCTGAGAGACTACTACTACTACTGCTACTACAACTACTACTGCTACTTTTGGCTGGTCTCGTTAGCACGCCAGCCACCTGCATGTCCTCTCTCACCACATCCCTAAACCTCCTCTTTGGCCTTATTCTTTTCCTCTCCCCTGGCAGCTCCATATTCAGCATCCTTCTCCCAATATACCCAGCATCTCTCCTCCACACATGTCCAAGCCATCTCAATCTCGCCTCTCTTGCTTTGTCTTCAAACCATCCAACCTGAGCTGTCCCTCTAATATACTAATTCCTAATCCTGTCCTTCATCACTCCCAATGAAAATCTTAGCATCTTCAACTCTGCCCCCTCCAGCTCCTTCTCCTGTCTTTTCATCAGTGCCACTGTCTCCAAACCATATAACATAGCTGGTCTCACTACCATCTTGTAAACCTTCCCTTTAACTCTTGCTGGTACCTTTCTGGCACAAATCCCTCCTGAGATATTCTGCCTTCAAAAGTCTGAAAATTTGTATGCAAACACCCTCACCTGTCACGTTGAAGATAAAACCCGGTTTTATCGGGTTCTGGTTTTGGGTATTCTGGCTGTGGGATGACCTCTGTGCCGGGGTGGTGGTGCGAGCAGGGGTGTACAAAGAGTGGGGCTTCTCCATGAACAAACCTGCAGGAGGAAAGCAGAGACTCTGAGATTTTTAGATGCGAAGCACCTCCTAAACCTGGTTTCTAACTCCCCCTCTCACAAACTGACATTTAGTCTCCCGTCTAGCTGCACGACTGTATCATCGGCTCCAAAAATATCTGTCAGTGAGTGCATCTAAAAATATACACCGTTATAAGACGCTGAATATTTGTTCTTTAATTAACATAATCCTCATTGGGAAGAGGATTGGCAAATAATTTTTTTTCTGTACCCTTCCCATCACCATTCATTATTTTCTCTTCGCCTCGCCCTCATTTTCTATCGCTTGGCATTGCCCATGCAGCTTCACTCGAGGTAGGATTTCACAGAAACGCCATCAACTGAGGTGCAAAATCATCCTCAAACAGATCAGAGTTTCGGTCCAAGTTTGTCAGTGTTTCTGATGCGTCAGCTTGTTTTCTGGGCTCCTGACTAAAACATGACTCAGACAAGCTGACTTTAGCTCTGCTGAATCAGTGCAAAGGCACCTATTTTGCAACATCAATGTTAGTGTTCGGTCACGATATGAAGTCAACAAGGTCAGTACCTCAACTGAAAATGTGCGGTCACTACGAGGCCTACTTCCTACTGCACACCTCAGACTGATCCTGCGTCCTTCCGTTCACAGCAAAGTCACACAGCAGATGTGCTTCACGTCTGTGACATTGTGTGTCCTTGTTACTTTTTTTTTTTTAAATCCCCCCCCCTTTTTTTTCTCCCATATTGCACCTGGCCAATCACCCCACTCTCCGAGCCATGCCGGTTGCTGCTCCACCCCCTCTCCCGATCCAGGGAGGGCTGCAGACTACCACATGCCTCCTCCCATACATGTGGAGTCGCCAGCTGCTTCTTTTCACCTGACAGTGAGGAGTTTCGCCAGGGGACGCAGCGCATGGGAGGATCACGCTATTCCCCCCAGTTCCCTCCCCCCAACAGGTGCCCCGACCAACCAGAGGAGGGGCTACTGTCGCGACCAGGACACATACCCACATCCGGCTTCTCACCTGGCCAATTGTGTCTGTAGGGACGCCCGACCAAGCCGGAGGTAACATGGGGATTCGAACCGGCGATCCCCATGTTGGTAGGCAACGGAATAGACCGCTACGCTACCCGGACGCCCTTCTTGTTACTTTTTCTGTCAGGCTAAGGTGGACTGGGGAATGGCTTTGCATCACTGTCTCACCAGAGCACATGGGGCAGGAGATCCCTTGTCCGCTGAGGTTGTTTCTCAGCGCCAGCAGAGTCTGCAGGTTGGTGTCCGGGCGAAACAGCAGCGGCGCGTGAGTGGCAGGCCTCAGCAGACAGCAGCAGCCGGCAGACAAAAGCAAAACTAAAAGGTAGACACCTGAGGAAGGGGAAAGACACTGATAACCAATGACAAAGAGGTGGTTGCAGTGGGAAAGATAGAGCAGTTGAGGGACAGATGAGGAGCAAGAAAGGACAGATCGGTTACCATCAATCTTGAAAAGGCCTTATGAATACTGTATGAGACATGCCTGCTGTGCCTCTGAGAGATGTAATCCCTTCGGGATGAATAAAGACTGACATTTTTTTTTTATATTTCTTCAGCTATACGAGCTCCAAGTTATCTTTTATTCCTAGATAATTATGCTCACATTAGGGGGCTGTGAGACAATGTTTGACAGAAACTAATTACAGGATTTTCATTCTGCTTGTTTGAATTTGTGAGGGACATTATTGGCCTGAATGAAGTCTGATCTCTTTTGGTGTGGTTTCCCACCTACCTAGAATAGCTTTGCGTCTCTCCACGGCCGGCTCTGCCACTAAGTGCTCCAGGGCCCGATGGAGATTTGTGCTCACCACACCCACACTGTGTTGCCCGGGGGTGGACAGAGGTGTGTCCACTGAAAGGGACAGAATGGCTGCATCCCCCTCTGTGTCAGAGGAACCTGGGTGAGAGAGAAAGAGAGAGGGGCTAAGTGGTGCCTGGACAGCAACTTTTTATAGCCTGGACTCATTCCCCTTTCCTTTCTTCCCCCATCACCCATCCAATTCCAGGGAGATTATCATCTCACCTGGCTCCATCTCCACTGACAAAAGCGCCACATCATCATCCTCATCCGACAAAGGACCGTGGCTCGCTGACTGGGGCCCGGCAAACGACTTCCACCTTCAGCGAGAGGACAAAAGTTAGAGAGAAAACACAGCTGCGAAAAAAAATTGCATCTCGCTCATGGCGGCGGCCAGTTTGCACAGATAACTATCTCGCGCAAAAGCAAAGAAATAACGCCTCACCATTTCAGCCAGGCGTACTCTCTGGCCTCTACACACCGGGTCCAAATGCACAGGGCAGCCGGCATCAGGATGGAAACCCACAGCCAGCAGCAGCTGACAATGAGGGCCATGAATAGGCCGAAGTCGTGCACGGCGGGGATCTAATTGTCATTTTTAAAAAAAGCGAAGGGTAAAGAGCTATGAAACATTCAATTTGTGCTTATCGCGTGATAACGGCGTTCCACTACGAGAGGATTCCCATCCAATCAGTGCGGGAGAATGAGTTCAACTGAATGCCAGTACCTTATTAACCGCTGTATTACCTGAGAGAAGGTGTTGGCAGCATAGGCGGCTGCAGTGGTGAAGGAGGTGAGGAAAGTGGCTCGGCCGGCTGTTTTAATAGTGTAGATCATACGCTGCACAGGGCAAAGGTGATGAGATGCCTGTCTGAAGGTGTTGATGAAGACAAATACGTCATCCACGCCTGGGTATAATTAAGGGAACGACCAAGTCAGCTCGTTCCCATCCTCAGCATGGCGAACGTTTCATAAAATGCAACGCCTCTTATAATCTTTAAAGCCAAACGCAGCCTGTCATCTCCCCTTACCGATACCGATGATGACGAAGGCCGCCACTCCATTGAGAATGCCCAGATACCGCACACCGAAGACCACATGGTACAAGAAAAGAGCCACCAGGCAGCTCAGGCCAATGCTAGCCAACCCAAAGAAAGTCAGAAACACTGTGAAGACGTAAGAACACACAAAGTGAGACGTGCAACCATATACCAACTACCAAATAACGCCAAACGGACTGATGATGAATCGGGTGACGTGTGTACATCTGAAATATATGTGTTCGGGAGGGTCATGCTGTACCTGAAAAGGAGGTCAGGACATAGACCAGCACAGTAATGCAGGCTCCGCTGATCACCGCCAGCATCATGTCATTGTAGAAGATATGTCTCACCTCGTCGTCAAACAGCTCTGTTCCACCATACAGCACCTTGACCTGGCTGGGACCGGAGAAGCAGGCAAGTGGAGAGGTCAAACTCTGATCGGCATGTGCATTAAATGTACACCAACAGTGAATGATGTTGAAGGAACAAGTCAGCGCCTTCAGTCGCAGTAACTCAGTGGCTAGCTACCTGGTAGATTGCTTGGCCAGGATATTAGCATACTGAACCACAAAGCTTTTGAAGCGGCTCCTCTGTTCTTCAGCCCGGTCCTGGAGGGAGTAGTAAGATGGAAGGGGGGCGCCAAAGTGGATCTCACTGCGTAAGATAGAGGAGGAGAGACGCTCCGGGGACAGACTCTCATCCACATACCAGTAAAACTGTGGGTGGGTGATAGCCAGACTCAGAGAACCTGCGAATACACACAAAACCAAGTAACTCAGTCAGCCTGGCTTGCCCCGACTCTCTTTTCGAGAGAAGCTTATCCTTCTTTCAGCAGAAGCCACCCCCCCGCCATTCCCCCGTGGACTTACCGTGAATGTCAGCCAGGTCAGGGCCCACGCCGTCATAATAGATTTTCCCTCCCCGTTCGCTGGGGAAGAGATAAGACAAGAGGGAGCTGGGCGGGGAGCAGTAGGATGGCCCTAGTGGGAGGTCTCTCAAAACCTCTAGGGGCTTCCAGCAGAACTGATGAAACTGGGGATGCTGCATGAGCAAGCGCTCCACGTGGTGGATGGTTTGGAGACGGTCAGGAGTGAAGATGTTGCGGTCGCCCTCCCCTTGGGCAACAAACACCAGCTCGATCCTCCAAAGCGCCTGGCTCTGCAGGTAGGAGTAAGTGGGAGCATACCTGCGCCTCCTGACAGCAGACGCAGTCACGTTCCTGTCCTCTGGTCTCTTTTCTTCCTCCTTTGTTTGACTTGCCCTTGAGTTCCCATGCCTCTCTGTCTCTCCCTGACTCAAATCAGCCACTACTGTTCTCTCATCTCTGCTCAGTGCAGGACCTTCCTTTTCATGACGGTTGTTTGGGAGTGAGGTGGGGTTCCCCCCCTCATTATCTGTCCTAAGTCCACCGTCCTGTGTACCAAGCCTCTGCAGCAGAAGACTCCGCAGAGCACCGTCATCTAAGTCACGCCTGCTTCTGTCCCAGGAGCCCAGTTGGGTCTTTATGGCGATGGTTAGGGCGTCAAAGCGTTCTGCAGAGAAGTGACTGTGAACCTCGAACGCACTGTAGGAGAGGTCTATGTCCAGTGGGGGGCAGTAGAGGAACATGTAGGCAGACAGGGCACAAGGTAGTAACACACCTATCCCCAAAACCATTCCACTGGCTAAGGGCGTTGTGTATACAAATGCCACTGCCCTCCACACACCACACAACCCACTGTCCCCGGAGGAGCAGCTCCTCCCTGCTGTATGTGCTGCTGCTTCATCTTCCTCCTGCTGCCCTTCCTCATCCTCCCCTCCCCAGCTGGTCTGAAATAGTGACGGCTCGTCTTCCAGGTCCATAGCAGCACCTGTAACAGAGACATGAAGTACCTTGTCATCTCTCATAAAAAAGACACCCATGTAGTGCTGGGCAATATGGAAATTATCCATCCATTTCCATCCATTATCTGAACCGCTTATCCTGCTCAGGGTCACGGCGATGCTGGAGTCTATCCCAGGAGTCACTGGGCGGCAGGCGGGGAGACACCCTGGCCAGGCCGCCAGTCCATCACAGGGCCAACACACACATACACACACACATTCACACCTAGGGACAATTTAGTATAGCCGATACACCTGACCTACATGTCTTTGGACTGTAGGAGGAAACCGGCACACCCGGGGAAACCCACGCAGACACGGGGAGAACATGCAAACTCC
The DNA here is from genome assembly GCF_029633865.1 of Lampris incognitus. Classification (NCBI taxonomy): domain Eukaryota; kingdom Metazoa; phylum Chordata; class Actinopteri; order Lampriformes; family Lampridae; genus Lampris; species Lampris incognitus. The sequence goes on from NC_079211.1 coordinate 142,570,523, forward strand.
ACACAAAGGAGGACCCAGGACGACCCCCAAGGCTGGACTACCCCGGGGCTCGAACTCAGGACCTTCTTGCTGTGAGGTGACCGCGCTAACCATTGCACCACCGTGCCGCCATATATATATATATATGTGTATGTGTGTGTGTATATATATAGTGTATATATATATGTGTGTGTGCATGTATATATCAATATACACTACCGTTCAAAAGTTTGGGATCACCCAAACAATTTCGTAACAGGTACTATTTAATGAAGATGCCAGTTGGGGACCTGTGAGGCGTCTGTTTCTCAAACTAGAGACTCTAATGTACTTATCTTCTTGCTCAGTTGTGCAACGCGGCCTCCCACTTCTTTTTCTACTCTGGTTAGAGCCTGTTTGTGCTGTCCTCTGAAGGGAGTAGTACACACCGGTGTAGGAAATCTTCAATTTCTTAGCAATTTCTCGCATGGAATAGCCTTCATTTCTAAGAACAAGAATAGACTGTCGAGTTTCAGATGAAAGTTCTCTTTTTCTGGCCATTTTGAGCGTTTAATTGACCCCACAAATGTGATGCTCCAGAAACTCAATCTGCTCAAAGAAGTGCCCATCCAACCAATCCAACTTGTGGGAGCTGCTTCTGGAAGCGTGGGGTGCAATTTCTCCAGATTACCTCAACAAATTAACAGCTAGAATGCCAAAGGTCTGCAATGCTGTAATAGCGGCAAATGGAGGATTCTTTGACGAAAGCAAAGTTTGATGTAAAAAAAATCTTATTTCAAATACAAATCATTATTTCTAACCTTGTCAATGTCTTGACTCTATTTTCTATTCATTTCACAACATATGGTGGTGAATAAGTGTGACTTTTCATGGAAAACACAAAATTGTTTGGGTGATCCCAAACTTTTGAACGGTAGTGTATGTACACACACATGCATATACGTATGTATATATATATACACACACACACACACACATGCATATATATATATGCCCACATACATATATATATAGAAAATCATATACATTATATTCATTATCACACACATATATATATATACATATAAAATCATAGGGAACTTTATATATTGATAAATGTCACGACATCCACTTACACATGCAGATTATACCATGTTTAAGAACCCAGCTGAGGTTCGTCACATTGAGTTGTTCGGCAAAATATAAAGCAGGAATATCGTGCCAAAACTAGTTTTCAGACGACACTCCCTCAGATATTTCAAACCTCATTTTGTGAGAAATTTTCAGGTGGTGGATTCTTGTTATTATTGGTTCAGACATCAAAATTGTGCATCACGGCATGACAATACCCGAACGCCATCCCGATGCAACACCGCTGAAACGATCATATTGAATAAATGATAATAGTATTGGGTTACGGCCCGGCCCTACAGCTGTGCTCTGCTTGTGCGGCTGGACGGGGGCACGGTATAGCTGTGCCACAGACGGGCTGCAGCCGCCAGAGCGGCCGGAACGGGCAGCCAGGTAAGCGGCGATGTTCCAGTCAGCAGGCAAGCAAGGGCATGACTATTAAGTCTGCCTTCAAGCAGCTGGCAACAAAGGTCTCCTGCTCTCAGCTCAAAGGAGTCAAGGGGAAAATTGAGACGGGGGCACCTTTTATCAAGGGCTTAGAACGGAGAATGGCCGGCTAAGCCCCGTTTTAAGATGCTGATCACAAGGCCCCCGCGGGTAAGACGGGGGGAAAAAACTGTGATTCAATTTTCCTCACTCTCAGCGTGTTTACACCGAGGCCACCCAAAGCGTGCCTGATGGTGTTTCTCCACATATCTGTATTCAGCGTCGGTTTGTCGGATCTGCAGGAAAATGTTTTGTCACCTCACTCGTCTAATTGCTGGCGAGAGGACACAGGACTGTGATACCGGAGGAGGCCGTGGGCAAAGACGGTTTACAAATTGTGAGCGACAGCACTTAACTAACGGTTTCAGTCAAACGACGGCCGTCTCTATTTTTCAGTCCTTTGCCCGCCACACTGCTGACAGATGCATCGCGTTCAAATTGCAGCAAGCTTGCTAACCGCAGCAATTTATCTTTTCTCTTGCAAACGGCACTGCGAGGGCAGCCAGGTGAGCCGGCGAATCTTGAATGTGTGCGAGATTTACTAGCTGCGCTCAGCTCGCTTTGTTGAACTGAAAATCTGCCAGATTCACAAATAATATAGTCCCAATAGATACTGGGGAGTATGAGCGGCTCTGCCGAGGCCAGAAACCAGGCGAGCAAGGCCCTCGTAACACGTCGGCAAGTCCACGCGGGGCTGTTGATAGTCATTAAGAGGCATTGTTTATTCATGTTGCGTTTTCCTGAGCGTTTAGGTCCCCGGTATGTTTTATTCCGTGTAGTGGCAAGCACCTAATTAGGGCCCGTATCTGTGAACCGGCACCCCTGGCTTGCCGACAAAGTCTACGGATCCACTGTTAATAAGGCCGGCTGGGCAGCTCTGGCATTCTTGTCTTGGGGGGGTTCTTCAAGTTTCCTTTTTCTTTTTTCTGGCTGTGGGTAGGGTTGCTTTTATCTTCACATTTCAAGACGGGAAGATCTGAAATCGTTGCATCTGGTAAATTCTGTTTTGATGGGTAGGTTCCTTTGAGATTCTTGACATGGAAAACCCAGTCGCTGGAGACCAGAGCTTCACCTCCAGAAATAGACCTACGCCAATCACATCCTAATCTCTACTTTTCACATGTATTCACAGTCATGTCACTCTACAGATGGGGGCAGCACTATATCTTTCATCATCATCATCATCATCATCATATTCCGATACACCATAATTAATGTCCCTGCTCCTTCACAGGATCAGCTTTGACATGATTGCTTACAAAATATGAGTGGCACAGATTACTCATTAAATCGTCTCATTATAATAACCTGATACTTTCAGCAACCCTTTGATCCCTTTGTCTCCAACAGGTTTATTATACAAAGGAAAAATTGCAATCTGCTAACGACCAAATGCACGAGAGAATGCAGTGTTATTTTTGTTTGTTTGCCCCCCCCCCCATTTTTCTCCCCAATTGTACTTGGCCAATTACCCCACTCTTCCGAGCCGTCCCGGTCGCTGCTCCACCCCCTCTGCCGATCCGGGGAGGGCAGCAGACTACCACATGCCTCCTCCCATACATGTGGAGCCGCCAGCCGCTTCTTGTCACCTGACAGTGAGGAGTTTCACCTGACAGGGAGGAGTTTCACCTGACAGTGAGGAGTTTCACCAGACAGTGAGGAGTGTCGCCTGACAGTGAGGAGTGTCGCCTGACAGTGAGGAGTTTCACTAGACAGTAGAGTTTCGCCAGACAGCGAGGAGTTTCACCAGACAGTGAGGAGTTTCACCAGACAGTGAGGAGTGTCGCCTGACAGTGAGGAGTGTCGCCTGACAGTGAGGAGTGTCACTAGACAGTAGAGTTTCACCAGACAGCGAGGAGTTTCACCAGACAGCGAGGAGTTTCACCAGACAGTGAGGAGTTTCACTAGACAGTGGAGTTTCACCAGACAGTGGAGTTTCGCCTGACAGTGAGGCGTTTCACCTGACAGTGAGGAGTTTCACTAGACAGTGGAGTTTCACCAGACAGTGGAGTTTCGCCTGACAGTGAGGAGTGTCACCTGACAGTGAGGAGTTTCACTAGACAGTAGAGTTTCACCAGACAGTGAGGAGTTTCGCCTGACAGTGAGGCGTTTCACCTGACAGTGAGGAGTTTCACCAGACAGTGAGGAGTTTCACCAGACAGTGAGGAGTGTTATGGCGTTATTTTCGTGCCCACATTCTGTGCGCGTGAAGGGATATTTTGAGCGCACAAATAAATGTATCATCGCGCAAATAATTATTAATTTTGAGCAAAGGGAAATCTATTTTGTACTCAACAATCGCCTGACCTGCTCGCTCCACATCCTTGTTCGGTGCGCGCTCAAAATGGAGCCTCTGTGCTCGCTCGCAAAACATTTATCTGGGCGCTCAAACTATCCCTTCACGCGCACAGAATTTAGGCACGAAAATAACGCCATAGACTTTCGCCAGGGGGCGCAGCGAGTGGGAGGATCACGCTATCCCCCCCCCCCCACCGAACAGGCGCCACGACCGACCAGAGGAGGCGCTAGTGCAGCGACCAGGACACATACCCATATCCGGCTTCCCACCCGCAAACACGGCCAATTGTGTCCGACCAAGCCAGAGGTAACATGGGGATTTGAAATTTGAAATAACGTTAGTTTTTATATACAATGTCTTTTTTCCCCTTCTAACAGATTTATGAGCAATCACCAAATATTCAGTTACCTCCATTTCCTGTCCACCTCTTCACTGCACCGTCTAATAAAGGTAAAATACCCAACAGATAATCCTGGGGGGAAAAAAGTGTTATCTCTCAAGTGATCATTGTGTGTGAACAGTAATCATTTTGTTAGTAATCAAATTACTGCAATCCAATTACACTTTACTCTTTTGAATAGGGGGTATTGATCGAGACGAGGGGAGGAAGAGCTGCATGGAAAGACAAGGGGGAAATGGGTAAGTGAGGAGGAGAGAACATTATATGGAGAACAAGTGGAAGTGGCACATCCCACACCCCTGCGGTCAGCCTCAAACAAGTTATCGCCATCTCAACTCCTGCACCAGGAGCCACGCTTTGTGCATTTCAATATTCATGGGACAGTCTAGATGAGATTATCCCAATGTCCCCCATAACTCCCCCATGTCAGCATTAACATCAGAATAGGCTGATCAGTAGATCAGCCTGACACATAGAGCCACTCATTAAAGGCTGCCATGCAGACTCGGTGCTTTTTAGGCAGGGCGACATCTTTCACGTTAATGGACTGGCGGCCACCGGGTACCTTGATCCAGGGAGCAGGCAAGTACGCTGGAGCTTTTGAAATAGCTCTGCTGTGATGCATCACCAAAGTAATCTCTCTCCGACGGGCCCCAGGGAGGAATCCTTTTGTCTGTTGTTGATGAATATGAAGACTCCTCACTGCCAACTACAGTGCACCTAACGTACATCCATTATGAGTGGCACGTAGTGGCTGAAGTAAGGCGTGCAGTGCAGGGCTGGGAATTACCCAACACAGGAGCAATTCTTCCAACGCCACCAGTCAGGAGGAGCAGGGAGCAAACTAACAACGGTGCTCAGGTGTGGATTATGAATAGAGTGTCATTTGGGCAAATTCTTGTCATATTTGTGGGAATAAAGGCAGTCTTACATCTGGTTCAGCCAGCGTGAAATTGTTGTTGTCAAAATTGAGTCTGCGTTCCTTTGTCTGTAATGTGGTTTTTAGCGTCAAAGTGGATGGTTAAGACGGGGAGCGAACGCACCGAGCTGCTGGAATTGAATGATCATTGCAACATTTACTGGAAGGGAATTAGCTTTGGGGCGGCATGGTGGCGCAGTGATTAGCGTGGTCACCTCACAGCATGAAGGTCCTGGGTTTGAGCCCCAGGGTAGTCCAACCTTGGTGGGTCATCCCAGGTCGTCCTCTGTGTGGAGTTTGCATGTTCTCCCTGTGTCTGTGTGGGTTTCCTCTGGGGGCTCTGATTTCCTCCCACAGTCCAAAGACATGTGGGTCAGGTGAACTGGCCATACTAAATTGTTCCCTAGGAATGAATGGGTGTGGGTGGGTGTATGTGTGTGGGTGGGGAGGGCTGTCATGGCCTGGCGGCCTGTTGAGGGTGTCTCAGCACCTGCCACCCAATGACTGCTGGAATAGGCTCCAGCATCCCCGCGACCCTGAGAGCAGGATAAGCGGTTCAGATAATGGATGGATGGATGGATGGACTTAGCTTTGCACTGCATATAGTTTTCAATAGATCGTAAGCTGCCTGAAATAACAAAGCACTCGTATTAAAATATAACGAACGTGGCCTTTGGCTGTTTATGGAAGTTCATGCAATTCAATATGCCATTTTGCTTCGAGGACCCCTGGCACTGTTTTACTTCCATAGGTGTGTACTGGATGACCTTGTCTGTCCCCCCACTTAGGATTCACTCAGGAACTTTGTGCACAGGGGGCTCTTTTAGTAGTCCTGCCATGCAGGTCTTGATGTAATTGGCTGCTTGTTAGTAGTGTGTGCTCCGTTCAGCGAAGTGTATTCACTGCGAACCATGACCTCCAGCTCAGTGTAGTCTTAGTATTTTGTTTCATTCAAAAGACCCCATTTACACCAAAATATCAATATCATACCACCTACCAGAACCACGAAACGGCATCAAGTAAAATGTTTAAAAATCACTTTTCAGAATGTGTACAGAAAGATATTTCAACAAAGGTGGTAAAAGGATGAGTTTTTGAGTGGTTTGTGCGTCCCTGGCTGTGCTGAACAAAAGTTATGTGGTGTTGTGTTCAGTACCATCCCGAGTGCAAACCTCTGAGTAGGTGAGGCGGGAGCTCTAAGCATTCCCAGCATGCCGAGAGTCTGGACCCTTAAGATCAACCACCAGCATCTCGCTCAAAATGCCTCTCTTCTTCTTCCACCTCCTCCCCCTTGTCTGCCTTGCTTACCTGGGGTGCCTTTATGTGCTTGTGTGTGTGTGTGTGTGTGTGTGTGTGTATGCGCACATACGTGTGTCTCTACAAAAGTAGGGGATTTGTAACCCTCAAAGCTGACAACAGCTAAAAATAGCCAGCCTCCCCCTGTGTTTCATCTCCCCTCTATCTCATCCAATATGGATATCACACCCCATCTCCTGCCCCACACTTCCAGCATGGTGTCGACTAGCAGACTAACAGAACACACCACCTTGTTTGAAGGGAAGTTAACGTCAGCCCCAGCTCTAGATGCTCGTGTATGAACACCGAGCTGTATATAGTCCTATGGGGGACGACACCTACATATGCTCTGCACACGGGGACTCGATTTGGAGGCCCTTGGTTCGAGTCCTATCATTACGATCCGTTCGTGCCTAATGTCAGGGTGGACATCTTATTAGACATGTGTAAATACTCGGCGCTGAAGAGAGCGCACAACGCGTGAAGGTATCCCGAGGTAGTGAGCGATTTGCCCTCAGCAGGCAGATCAAATGGAAGAATTTGGCTTCGTGGCACGCTGAGCAAAAACGAAGGTAGTTTCTGTCCAGTACCATGAATGAACGAGTAAATAAATAAATAAAATGAACTAATAAATAAATTCCTCACACGCAGACAAAGAAAGCCATGCACAGACCTACCAACAGACACTCACGTGTACATAAGAGCCGGATTTGAAAAAGTTATCTGCCCAGGAGTTACTCTATAATTTAGTTTGTAGTCCAAGCCACTTAACACAGACAGGACCTGGTTTTCGTTGGATGTTTTCATGCAGCACCGGTCTCCTTTGTAAATTCATAATATTTTTCACATTCTTACTTGGGTTAAAATGGTTAACTCGTGCATCAAAGTACCCCTAAACTCAAACGACTGAATACTCGGAGAGGAGGGGGAAAAAAAGAAAAAAGCATTCCTGTGCAAAACATATTTGCATCTTACCTGAATGTGATGAGTTGTGATGATGACAGGCGGCGGCGTTCAGGCAGTCGGCTTTCTCTTCTGTTGAGGTGAACTTGTGCTCTGCAATTTCATCACTCCCTTGATTTGCTGTGAATACTTTTTAAAAAAATTATTTCTGCTTTATTATCATACTTAATAACTCATTAAGGGGAGATGCACGACAACCCTGACACACAGAATCTCTCTTTCTTCCTCCACCCAGGAATCCTAAAATTTCAGCCACTGATTATAATAGCAGTAATAGTAATAACATGGATGTCTTGTTTTCCTGTCCTCTTTACGCTGCCTGGTCTCTCACTCTGCTCCCTCCCTCCTCTTTAACCCGGTTGTCCAGGCGACAGAGGCAGTGAGAGTCAGACGGTACCCTCCCCTGGCAGCGCCTCTCTCTCTTTCCCTCTCTCTCTCTTTGTTCAGCCTTCTCTGCTGGCTTCACAACCAGGGTGAATGGTGACGGGGAGGTGACACAAAACACAAAATCTTCCAGGGCGATGCTCGTGGAACGCCACAGATCCTTCAATTATTCTACAGACGGGTTAAAATCCTGCATATGAATCAAATCCGCCACTTGGCTATTAATGAAAGATTGGAGCAATATATCGTAGGACTGCAGCAGATCCCCCCTCCCTTAGATCGTGGTTGGTATGTTCTACTTCGGCCTCAGTTGGGGAGGGGGGCTGTTACAAGAAGAGGGTGATTAGAATGACGGACTACAATGGGAGAGAAAGTGTAGGAGATTTAAAGTAACAACCTGAAATGGGAGGCTATCAGACGTCGGTTTATTTACATTTCCCATCTCTGTGTTTTCACTTTGAATGTAATAAAACTGCAATTTATATTCTGTTTGATTTGACGCTCAACAACTGAGAGGTCGACCCTGCATTAAAATCAACTGGAGTGTGTTGAAGTGTGGGCTGAACCGCTGTGGAAAAAAGGGTACACTGTCCATATTGATTGTTTGTCATACGCCTGTTTTATCAAGGTTATAATGACTTTAACATGAAGCGTGGCCTGAACGGCTTCGTCCACACAGAGCGTGTTTGGACCAGTGGATCCCTGCAATCACTCATCTCCATCATTAATGACCACCCTTAACGTTTATGACCTTCAGTTACACGCCCCGACGTCCTATTCACCTGTCGCCTTGCATCTCACACTTACTTACCTGAGGTCGAGCCAGGATTCGCTCATTACGTGCACACAGAAAGGAAACCGTCCGTCATCTGAAGCGGAGCGGTTCGGGCAAGTCTGGCGTTCATAATTGTCCCTTGTGCTCTTGGTAACCTTTGCTGCAGTGAACGAGTCAAACAAAGGGTGGAAAAAAAAAAAGGAAAAAGACTGAGGTGCTCATGTCACAACATGTCAATCTGTCTTGGGAATCTGCAGGATACTCAGTCCTCATTCAGCCGGGTCGCTGCCACTGACGCAATCAGACTTATGACTTTTTCAGACCTTGGGATCAATTAGGGATAAAAACAAGAGTTGAATCGCAGGTCCTATCATGACTGTATGAGAGACTGCGAATGATACAACACATCTCATTGACCTGCTGCTGTGCACTGTTTGACAAAAAACCCCACAAAGACTGAAGACAGTGTCTCGTGTCGGGGTTTAATGAGTTCTTCTCAGCCTCACAAACCCCATTCAGTAAACATGTACGACAAATATTGGCAGGAAAGAACTTCCAGGCAGTTGACAAACATTTGGTAACAATGTACATTTAAATGATACAAAATATACACATCAAAGGGTCACTGATTCATACATCAACACATGCACACCCTACACACACATGCACACGCATCCAGAGCTTCCAGAAAGAGAGACCGGCTGTGTATGTTGTGTTCTCTCCCTGACCTCATGAAAGTCCGTGTTATGGGCGGATAGTCCTACTAAGGCATGTCTTTCTGAGGAAACCTTGACCTTCAGGAAAACTTTGGGTTTCCCAACGTTTCTGGCTATGAGAACAAATTCACACAGTTACTGCACTTAAACAGGATAAACAGATGAAAGGGGGTAAAACTTGACCAATATCAGGTAAAATTACACAATCCAAACGACTATTTGACAGGGAAGGAAATTACTATAGTTGAGTGATGTTGAAAGGTTATAATTCACATGGCGACCGACATCGCCCGTGGTACATTTGGAAATGCGACACAGTGCATGCAGGAGTTCAACCAGTTATAATCATACTCATTCTTAGGGCAGTCATGTTCGATGGCTGGCGAGGTATGTGATTTGGATAGTTTCCGTCTGCCTCAGCCCTCAGGGATGGTTCAGATATGATGCAGGAAGGTCTAACATAAAAACCACTGGAGACTTTGTTTAAGGAAGTCAGAGACAGATGCAGAGCATAGGAAGCCCACCACCTGGATCTGTACTCAATACCTCTGACCCTGGAATTTTTTTTTTTGGGGGGGGGGGGTTCCCCCTTTTTCTCCCCAATTGTACCCGGCCAATTACCCCACTCTTCCGAGCTGTCCTGGTCACTGCTCCACCCCCTCTGCTGATCCGGGGAGGGCTGCAGACCACCATATGCCTCCTCCGATACATATGGAGTCACCAGCCGCTTCTTTTCAACTGACAGTGAGGCGTATCACCAGGGGGACGTAGCGCGTGGGAGGATCACACTACCCCCCCCCCCGAACAGGCACTCTGACCGTCCAGAGGAGGCGCTAGTGCAGCGACCGGGACACATACCCACATCCGGCTTCCCACCCACAGACATGGCCAATTGTGTCTGTAGGGACACCCGACCAAGCCGGAGGTAACATGGGGATTCGAACCGGAGATCCCCGTGTTGGCAGGCAACGGAATAGACCACCACGCTACCTGGACACCCCGTAGTTCTTCTTAATGCTGAAGCCAGTACCTTGGGTTGGTGCGGAGTAACACTGCAACAGCCTACCTCTCCTGGGAAGTTAAGCGACATATGTGTCTTCTTTGTTTCATCATTGTTTTCTGAACACTAAAATTGTCCATTCAAGCACTTGCAGAGGGATGTTTCATTACAGTTTGTTACCTTATTTATGGCTACACACTAATCTGGGAAAATAGTACAACACGGTATAAACAAGGAATGATATGTAAACACAACTGTTGAAAATAAACTTGAAATCATCATCACAGAGCCAGAAAGACAACTCATTATCATCCTGGGTTAGCTGCAAAATTCTATGATCGTCCAACATCCACTGCAGTCTGCACTGACCGCAGTGGATTTTTACTTTCATTTCTAGTCAGAGCTTTGCTTCAACGCGGGATATTTAGGTGCGGGGCTGACTAAAATATTTGATCAAAAATAGTTTTAGCACCTGATATATGAGCTCTGAGGCAGCCCAATAAACTGAAAGATAATGAAGCCATCTGAGCACAGTGTGATGGACTAGTCGATGGTAAAACATCCTCCAGGACAACCTAAATATTCCATACCATTATTTACATTTACAGCAACAATTCTATCACCAAACAAATATCTTGTCAAAAACATGATGCAGGCAAACTTTGCTTATGGCAGTGGCTTTCACATTACAGGAGATGTGACGACTGCAAAGTCCAGCTTGTGTGCGATGCTTTATCCTTACACGTTACTTAAAGTGTGACCCAATTACACATCAACTGCACACACACCAACAGCAACCAGCTGGCAAGAGAAACAAGCTCTCAATGTGTTATGGTCACTGGTCCATTAGAAAACAGCAGTACTGCAACACGAACAGACATTCTCAAGTGTGGAGACGCGTACACTCTCACCCTATCAAATGTGTCACATGAGATGGCAACAGCTATTTTCCGCTAGCTACCACAGATGCGTCTCCCGGATCTCAGAGATGATGTTATTGGCTTTCTGAAGGGCCTGAGGAGAAAAGAAGAAAGCAGAGGGAAGGAAAAACAGGGTGTAAGTAATAGCCATAAGGCAGGAACTATGCGTGTACACACACACACACACACACACACACACACACACACACACACACACACACACACAAAAGTAAGGTGTTGATGCTCTTGACACTTGGGGCATATTTAGAGCACAGGGACACTAGCTGGTTTTACCTCGAGCATCTGGGCAACCTCAGTCCTCTGCTGTGCCGTGTCCTGTGACTCGATAAGCAGCTCTTGCAGCAGGGGTTGTTTGTAAAGCTGTCCAACAAGCTCGCTTTGCAATCGCTCCTTAACAAAGTTCACTAGGAAGTGCATCACTGTCTTTGGCACACTGTTGACCCCCCCCCCCCCCAACACACACACACACACACACAAAGATGGAGAAACAAAATCAGGACCAATAACATCAGCCTAGTAAAATCTACCCTAACACATGATCTGATGTAACTAGGGCTGGTTATTGGCAAGAATGTGGTGATACGATACGTATCACCATACAGGGGTTATGATTCAATATATTACAGTATATTGCAATACTGTATGCAAGGCGATACACTGCGATTTCATAGGCCTCTGTGCCTCTGTTCTCTGAGTTTACGCTACTTCCTGTCTCAATTTACGTTGTTACGGAAAAGTCAACTGGCTGAAGATAGTTTACAACACTGCTATCTAACGGTCGGGGGTTTAAACACAACACAAAATGAACCACTGTCCGTCACAAATCTTTGCATGTAAACTATTGATTAAAAATGGGTAGTGTTTTTGATAAATGATACAGTATCACAAAACATAATATCTTGAAAATCAAGTATATCAACATTTTCTGACAACCCCTAGATGCATTTTCCATTTCAAAATTCCATACTTTTCCAGACTCAAATTTCCAGACTTCTCGGTAGATTTTTCAGACCATATTTGACATCTGAGTACAAATAGCTAGATGTTTATTATGTATATAAATGGTTTTAAAAACCAACTGTTAACACCCAATTTCCCCTCGGGGATGAATAAAGTATTCTGATTCTGATGTACTTACATTCTGACAATGTTTGCTATTTGTTATGGTGCTATACTTGTTATTCTGGTAGGTTTATGAATCAAGGGATAAAAGCAGATTGAATGAAGTACATTAAGAAAGTCAAAAGCAGATGGCAATTCCCTTTTAAGAAGATTAATGATGAAATTACCAAGTAAAACAAACATTTTACGTTCCTTACATATAATTTCTTGTGTATAATAATGGGGATCAATAGAGTGCTAATATCAGAAACTGGTGGTCTATAAATACACCCAATTATAATGATTTTTCTCATCAAAAGGTAAGCAAGATGGAATTCAACAAACACCGATTCCACTGTGGTCTTATCTAGGTATTGACTACGCCCCTTTTTTTTCCAATGAAATTAAAATTATTCAGCACATAAACTGAGACTCCACCTCCTACTTTGTTCTTTCTGCGGGAATGTACAGCATTAAATTGCGAGAAAGGAAAAAGGCATGCAAAATCATCAAGAGCCACGTTTCTGAAAAAGCAATCACTGAAAATGAATAATTTTGGGTTGATAAATATTCACCCCGCAACCCTGTGTAGGATAAGCGGTTTGGATGGATGGATGGATAAATATTCTGTCAAAATGATCGGTTTTTTTAGGCAGACTATGGATATTCAAGTGCCTGGATGATTACCATGTGATCGATTTTGTATGAAATTACTAAACTGATCATTGGTATAGTTTTGGCATGAGAATTTAGCATTTTTTAAATTATCATGATTCATATCCGGATTAAAGAATTCAATATAAATGACGACATTGTCATTACATAAATCAGAAGGGTTGAAGGCTAATAAATCAGCTACACAGGACTCAGACTCACCAGCATCATCCTTAATGTTGAGAGAATTCATTGATTAAAACACTTTGAATGTGTATATGGACCAACTGAAACCATTAAAATGGATGCCAAGCAGCAGAACATTTCTACTTAAGACGAAGAGGGTGAACAACCAACTTATCATACTTCAAATCGGCAATACTTCCTTCTAGCCGTTCAGCTTGAGTTAGGGCAGCAGTTCCTTTCTTTTTTGGCTGTACCTTGGGAGAGTGTCTGTGTATAAACCTTGCATGAGCAAAAAGGTATCTGGCAGCAGGCGTGTCATTGTGCTACCTCCTGTTAAAAATGTTTTGAATTGGGGACTTAACACCTCCAGTGCGAACAACATTATGATCAACAGTAGAACATGACCCACGTCTGACCTGTCTTGGATGCTCTTGCGGACGATGAGGAAGTAGCACTTGATGAGACGCTGGATGACCTCACAATCCCTCTGCTCCCTGGCACTCAGCTTCCTTGACGTGGGCACCGCCTGGTAGACGGAGCAGAAGTTAAAATGGCAGCAGTGAGCAGCAGAATCAGCGCTGGGCGCTTCGCTCCACTGTTAATCCCACTGCTCACCGAGTCTAGAAGGTTAATGGCTTGGCTTTTGCTGGGGCTGCCAAAGCCAGCAGCAGGAGCTTTCTCCTCAGCAGCCTTTTCATTCTTCCAACGCCTCCCTCCATCAAGGCCCTCTGCCTGTCAAAGAAGAGACAGAGTACATCACCGGATCAAAGTATTTTTGGTTGAGCCTGAAATTTTACTGAGCACTTTGAAAGAGATTGTGACACTCAGCTGCTGAGCACAATGGTTAGAACTTTGCAGGATGTAAAACCCTCTCTTTAGGTCACTGGCATACATAACAGTCACAAGCACTTTAGAGAGGGGAGAAATAAATACCTGTTGACTGTTGACCGATGCTGAGACCTGAGCTGCATCAGTGAAGTCTGGATGTTTCGTGTTAATGTAAGCAAGCTCAATGGCTACTAAATTATGCACCTGTGGAAAAGAGCAGAACATAAATACAAAAAAAAAAGGCTTACAAACCCACTAATACTCAACAGATCCAATGTGAGCATGTCCAAGATATGTTAATGTTAGGATCTGGATCTAAATTTATAAGTATGAAAGATCAGCTTTCCATTACCATGTCATTTGTGATTGGCAAGCGCTTCCTCAGCAATCCAGTCACTACTTCCACAATGGAGTCGTGCAGCTTGGGGAAACGCAGGAGCTCCTTGTGAACACAAAACACACATTATTCTAACTTAGGGCATTGCTCATGAATCCAATCAATCAAAGGCGTTTTTGATGCATCAACATTCTCTATCCAACCTGTGTGCTGTACGAGGAGCAGTGCTGGATGATCCTCTGTAGTTCCTCGTGGACAAGCTCAACACAGCGTAGACTGGGCTCCTCCAGCCGCTTGATCTGCCTCTTCACCAGCAGCTCAAAAGACACTTCAGGCACAAAGAGGGCCGGCCGCGGACCCTGCAGAACAAAAAAATACACACACACAGATACACTTCAGCTCTACTCTTCACCCGATGTTCTTTCAAGAAAGCTGAAGTATATACTGTAACATGTAAACGAAACAACAGTATATACTGTAACATGTAAACGAAACAACAGTATATATTGTAACATGTAAACGAAACAACAGTATATACTGTAACATGTAAATGAAACAACAGTATATATTGTAACATGTAAACGAAACAACAGTATATACTGTAACATGTAAACGAAACAACAGTATATACTGTAACATGTAAACGAAACAACTGTATATACTGTAACATGTAAACGAAACTACAGTATATACTGTAACATGCAAACGAAACAACAGTATATACTGTAACATGTAAATGAAACAACAGTATATACTGTAACATGTAAACGAAACAACAGTATATACTGTAACATGTAAATGAAACAACAGTATATATTGTAACATGTAAACGAAACAATATATACTGTAACATGTAAACAAAACAACAGTATATATTGTAACACGTAAATGAAACGACAGTATATACTGTAACATGTAAATGAAACGACAGTATATACTGTAACATTTAAACGAAACAACAGTATATACTGTAACATCATGTAAACGAAACAACAGCATATACTGTAACATAAACATGCAGAAATAAAACAGGAGATGATATGAGAACTTTGGCTTACTGTGGCGTTGCGGATGGCAGTAAGGATGTCAAGTTCTGTTAAGCCACCCAGCGGGTCGATCGACTGCAGAGTCCGGCCAAACGTCTCGTGGAATATGTAGCAGATACGAGCACCCCCACAACTGTGGAAAAAAACAAATTAGGCTGCGATACCAACACCTTTTTTTCAGTAAAATACCATGCATCAGCAGTGTTCAAAACATGCCAAAATTAAACGCAGTCAACCAAAGAGGGTCAATATTTGCTCTGCACATATTTGCATAAGTTAATAACTTAGCGGTATAAGATCTGTGAAAATGAAGCTGCCAAGACAGGAAATAGCATTATTTGAAAATTATTATTAACAGTTACATTACCTGGTAGACATCACCTCAATGACATACATATACACGTATTAAGTAAAATGTTTTGAGTTATGTCACCATGAATATTAATGGTAGACGTCAGAAGACAGTTACAAATGACTACCTCCTGACCGTTGAGGATGCAAGGATCACCCCCTGCCTCCGTGCCATAAACCCACGAGTTTTATTTCACAACCCTCTATCATCTGAAACCCATAGACAAGCAAAATCCACCAACTGTAATTTTTCAACCTAAAAAACACTGGGCCTCATACATGACTTGTGCAGATGCAGATTTGATCATAAATTGTGCACGTGAACAATTTAAGAAATGTTGTGGCATTCATCACTACTTGTGTACTTCCCCCTTATTCTTAGGTAAGAGGAACATTTAAGAGAGCCCGAGACCTAGACCACATGTAAGCCAATACACACAAAAACCAACTTGTGTTTTGTGCTGTGAAATATTAATAATGATGATGAGCCCTGAGATAGTCCAGCCTTGGTGGGTCGTCCCAGGTCGTCCTCTGTGTGGAGTTTGCATGTTCTCCCCGTGCCTGCGTGGGTTTCCTCCGGGGGCTCCAGTTTCCTCCCACAGTCCAAAGACATGTAGGTCAGGTGAATTGGCCGTACTAAATTGCCCCTAGGTATGAACGTGTGTGTGTGTGTGTGTGTGTGTGTGTGTATGTGGGCGAGTGTGTGTGTGTGTGTGTACATACACACAGAGTGTTGTGATGCGTCTAGTGCAGCAGTGTGTAGTTGGAGGGAAGGTGCACGTGTTCTTCCAACCCGCTTGTGTCCTTCCTGCCCTTAGCTTGCTGCCGCTGGCTAGCCTTTGTGGCGAATAGGGAAGCATCCTAGCGTGTAACCCTTCCCTTGCCAGTACATAGCCTCTCCTTCACCAAGACTCCTGCCAGGCCTCCCCGTGGCCACACATGGTAACTGGGGTCTTGCGGCCCCAGGCTAACTTGGCAGGGGATCTCGGAGCAGCAGTGGGCCCCAGAGATATGGTGTGCAGGCCCTGGCACCTATCAACCACTGCCCCGCTGCCTTGTGGGTGAGTCTGGAAGATATAAGGCTAAGGGAGCTTACCCCAACAGAAAAGCAAGCTGTGGCGGCACGCTTCGAGGCGGTTTCCGAAAAACTGGATTTCCGGCAGCCCCCTGCAGTTGTGTGGAGGTGCCGGTCGTCTAGGGATCCCCCTTGCCATCGGAACCATCTCCTCTACAATCAAGTCATGTGGCGTTGGGAGAAGCGCACCCCCCATGCCACTTTAAAAACCATCTCTGCGCAGGTATCTTCTGCTATCTGAGTCCTCAAAGGACCCACAAATAGAAGAAGATAGTCGTCATAGGGCACGATGGACAACCAGCAAGCAAGTATGTGGGCCCTGTGGTGGCCTGGCAGCCTGTCCAGGGTGTGTCCCCGCCTGCCGCCCGGTGACTGCTGGGGTAGGCTCCGGCATCCCCGCGACCCTGAGAGCAGGATAAGCGGTTCGGATAATGGATGGCTGGATGGATGAAAAAATAGTGGTGTAACGGAATGTAGTTGATCTGTGATCCGTACGGATCGCCCTCCATGGTTCGGCACATATGTGAACCATAGCTGAATGGCAAAATTTTGTTTTTTGGGGGATTTTGAGATACTTTATTGATGCCCATAGGGAAATTACACTCTGCGTTTAACCCATCATACCTGTGTAGCTAGGAGCAGTGGGGAGCCGCCGTGCAGCACCCGGGGACCAACTCCAGTTCGTCCTGCCATACCTTGGTCAGGGACACAGACAGGAAGTACTAACCCTAACACGCATGTCTTTTTTGATGGTGAGGGAAACCGGAGCACCCGGAGAAAACCCACCGCAGACACGGGGTTAATTGCAAAATGTAACCATCATAGTGAAATAGTTTTACTCCCACTGTTACTTTTTAAAGCAATAATTCCCTAAATCTAGATGCAGAGTTGCAGTGAAAAGACAGACAAGACAGACATGTGCCGTGTTGAACTCTGAAGCACAACGATTGGTTGATTATGCAAAAAAAAGCCGTTGTGCGTTCAGGTGAAGAAGAAGAGGACATGTTGAATCTCAACGAATCAACTGGGGATGCTTGTGTTGCAAAAAGCACGGTGACAGTCATGGCTAGCGGAGGAGAGGAAGAAGTTGAAAAGCCTCCAGCATCATTTAAATCATTTAAAGGAAGACAGTATCACATCTCATATTGCACTTTAACAACTGAGTATTGAATATTTTATATATCTTAATATTTTTTTTAAACATTGGACATCTTGAGGGTTATTTTCATTTAAGACCATGGGCAAAAGTTCCTTGCTTTTAGTGTTTTACAGAATAAATGGAATGCAAAGTTATATTTATCTGCCTTTTTTTTCCTTTCTTTTCTTCTTTTGTCTGTCTGTTACCTGTCAAATTGCAGCTTTTTGTAGGTTTGCAGTTTGCACACGGCACTTAGGTCTGCTGGCCTTATATGGGTTTATTGGAGCGTTTCCTTATGCTAACTGCAAAATTCGTGACACATACATCCAATTTAAGCTCAAACTCAATTCATCAACATACTCAGGCGGGTAAGAAAAAAATTGGCCGGTGTGCATGTTTCATGAATCCCACGTAGGATTTGGCTTGTGCTTTGTGCGAGAACAAATATAAGAGATAAATAAGAAAACGTTCATGTGTGAGGCCCATTGCCCATATCTGTGCTTTCCTCCCTTTCACCGATACCGAGCAACTCATCCACAACTTCATCACATCATGACCTGACTACTGTAACAGCCTCCTGTTTGGTCTCCTCCATCACTTACTCGACACACTGCTACATGTCCATAAATCTGCTGCCCGTCTCCTTACAGCCACTCCCTCCTGCCACCTCCTCCCCCATATTGCAGGACTGCCATGGGCTCCCTCTCCAACAAGGGTATCCAATTTAAAGTCCTGCAATTCACTTAGTGTTATAAGTGAGTTGCAGGACGTTAAATTGGATCCCCTTCTTGGTATTGCACCTATGTAAGCTCCTCCAGCTTAATTGCCCCACCTGATTGCTCTGCTCCTCTGACTCTGGCCTCCTCTTTGTCGTCTCCGCATCATGGGTGACAGATCCTGCTCTGCACCCCATCTCTGAAATGCCCTAACCCCCTCCGTCTGAGCTGCTAAAGACACTGAGTCCTTTAAAGAGCTGCTAAGGCTCAGCTTTTAGACAGGTTTTAACCCGTTTTCATGATTTGACGTCCTTAATGTCCTATTCTGTCTCATTGTTGTCTTTATGCGGATGGCAGTGAGGGTGTTTTTTGTCTTTCATGTCCCAGTAAAGCACTGAGAGTTTGAAAAAGTGCTATACAAATAAAATTGATGATGACAATTCTCTCTCTCTCTATATATATAATTTTTTAATGGGCCCCCCCCCCCTTTCCTCCCCAATTGTACTTGGCCAATCACCCCACTCTTCCGAGCTGTCCCGGTCACTGCTCCACCCCCTCTGCCGATCCGGGGAGGGCTGCAGACTACAACATGCCTCCTCCCATACATGTGGAGTCGCCTGCTGCTTCTTTTCACCTGACAGTAAGGAGTTTCACCAGGGGGATGTAGCACGTGGGAGGATCACGCTATTCCCCCCAGTTCCCCCTCCCCCCTAACAGGTGCCTCCACTGACCAGAGGAGGCGCTAGTGCAGCGACCAGGACACATACCCACATCTGGTTTCCCACCCGCAGATACGGCCAATTGTGTCTGTAGGGATACCCGACCAAGCCAGAGGTAACACGGGGATTCGAACCGGTGATCCCTGTGTTGGTAAACAACGGAATAGACCGCCACGCTACCCGGATGCCCTGTGATGACAAGTATATTTCTTGCCATTATTATCATCATTATTATTAGTAGTAACATCATTAGTAATAATAATAAAACTTGGAAATAATGCAATATGAAATAATGAATTAGATCATGAAAGGAGGTCTGTTATCATACATAAACACTTGGAACGTAGTGATGATTACATCATATGAAAAGAGCTCTCGCAATGCAGAACTTACAGTTCTGAGGTCTGAATGTGCCGGGCTGTTCCCTCTATAGTGTTGCAATAGTCGCTGGCAAATTTTGTGACAATCTGCAGCAGGGTGGCGCTGTGGTCCTCGACTGGCTGGCCATAGCTGCTGAGCCGGGTCTGGTACTGGGCACTCAGCACGGTCACACGAGTCTTCAGGTCTGGCAGACAGTCCCGGATGTGGTGCATGAGCAGCCTGCTGAGAGTTTTGGCCAGATAGCGTGAGCCGCAGCGGGAGGCCAGCGAGGGGTAGTGGCGCTGCAAGAAGGCCTGCTCATCTCGCATGGCGTCCTCCAGGCTCTTCTGAGTGTTGATGTCATGCTGGCTCCTAGCAAGATGAGTAGGGGGGAGCGAGAGCGAGAGTAATGTTAGACTACCCAAAAGCATATCAAGTGTAATGACCAATATGAAAACGGGACTATAGTGAAACCATGACAAGACTAGGTCAAAACCTAGTTTATGGCTGGACCGTGTATGGGCAATGTTCGAAATTGTGGCCAATTTGTCACAGGGATAGTCAGTGGTAGTGTCTATAATGTGAATTCCTGGATATTAAACATTCATCTGCAATTTTCTGTAGTGGTCCCAGTAATATTTGTTGTTAAAGTGTACTGAAGTAGCATATCACGACACATGGTTAAGCTACGCTCAAGTAAAGAAATGGTTAAAAAATATAAAAAGGTTACGTTTCATCTGTTTCTATACTACAAAAAATTAAATCTTATCAAGTGAAAAGATCTTGTATTTGGTACAAGTCCAATATTGAGTAGAATTATCTTGAATTATCTTATTCCACTGGCAGATAATTTTGCTTATTTCAAGTATTTTTTTCTTGATTTTGGTCAGTTTAATCTTGTTTTAAATAAATGTTAATCTTGCATCACTTGCAACCGCTATCTGTCCTGTTTAAGGTCTGATTTTTTTTTTGTCAGAGTGATTATCATTTGCAGTGCTTTAACTGTGCGCTCTCTCTCTCAGAGGAGGACCTGGCTGCAGCCTGCAGAACGGGGCGGGGTTCAACATCGAACGTTTAATTCCACCCACCCACCCATCCCTAACCCTGACCCAAACCAGTGAAATCAACATTTAAACCCGCCCAAATTTGACAGTTAAACAAATCAAATCAAATGGTGGGTGGGGTTAAACATTCGATATTGAACCCTGCCCTGTTCTGCAGTCTGCAGCCAAGTATACTTGGTCCCGTATGCCTCTTGGTGCTCGGCCGACCAATTGTGGAACTTCATTAATGTTGCTGGTCACCTGATCCAGTGACCCAATCGTGTCAAACCGATCACACAGTCAGTCAGTCGGGGACATTCGTATTTGTAGGGCTGGCTGGTCCAGCAAAAAATTACTAAAGAATTCTTGTGACTTTTGCCACATTACTATACAAAACCATAACAGGTAAAATACTAAGATATTTCGTGTTTTAACATCACAGTTCTATACAAACATAACAGTATTTCCATAGAGTAGAAAACATTCCTTAATGTTCCTAAAGTATTACTATAGACATGCTGTAGTAAATGGCAATAGGGTTTATAAAGTAATGTGGTTAAAAAAAAAA
Source organism: Lampris incognitus (assembly GCF_029633865.1). Lineage (NCBI taxonomy): Eukaryota > Metazoa > Chordata > Actinopteri > Lampriformes > Lampridae > Lampris > Lampris incognitus. The sequence continues at coordinate 142,591,913 of NC_079211.1, forward strand.
ACAACAGGAAATATTATAGTAAATATCCGTTTTCTGTGATTTTAATTTTAGTCTATTTTCATATGGCCAAGGAGATGCTTTAGCAATCCGTTGGTCCAGTATAGTAGAAAGTATCAGTGTTGTGCACAATTTCCTGTAACATTCAGTTAAGAGTTTTCAGACTAGGGTTAATTGTGAGAGATGAGCTGCTGAAACCATATAGACCTTGCTGCAGATTAGATCTGGTCACACAACAGGGTTGTCAATCCAATGAACTATTTATAAAACAGCCTGATGCTCCACAATCCCAGCTGGAAAAAATACAGTGAAAAAACGCAAGTATTGGGACAGTCAAGAAAAAATTGTTATTCATGATGCAAACTTATGAAATTTGTATTACTGATGAAAATATAAATATGAGGCAAAAATAAATAAAGTTGGCCTTTATTTTCAGATATTTTTTCATATGTTAAACTACATGGGAACAATGTTATTTGTTGTGTTCATACCCCCTCATTTCAGGTCAGCATTTGGATTAATGGGTGACGGGTTTTTCGACTCACTCAGGTGTTCCATGTTACCTCCATTGTGCATACATAGTGGAAAAGAGATGTGAATGCTCAGGCTTTGGACCTGTCTCTTCAGTCAGAAGGCATAAAGAGGAAAATATGAGTCTGATAGATAAGCGAGCAATTTATAAGGATGAGAAAACCTGCTGGAAGAGTAAGCAACCTGCAAGGAGCTGGCTGTCTGAGGAAAACAACAGCAGCTGGTGAGAGAATAATGAGTTGTGAAAGAACTCGTGAAAAATAAAACAGCCAAAGAAGTCGCAGACAGGGTTCAAAGATGATAGAATCCCAATTCACCATTTGCAGGAGACTTGGAATGGAGAGACAACAAAACTAGGTCAAAAGCTAGTTTATGGCTGGGTCGTGTATGGGCAATGCTCAAAATCATGGCCAATTTGTCACAGGGGATAGTCAGTGGTAGTGTCTATAATGTGAATTCCTGGGTATTAAATATTCATCTGCAATTTTCTGCAGTGGTCCCAGTAATATTAAAGCATACTGAAGTAGCATAAGCTACAGTCGAGTAAAAAAAAAAAAAGGCTATAAATGCAGTTGCAAGAACAATACTTTCCACTCCTATCTTGGGATGTTTGATTTGAAAGAGAACTTCTGTTAACTCCCCTTCCTTTTTCATCTGTTTCTATCTGCAGATGTCTCGTTTTCTAAGACTCGCTCTGTATTGACAGGTGAATTCACAAACATGGACTGCGGCCTCTGATAGGATCATGAATTACGCATCACTTGCAACAACTATCTGCCCCGTCTCAAGGTCCGATTCACAAAAAGATATTGCCCTAATCATATTACAGGGCAAACACGCCCATAAAGTGCAATTTGCCCTTGTTTTGCCTCTGATTGCAATTATTCATGTGGCAAAGTATAAATGGCGGCTTTGCGCAAAGAACAGAGTAGGCAGGCTCAATGTCATCCTTGATGTCATCAAGTATAGCAAGAACCGTTTGACCTGGAAACCTGTATCTGTGGATGATTTCGGTGTCAGCTGAATCAAAAAGTGATATTCTTCCGCTCGTGAGCACGCCTGGCATAACGATGCCTCCGCCTGGCTACAATCACGGCTGCCGTGATCCCTGGAAAGTCTGGGCGTCAGTTACCGCCAACTCTCCGAAGACACTAATAATTTCCCCTCTAACTGTGACAGTGTTCTGCATTGAGGCTCATTTGCATAGAAAGGGGCCAATGTTAGGCCCAATGTATGCATATTACCTCATTTAAATACATGCAAATAGAAACGGAGCACCGAGTGCCCATTAGCGCTGATGTTTTGCAACGAGGCTCACTTTGCATAGAAAGGGCCCAATTTTGCGCCAAATGTATGCATAGTACCCAATTTAAATACGTGCAAATAGCAACGGAGCAGGTTATTTGTGCAGGTTTAGCGGCTGCGAAAACCGCACAACCAGTGAGTGTTTTGTCAGAGTGATTGGGGTGCTTTAACTGTGCACTCTCCCTCATGCCTCTCGGCACTTGGCCGACCAATCACGTAACTTCAGTGACGTTGCTGGTCAACTGATCAGTCAGTCAGTCAGCGACATTTGTGTTTGTAGGGCTGGCCCGGTCCAGCCAAAAAACAAAAAAACAAAAACAAAAAAAAAGACACTGGACGATGCAATTTACCAATCTACGGGATATGATGTTACACCCCCTCAACCAATTCAGACAAGCTAATGTATTCAGTTATGTCCTGATTCCATTTACTTACCTGTTAGTGGTCTCACTAGAGGACATCAGACTACACTGTCAGGAATCTAGTGGCTCATCTCGGCAGCAGCTAAACCGCCTACGAGAAACTTGAGCCTGTGGATGACGTATGGGATATCAAAAGGACACCGTTCCTCACTAATGTTTGGTTCAATTAGGCCCAAGACATGCCAAGAAGGCTCCACAGTGTGTTCTGCCCGCCAGGATCCGCAGGATCTGATGTCTCCGTGTTGGTGTTGTTCCCACAACATCAAAATTAATGTTGCTCCAAGACCACCATTGCAACGGACCAACCACGTTGTTGTGTTGTGGTGCCTTTGTGACACAGGGGAAAAGAGACCGGAAAATACCAAAGCTAACCTAACACTTACCTTACCCTGACCGACCCATGCTAACACACAACCTAATCCCACAACCGCCTTTTTCCCCCCGAGTTGCAAAGGAATGGCAGCACAACAACGTGATCGGTCAGTTGCGATGATGGTCCTGGAGCAACATTAATTATGATGTCATATGAACAACACCAACATGGTGAATCAGATACACCGCCAATATCAATTCCCCTCGGCACTCGGCCTCAGCAGACTCAACACAACTATAACATATCACAAGACATACCTCTCCGATCTACCGTGTGGTGTACCCCTGAGTTTAATTTCATAGCTAACACCTGATGTAACATCATAGACAAATGAAAAACTTATCAATGTGATGATGGAGGAAAGTGTGCAGAGAGGTACTGCACATGTTCCTACACACAACACCTTATCAGTGGTGCATGCCGGAAACGGTCATGCATGGCCACAACTGGCTTGTTGGGTGTTACTGATGATGTAAAAGATGGCAGCAGAAAAATTAATTCTAAAGCGTACAGAACATCTAATTTGCCCTAGTCAAAGAAAAAGTCTGAAAATTCATTGGGTGACAATTCATTAAGCAGTACATGATCAAAAACTACACAAACTTAATCAAGGAGTTCATCAGGAAGAAAAAATGTTAACTTTTGAGATGTTGAAGTCAATCTCATGACTTATGTCCTACCTAAACTTGCACTTTAACCATTGAAGAGGAAACTGAGGTCACCCCCCACCCCATCCCCATCCCCCGCCAACAAGCAACAACTGAAAGAGGGTGTGCGGTTAAAGCTTGGCATAGTATCTTAAAGGAAGATATTAAGAGTCTGGTGATGTCGATGGATCACAGTTATTCCATGTTAGGAGTTTAAAACCATATACTAACTAACTTTACACTTTAATTTTTATTTATTTTGTCCCACTGCTTATGTTCACTTAAAATTGGGGGTTCTGAACACAGCAAACGTTGTTCCAATATGGTTTGACATGTATGAAGAAAACCTGCCAGAAATAAACTGACAAATATTTTTGTCTCATATTCATCTTCACATCTGAAAGACATACGCAGCAGAAATAACATTTTTCTCTTTAATGTCCCACTTTTGCGCTTTTCACTTTATGATTATATAGAATAGACACGTAACTGAAAGAATTTACCACCATTGCCATGAAAAGTGATTCTAGCCCATGCAGGCCTAGATTTAGGGGATAGATTAATATATCAAACCAGTTTACTGTTACTTCAAACCTGTTAACAACCCCGATAATCCCAAGCCTGACCGGGATGACTCGGCCCAGAAGGACCTCTAGGGCATCAGTCCCAGCATCCATCAGGTCTAGTTTACTGACCACCAGCAGCGTTCTACGGCCTGGGAGACACACATACAATACACAACATGTCTGCCTTAATTATTTTAAATCTTTTTTTGCAGATTATACATTGTCTCAAATGTCAGCACAAAAGTGAAGGCCAAGATTAGAAGGCTAACTTGCTCTAATTGAGCCAAAAGGCTATATTATGGCTTTTTAACATATATTAACATTTTCTGATTGTAATGTTACTTGAGTGCGCGATGTAACCAACTGTGAAAAAGAGGTAATGGCATAAAAAACAGCCAGTCAGTGTACAAAAGGGCCTACCATCTGCATCAACCTCGTGGGCCAGTTTGAGTGCATCAGAGGTGGCCAAGTCCGAATTGGCAGGGGACACTGCGAGAATGAGGGAGTTTGGATTGGAGATGAAGGAAAGGATCATCTCTTGGACTTGAGCTTCAATGTCCTCTGGCTGGTCCCCAACAGGAACCTGGTGCAATGATGAGAAGCAATTGATGTTATTGGAAGCACAGCTCCAGTATAATGTTTACAGTCAAGTTATCTTCACTAATTATGTCAGGCACTGACGTTTACTACATCTAAATTAGAAAAAGAAAAAAAACTAATTTCAGCATAAAATAAGATCAGCAACAATTTGAAATGACCGAGCTTACCTTGGTGATACCAGGTAGATCAACCAGTGTAAGATTTAGGACTTTGGGTGAGAAAATCTTCAAATGGATGGGTTCAGGACTGATTCCCTGGAGGGGATTAAAGGAGGGATAAACGGAGACTGAAAAATCCTTACTCCAAAGTTTAGAGAGAGAAAAAAAAAAGTCAAACGAATAGCATCACCAAGTCTAAGTAAATGCTCTTTCCCCAACCTTGTTGTCACCTGAGCTCCGTTCAGTCTCTGCTTCAATTTCCTTGCGGATTTCTTGAAAATCTGTAAAGACCTGTTGAAGAGGTGGAGTGATGACCAAAAACATCGCATAAGACAAGACACAGAACACAAGGAGCATAATTGGAGTTCCTTAGACAAATATACCTCATTCTTGCAGTGCAGGAATGTACCCCATTCTTCCGCTTTAATAACTATACAAACAGTAGAATGATAGTAAATCATTTCATAAACAATATAGCTCCAAAATATAGAATGGCAATCAATCAATCAATCAATCAAAAAAAATCCAAATGTGGATCAAAGAAGAAATACTCTAAATGAAAAAGACAAAAAAGTTCGTAAAAGTTAACGAAATGGACTTGAACAATGATATACTGTAGAGAAGACCAAAATGATATGTCACAAAAGGAATTGAAAAAGATCAGCAGACAAAAACAAATGCATGCAGATTAACTATACAGAAACCTGGATAGCGGTGTTGGACATTTTGTTTTACCCCATTTCCTGAAAAGCGGGAAGAAGGGAGACAGACTGCAAGTTAGAAAACGGTGACAAGGACACGAGAAAGATTACCTAATGAGTGACTTTCCCATGCATAAGAAGCATGCCGGGTTCTAAAGACGGGTGTTAACTGTTTGCACGCAGAACTACAGAAGGTTCAAGCTGGAAAAAAATGATTGACTGGCATTCCACCACAGGCGTCTAAAAGTTCATTTCAGTTTGTAGCTAAAATTGAAAAACGTTTTGAGACCTTTACAAGTGACATCTCTCAACAGGAGAGAAGCAATGAATCAAGGTTTTAATTACCATTTTCCATTTGCTTTCTCTCCTGTAGAGGGGCCACGTTTATCAGCTGCAACACTAGGGGTCGTCTTGTGACAATTCCTGATCCCCGAGGCAAAAAATCCCGTCCAACCAGGCTCTCCAGAACGGAGCTCTTTCCACTGCTCTGTTGGTGCAGAACATCAGTACAACTCAAAACAGGTTTTGACACAGCTGTAATACATTCACCTGGCATATCAGCTGTTTTTCTTTATAGGAAGGGTCACTCTCTAACCAACATCAGCAGTATATAAAACATGTTTTTTCAGGAGTTTTTTTGCCAAATTACAAAATCAATAATTAACCTATTTTTAAAAATGTCAATCACAATTTTACTTTTATTCCCCTCTTGTTAAGATGCACAGTAAGGCAGAAGGTCTCTGCAGAGAGGGTTATTTTAGTGCTGCTGCCAAGGTCATGATGTAACTGGCTGCCTGTTAGTGTAGCTGTACTTTGCAGATCTGGTGGTGTGTTCTATTCAGTGAAGCACATTATGTAAACCATGACATTGAGTTCAATATGGTAGTAATATGTTTTTTTTATTCAAAAGACTCAATTTCCCTAGAAATATCAGTGTGACATTACTTCCCAGAGCGCATACCATCCAATTTTATCATGCACACTGTATTAAATCTGTTTAAAAAAGTATTTTACAAAGGTGGGTAAAAAGTGACATTAAAGGGATTATTCATCATTTATCCTTCATTAAATCCCTGGCTGGTAGTACAAATATATGGCATTTTGCTCTGACCAATGCAAAGTACCAATCCTCTGTGAAGGTGTTGTGGGAGTAGCGCTGGGCACAACTTCCAATATTATATCGTTCACTGTCTTTCAGTGGTATTGCATTATGAAATGTTGATATTTTCATACCATGATACACAATTTTGTTGTCAAACTTATGGGTAATGAGAATCTATTATCTATAATTTCTCACAAAATGAAATCTGAAATATTTGAGGGAGCATTATTTGAAAACTAGTTTTGGTTAAATATTAATCTTTAAATGACCTAACTGCTCATTGTGATGAACCTCAGCTGGATTCTTACACATGGTATTTTTGGATATGTATGATGTCATGATATATATCGATATCACATAAAATACCTTACTATTATCTTGCTTATATATTTTCCTTATTGCTCAGCAATATGTGGGAGCGCTGAACATTACCATTCCCAGCAATATATACCAAGGTTTTAGAGAAAACGGATGATTGTAAACCATGTAGAACCCTTAACCAAAATATTACATTTAGAGTATAACTTCCAGTAATTAGGGATTGTTTTCCATGTTTGTTTTCCCCGGGCACTGCACGGCGTCTGCCCACGGCTCCTAGCTACATAGCTAGGATTGATTAAATGCAGAGAAAGAATTGCCCCACGGGGATTAATAAAGTATCTCAAATCAAATCACAAATCAAATGTAAAGGCACTTTATGTATTGCCCCGTTAAACTGACCTGTGATCCAACCACCACTATCTGGGGGAGCTGTATGATATCTGCCCCCACTGTAAGGAAAACCTCCTGCAGTCGGTTGATTATGGGAATTAGAGTCTCCATTCCTCCAGTAAGACTGGACACACTTGATAATTTGGGAAGAGAACAAAAGAATAAAGTAAAAGACTAAAGATGAACGTCAAGAACTTGATGCACAGACCTTATCAATGCACTTGGGAGTGACAAGCAAACAGCATTTAGGAATATCCCTAATAATAAAGGCAAATTGGCTGTAGTCCAGTCTGTACTAAGGAGAAGAAGAAAATACCCAAGAATGTGACGAAAACTGTTGGTTTTTTTGTTTAATTGCCGTCTCTGTTTAAGTGCATGCCTTGCCAAGATGGCATTGCCTTGCCAGAGGGAGAGAAGTGGTCCTGATGAGAGTAACGCCCTTCCCGAAGTCTAACCCACGACCGCTAAAAGGAAAACCCACCTCCAGCTAACCGAGTCGGTTACAGAAATTGCACTGGACCCGCTGAATTTCAAAACCAGGGAACCGCGAATTAAACATTCACAACTAGAAAATCAAATCTTTACATTAAGGTTAGCTGACACCGAGTGCCGACTGACTTGCCCACGGCACAGGCAAAGTGGCTAGGGAAGTACGCTAGCTAACGTTAGCTTGCTAAAGCTATCGGGAAGAACTGGGATCAAACGAAGACCTTACCTAGCTAACGCTACAAGCTAACGCTAACCTAGCTGGCCGGCCGGCCGACCAGAAACCCCTTTCGATCTTACCGCTGGACGGAGCAAATTTCCTCCTTCTACAAAGAGTTTCAATTTCATACAAGTATAGCTAGCATTAGTTCCAAATACATGATCCCATATTCTGACAAACGCATCCAAAATCAACAGCAAAGAACGCCACCGCCGGTATAGCAATTAGTGACGTCCCTGAAAGTGGGCGGGTCATGGCATCACTTTCTATCGACGTGATTGGTCATATGGTATTTGATACAATTATTCCTTCGATTGGTCTCAAATTAAATCATTCATCGTTCAGCATCATCCTGAGAATCCTTCTATACACATTGTATCCAAACTTATTGATCAATGAACTAAATCTTTACAGGACTGAAATTTCTCTACAGAATCAAACAACAAAGGTGGCAATGAAATGACAACTATGCGTTATCAGTAATAATAGTAATAATAATGATTTTTTTTTCAATTTCCAAAAATACCTGACATGATTTTATCTGATAATGACATACAACTATGAGGCAGGAAACATAAGCCAATTTCACTTGTTTTAATACTTGTATATAAACACATTATTTACAAATCATACACTGATCACCAGTTAGTCAACAGATAGTACAAGCATTACCTTTCTCACACATTTAACAGAAAACAGTCTGTCATCATCCATTACAGACATGAATAATAAATATCCTCCAACAGACATTAGTTTCCCATAGGAGCTTTAGGAGGCAGAGGTCACAATCCAACAGCCAAATGTGGTTTCCTGTGTATTGAAATCTTATTTGATTAAATCAAATAGTCATCGATGCAAGACCCAACAAAATAGTCAAACTTTTCTTATCCAGTCACTCTGGTGTTGGATAACAATGTCCTATTGCTGAGATAATCAATGGTCAGTTTTTCCCCACATATACTGAGCCACTGATTAGGCACACACCTGGGACCCTCTGCAAGAAAATGTATACTGTGTTTTCCAAGCCTTACTCTCTAAAAACACTGTACACTCCTCCAAGAACAAACACTTCTCCACTGACAATCATAAGGGCAACCTCCTCTTGGGCAGGTTCTCAGTCCATGTATGAGGTGTCCATGCCTTCGCTCTCTGGGTGAAGCAGTCGTCCAGCCAAGCGCTCAATGTCATCTAGACTGAGTTGTCGAAGTGAACGCTCGTAATCCTTTAGAAAGAATGAGTAGTTATACATTACCAATTTGAAATTGTGGACAAACAGCAGGCTAAAAGAATAGCCAGTTAAATCTCTCTCATTATTACCATATGCAGTAAGTGATTTAAGTGAAGTTCATGGCTTCAATTTTGATGTGGCAACATATCAATAGTCAGAAGTAAACTAGATTGCAGATTTTCATAGTGGTATCTTAAGAGCAGAAACAGACTTCTTCAGTCACTGAACATAATGCAAAGTAAATTATATTCAGATACCTTGATGAGCTGCTCGTGGACTTTGGCTGCATCTGCAGGACTAAAGTGCCTAGCGAGGACAGTGGATAAAGTCTGCCACACTCCTCCTTGTGGACTGGTGCTACTGCTACTGGTCATCCCTGTAGCTCCACTCCTCTCCCCAGCTGGACGGACAACAAGGTTCAATTTGGCCTCTGGCCCAATGGAGTAATCGCTCAATCTGTGTTCATCTGAGAGCAGTAAAATAGTGTGTCATTTTAAACATAAAATATATGCAACAGGTATAGAACAGGTTAATCAACTGATAAATGCATTCTGCTGAAGATATACCTGCAAGTGCCTTCCCTTTATACAGCAACCGCTGCTGGTTTGCTGGGATGTTGAGACATTGTGACACAAGTTCCTTCACTGCAGAGACTTTCTCATCTTCAGTCACCTACAGAATCAGAAATATCAAGATGCAAAAATAAATATTATGAAATATTATGAGCAAGCCTTTTTTCCCCAATCACTTAAAATTCACAGGTAAACTTACTGGCTTTTAATCTACTTAAAAGGGGGATTAACTCAGAATTAAGTAGTTTATTTATGTCCAATAGTCTCTAGGGCAAGGCTCTCCAAGAGCTCCTGGAATTAGTTAAGCGGATACTGGTTTTGTGCCCTCTCTTTATTGGCTTAGGCTGACACTTTTATCGAATCAATTACTATATATTTACACCTATTACCATGGTATAACCCTTGAATTAAACCAAAACGTTTTCTTGTAATTCTAATATCTCCAAAATGCAACTAAAACCACATCTAAATGTACATGGTATGTTTAAGTAACACATTTGAAATAGTCTTGTCATCACTGTAATAATTCCTAATTTCCTGAAAGCCAACGGTGGAATCAGTTTTCAGACCCTTTGGAAGATGTACCTCAACATCAATGAAAGGTGAGTTGAGCATTTAGACCTACTGCAATGCATAGTTAGCCTTGACTGATTCAAAGTTTAAACCCTCCCAGTATAAGACTGTGTGTACAACAATACTGTAAAATACCAACAAGAAAGGGCAATTTTAATATTGCTATACCTACACAAACTGACAAGCTGATTAAAGCTTGACATTTCAAATGCACTTCTGCATTGCATTGTCACAGCGATGAGGTAAGTGCAATTCAATATCAAACCAGAATCAGAACTTGTGAATATGCTGAAGCTGAAAACAAGGTAGGTTAAAGTACGATAACTGCTGCAGCATGCACCCTTGAAAGAGCTGGCATGCCCCGTAAAGATTTATATGATCTATGCCACATGTATAAATGGTGTACTACCAACAATCTTGTCCTTAATGTGCAGAAGACAAAGGAGCCGATTGTGGACTTCAGGAGGTCTAGAAGCTGCAACCACTCCCCCATACACATCAATGGGGTGGAAGTGGAGTGTGTTTCCATCTTTAAATTCCTTGGAGTCCACATCAGCGAGGACCTTTTGTGGACATTAAACACCCAGGCCCTTGTGAAAAAGGCCCAACAACGCCTGCATTTCCTGAGGAGGCTGAGGAGCGCCCGTCTACCCCCCAAAATTCTCACCAACTTCTACCACTGCATCATCCTGACCATCTGCATCTCAGTGTGGTATGGCAACTGCACCTCAGTAGACCAGAAAGCTCTGCAGCGGATGGTCAAGGCGGCCCAGCATATCAACAGTACCCAGCTCCCAGCCGTAAAATACATTTATCACAAACACTGCCTTCAAAGGGGTCTGAGCATCAGCAGAGATCCCACCCACCCCAACCATGGACTGTTCTCCCCCCTGCACTCTGGGAGGCGCTACAGGAGCCTCAGAGCCCACAGTACCAGGCTCAAAAACAGCTTCTTTCCACAAGCTGTTGCCCACCTGAACCTGGCTACCCACTGAATGTCTGTAGATATTTTTAAATATTTTGTACTCCAGCTCCTTTTTTTTTAACTTATTTTTAGCTTTTGGTCTTCATGTGTGTATATCTTATATTGTGTTTGCTGTGTCTGTCTTGCACTGTTTGGTGACGCCACAGCCCTCATTTAATTTTTAACATGTGCCTGCACATTGTTTTTAATGACATAATTGAATTGAATTGAAATACATTACAAAAAATGTAGCAAGGGTGCTGATTCTGTTTAAAACGCCAACTGCCCTACTGTTAAATATGCACAGAGTGTGCTGACTAGTCAATGACAGGTGGACAATTATCAAGGTGAGACAACAGGTAAAAATATGATAGCGGTCTAGAAAGTTCTTGATGGATCATAGCAAGGCTGTTTCAGGAATAGTGAGTGTTCTTAAATGTCTGAAAGTGCATTCAGTACTGTATCTCTGTACTTCGACACACTTGCCTATGAGGCATATCCTTGTATACAATGCACATTAATAAGAGCCATAAGTTCACCTATTATGTAAATATATTCGAGTGATTTTTCAAACTGCACTTTCTGCAGGGATATTGTGGCTTGCTCAAGTGAGAACAATAGACATATCTTTTTTCAGACATTTCTAATATTTATTGCTCTGACTTACAAGGAAAATCTACACCTGACCTTGAATCGCTCACCACCCCATCATTTTTACCAAAATTTTAAAACAAGAAAAAAAAAATAGGCAATTACAAGTTTATGAACAAGGAAGATTATCTCTTCTTTCTGAATTCTCTCCATTAGTTTGATGATTTAATGGTTTTTGGTTTGCTTTTTGTAGAGGTTTTTCACCTTTTAATGATTGCTGAGAAAAAAAAAAAGGTCCAATCTCCCTCTCTCTCGGGAAGGTCTTGATTTCCCTCGTATGCGTCTCATCTGACCTTGGACTTCTCTGTCCCTCAAAGAATTTCTGTCCACTCCCTATTTCTAAGCAAGCGAAGATAAGTCTCTTATCACAGCGGCGATGTGCCTCTGCCATTTTTGCACATGTATTATAACTGTTTGTTTTTGTTGTCATCTATCGCACTGAAAATAAAAGATAACAATGCACATTAGCTAATGTTAACATTTGATGCAATAAATCTTATATAGTTAATAACAAATATGGAATTGGCTTCTATAGTAACACCAGATGCTAAATACAGGTGTAGATTATGTCAGTAAAGTTAACGAATTCAAAGGAAAATGCTATGATCAACTATATCAACTTAAGAGGGAAGTAAAAAAGGATCCAAATTCAAAAGGAAGGAGCTCCTCATTGAAACACACAAAATGGTCCTGAAAGGAGCACACCGGGTTTAAATGATACACGAGTGAATCATGACACACAAAAAAAAACCCAATATTACTTGTTACATAACAGAAATGCAGAAAAAGATTATCTAGGGCCTAAATATAAGAAGTGGACAGTAAAATCATACACATTGTTTTTGTTCATACACAATCATAATTAGTTATTCTCATTGGAAGTGTCAGCTCATGCAGAATGCTTTTTGTAGTGTCATACCATTTAAGGCCCAGTAGAGAAAAAAGCTAATTTATGAAAATACACACATACATTTAATAATGTATGGTTCATTTATGAGTAGACTTGCATAAAATGCATCAGAAAATGTACAGTATGCACACCTGACATACTTGATTCTGTGATAGTGCGTCACAATATGAAGCTCGGTCCGTTTGTTAACTCATAAAACTCATCTTTATATGTGACAGAGTGCATAGCTCAAAACACCCGGTCTCTTAGTCTTATATAGTATAAAGGCACTGACCAAAGAAGTGGCTGAAAATAGCTGGGAAAAAAAAGACCATTTCTGAGGGGACTCAAAACAGCCATGTTTTTCTGTGACTTCCTGTGAGGTCACCAGGACTGCATGCACATGGGTAGGCCCAACTTGATATTAGTAAATTCGGTTGGTTTGCAATGAAAATAACAAGAAAGAAACAAATAGCTGGATGTGCTAAAGCTCCAGAGAGTAGGCGCTGGGTGCATTACTTTGGAATGCACTCAGTGCACTGCATCTGTAGCAAATCTATTGCGTATGAAGTGAAATTATTGTATAAGCAGTCAAACACCACGAAACAGCTGAGATCATTTTGACATAGGCCCGGTTATGAAACATTGCGTAACGCTAGATCACAGCTTCGATACGCAAGAGCGATGTTACGACAGACACAATAAGAGGCCTTGTAGTTAGACCCCTGCCTTGCTCATGGGATCCATAACTAAAATTGTGTCTAATCATGTAATACTAAACAACGATCCTGCTCAAGTTACTTTGTGCAGGGGTTTTATGAAGGAGACAGTGAGGCGCAAATCCAAATGACCAGTGTGAAGGACAAAAGCAAACTTGTGAAAACAGGACCAGCGTTGCCGGCCCGTCGACTAGCTAGCTAGCTAGCTGGCCTAGAATGACTACCGTACTAAGCTAAACTAAGCTAAGCTTAGCTACACTGATAACGCCGGCGCTTACCTGTACACTGCATTCTTTTCCTTGGAGTGGTTTCACGGTCAGAATCATTTTGATGAATTCTTAAAGGACTAGACAAATATTCAACAACACGTCTAAAGGCTGAACCCCCCCTCCCCCTGAAAAAAAATCAAACCAGGTAAGTACTTTATTGCCTCAGACCAGCCGCAAAGGTTCCTTGTTAACGGCCCATCTTCTTCTATTAAAAGTCCGTTACGCTTGTCATGCGACCTACAGCGCCACCTACAGGTTGGCGTACAGCACGACTGGAGAGAATCGGAATCGGAATCGCCTTATTCGCCAGCGTACGTCACACGCACAAGGAATTTTACTTGGCGTTCTTCGTGCAGCTCAGTGCAGTGCAATAACTAAACAGAATACCCTACATACAACATAGTGTGCAATACAAAAAGTGTATACAAGACGTGCAATATACAATACACAACACAACACAAAACCTTCCAATATATAATACAATATACTGTAACGTGCATGGATAAGTAGACACTGACTGGCGGGTCTGACCCTTTGGTCGAGCGGTTAGCGATGCCTCCTGCGGTGCGGGCGACACCGGTTCGCTTCCCGGCCGCGGCAGTTCCTGTGGTTGCGTTGTCCCCCGAATTCGCTACAATACAATACGGTATACAATACAACATACAGCACCAGGATAGTGAATAGTACCAATTCAATATAAATGATAGATCATGTATGAAATTCACAGTAGATAAGTGGTAATGTAGTATGAGTAGTTAATACTGAAGGCACGGCGGTATCACGTAATTACAGAAATACAACTTTCAGGAGGTGTTGAGAAGGGCTACCGCATATGGGGTAGAAGCTATTCGGGTGACGTATGGCTTCGATCTTGATGGACCTGTACCGCCGTCCGGAAGGCGGTCTTGGCCGGGCTACGGGCCGGACGAGCCGCAATCTGCGCTGCGCATTTCCCGGCTCTGGAGCCGCGTCGGTCCTTGATACGAGGCAGGTGGCAACCGATGACCCTCTGAGCGACTCTTCGTAGCGTGACCTTAGCGCGGACAGATGCGGAGTGGTACCACACAGAGGCGGATGAGGCCAGCGTGCGGCCCTGTATCGTCACGCATTAAAACAAATAAACACGAGGGGGGGGGGAGAGTCCCGGAGCGTGAGAACACCGCGGGCGCTCGCAAGCTGCCACCTCGGTGGGGTGGGGGTGTGTGCAGAAGAAGAAGAGTTGGGGTGAACTGTCCCTTTAACGGGGAGACAACTACGATATTGCCACCTTAGAGGTTAAGAAATATCCTAATTTGGCTGAAATCCCGGTTTATTTGCCTGGTCACATCTCTACACAGACTAGTTCAACGTTACGCATACAGAAACTTGGCCACGCTTTTTTTCTGTTTTTTTTTAAAACTTGGTTATAGATTAATTATGCCCATTCATTAGGACCCGCAGCCTGCCGCTCATGATGATGATGATGATGATGATGGCTGGGAAGGCGCGTGCCACACCGTCTCCAGGTCTCTCTTTCCTCTTGGTCATGTGATTGCCTGCTGTCCTGTGGCCAGCCGTGGCTCGCACTGGTGCGAGAGAGGAGGTCTGTTCAGCTGGGCTGCCACGGAGGAGCGCTGCACCTGTCGTGTGGACTATCCGGCGGTGAGGCTGCCCGGACGTCGGAGCCCGGGGGGAGAAGTGAGAGCACTTTCACCGTGTCGCCGCCGCCGCCGCCGCCGTCGCCGCGCTGAGCTGTGGTGAGTGAGCGTTGATACTGCAATTCACGTGGTTGACAATAAGTGGGAATTAAAAGCGCCGGCTCATTCGGCACCGGGGCTCTCGTGGGGAAAAGCGTAAGCCGGTCGAGATGACCCCTCCGCCCGCTGTCATCTCCCGGCAGTTCGCTCGCCCGTGTCAGCGGCTGCGTGTGCCGCCCGTAGTGTTCACCTACAGCCGCCTTGCCTCTGGCGCGCGTGTGTGTGCGGCCGCGCGCCCGCGTTGACGAGAGCGCACGAGACACACGAGGGGGGGGGGGGGGAAGCGTGAACACGAGCGTGTTTGGGCAACAGTCTGGAAATGTTTGCACGATACCGAGACACCTGTGGGACCAAACTGTCGCAAAACAGCCGTGGGACCCGAGGCAGACTTGAGAGGCCAGAATTAGCACAACGCCTGTCCCTCATGTGATATGACCCCCCCCTCCCGCCCCGCAGAGCTTGTTCAGCCACAAGGAGGAAAAACAATACTTTTAAGTTTGCCTTGTTTGGGGCTCGACCAGGGAAGAGCTGAGGATGGAGTGTCTCGGTGCATTTCACCGTGTCTGCGGCTGCCCAGTTCAACCTGCTCTGGAAGATAAACGGGGTGTTGAGTCTTCTGGCAATTTCCAGCAGCACAAAGATCATGTTGTTAAAACGACGTTATACAAGCCAGTATATTTCCTCCAGGTTGATATAGATTGTGTGTGTTTGTGTTTTTTGTGTGTCTATGAGTATGAGAGAGAGAGAGACAGACAGATCCTGCATGCAGAATTCTGTCGAAAACTGCTAAACGTACAAAAGAAAACACCAACAAATGCACGCGGGGCAGAATGAGGCCGTTCCCCATTGATACTAAATATCCAAAAAAAAAGATCACTTAAATTCTGGATGCACCTTAAATCAAGTCTCCACGACACATTGCAATTTACAGCATTTCAAATCCAAGAGCTAGGAAAGAGTCCCCTCAGTCAGCTGGTTCTGAAACTAACTAACCCCATAACCACTAACATGAGTTTCAATTCAATGCAATGCAATGCAATGCAATTCAATGCAATGCAATTCAATGCAATGCAACACAATTCAATGCAATTCAATGCAATGCAACGCAATGCAATGCAACGCAATGCAATGCAATGCAACGCAATTCAATGCAATGCAATGCAATGCAATGCAATTCAATGCAATGCAATGCAATGCAATTTATTTTCATTAAAAACAATGCGCAGGCACATGTTAAAAATGAAATAAGGGCTGCAGCTTTGCCAAACAGTGAAAGACAGACATAGACAAACACAGCCAACACAGTATAAGAAGCCGCAGGAGCCGCTGCGTCCAGCAAACCGCCATCTTGGTTAGTTAATTCGTTTCAGACTAGCACTGCTAACCAACCACACTTCAGAGTAAACCAAATCACCAAAGAATGCAAAAACTCATATTTGGACCATTGGGACACAGAAACCAAATTACAACACAAATCGGAACGTTATCGGGCCCTAAAAAGGGAACACAAACTGGCTGACTATCTCCCCACTGTCAGAGACAGTGAGCAGAGACACATCCTCACCGCTGACCACAGTCCAGCCACTGAAAAGGGCAGACACACAAAACATCCTGGCTACCAAAAGAGCAAAGAGTATGTGGTCACTGTACGGCAGGTGAGGTCGAGACAGAGATGCACCTCCTCCTAAACTGTGAGAAATCCCAGAACATAAGAGAAAAATACCGGGAGACATTTGAAAACCCGATTCCAAATTTTCTCTCCTGGATGTGAAAGAACAATGGCCACTTATTTTAGGGGAGGGCCAAAGGTCACACCTTGCGGCACAGTATGTGTCAGAATGCCACAGCCGAAGGGTCCGTGAGTGACCAAAACACTGTCAGTTGCTTTTCAAGCACTGCTCTATGTTTCTGCCAGGTCTATCTATTCCTTTTTTCTTTTCTCTTGTTTTTTCTTTGTTTGGTACTCTGTTGACCTGATTTGTTGTCACCTGCTTTGGCAACATTGTAATTAATGCAGTCATGCCAATGAAGCATAATTAAGTTGAGTTGAATTGAATTGAATTGAATTGAGAGAGAGAGGGCGAGAGAGAGAAAGAGAGGGAGAGAGAGAGACTCACTTGTTACCCATAATCTGGTTTTCTTTTTTAAATTAATAGGTAATGGGAACACTTCGAGACCTCCAGTTTGCCCTGCAGTTTAAGATTGAGGAGCTTCGTCAAAGAGACACGCTAATTGACGAGTTAGAGCTGGAATTAGACACAAAGGATGAACTCATTCGAAGACTGCAGGGAGAACTTGACCGCTGCAGAGCCACCATCCCACTCCCAGGACCCTCTGCAGTCAGTACCGGTACATGCAATACATTTATAGTTTGCATATTAAAGCAATTGTGGTCCTTTAAGATCAAATCCTAAGCACGAATTTAGAATTGACTTTTTCAAGTGTTGTGCCTAGGGTGCTCTGCTGAGGGCGAGGACTCGGAGTACCAGACGGCTGAAAGGAAGACCATAATTTCCGAACCCTTCGATCCGGATCTCATGACGGTCAAGATCCCCAACAGAGGATGTGACAAAAGCCAAGAGTAAGACTATTCCAACAGGTTCCACCTGCTCCAATTCAAAAGTGTTTTTCTAAAACTCGCGAGGCTCATTAAGTGTTGTTTTTTTTGAGTCAGAGTCAATTTAAAAAAAAAAGTCTTCACTTTACTCAAGGCTTAACATTCTGTGCTATCAAATGCCAGGCCTAACAGGATGTCCTACATGTACACCCGCAGGTCGCAGAGGCTGATACAGGCTTCGTTTTTAAAAAATGACTTCTTCAAGCACCTTGACGGCGGGCAGATCAGGGCGGTCGTGGACTGCATATATCCCACCACCGTCAAGCAGGGCTGCTGTGTCATCGAAGAGGGATCCGAAGGGGCTCTTGCCTACATTTTAGATGGTAAAAGATGCTTCTTATGATTGCATGCATTCATTAGGCTTCACAATATTTGTAAACGTTTTGCAAAAAGGCCAGATAACTGCTTGTGTTTGGCGATAACATCTCTCGGACCTGGCCACGACAAACATTTCCAGTCTCCTTTCTTTTGTCATCATTACTTTGCTACGTTCGGTGTTCGCTGTGGAACGAGAGGTTTGCTGTGAGGGCAACGTGAACCAGGGGGGTTGGGGGTACTACTGAAAAAGAAAAATAATGCAGACGTCATTGTTTTGCACGGGTGGCGCAGTGGTTAGCGCGGTCGCCTCACAGCAAGAAGGTCCTGGGTTCGAGCCCCGGGGTAGTCCAACCTTGGGGGTCGTCCCGGGTCGTCCTTTGTGTGGAGTTTGCATGTTCTCCCCGTGTCCGCGTGGGTTTCCTGCGGGGGCTCCGGTTTCCTCCCACAGTCCAACGACATGCAGGTCAGGTGAATCGGCTGTACTAAATTGTCCCTAGGTGTGAATGTGTGTGTGGGCTCTGTGATGGCCTGGCAGCCTGTCCAGGGTGCCCAATGACTGCTGGGATAGGCTTCAGCATCCCCGCGGCCCTGAGTGCAGGATAAGTGGTTTGGATAATGGATGGATGGATGGACGGATGGATGGATGGAAGATAACTGCAGTCAGAGTAGCAGTCAGTGCAAATGGCTATTTTTCTTATCCTGGTAAATTCGTCATTAGTCCTCGCTCATAGCTCGACAATACAGTACTCTCCAATGAAACTGCTTTCAGATTCAAGGACATAAGAGTTATGTGTTCGGGCAAAGAGAAGAAAGAGACATGCAGCTCGTGTGTTGCACTGTGTTGTGTTGAAATGCCATGCGACGAGAGACAAAACGTTCGTCAAAGCTTGACTTGACCGACTCCGGGAATCTTGCGCTCACATGTACAGGTGCGTCTCAAAAAATTAGAACATTGTGAAAAAGTTCATTATTTTCTGTAATTTAATTCAAAAAGTGAAACGTTCATATATTCTAGATTCATTGCACATAAAGTGAAATATGTCAAGCCTTTTTTGGTTTAATCTTGATGATTACGGCTTACAGGTCATGAAAATCAAAAATCTAGTATCTCAAAATATTAGAACATTACATAAGACCAATCAAAAAAAGGATGTATAATGCAGAAATGTCGACTTTCTGAAAAGTATGCTCATTTATGCGCTCAATACTTGGTCGGGGCTCCTTTTGCACCAATTACTGCATCAATGCGCCGTGGCATGGAGGCAGTCAGCCTGTGGCACCGCTGAGGTGCTATGGAAGCCCAGGTTGCTTTGATAGCGGCCTTCAGCTCGTCTGCATTGTTGGGTCTGGTGTCTCTCATCTTCCTCCTGACAATACCCCATAAACCACAGGAGGTCATTGCTGAGAGGGCTGGCTGTTCACAGAGTGCTGTATCAAAGCATATCCATGGATAGTTGACTGGAAGGGAAAAGTGTGGTAGGAAAAGGTGCACAAGCAACAGGGATGACCGCAGTCTTGAGAGGACTGTCAAGCAAGGCTGATTCAAGAACTTGGGGGAGCTTCACAAGGAGTGGACTGAGGCTGGAGTCAGTGAATCAAGAGCCACCACGCACAGACGGGCCCAGGAACTGGGCTACAAGCGTGGCATTCCTAGTGTCAAGCCACTCCTGAACCGGAGACAACGTCAGAAGCGACTTACCTGGGCTAAGGAGGAAAAGAACTGGATCGCTGGTCAGTGGTCCAAAGTCCTCTTTTCAGATGAAAGTAAATGTTGCATTTCATTTGGAAATCAAGATCCCAGAGTCTGGAGGAAGAGCGGAGATGCACAGAATCCAAGTTGCTTGAAGTCCAGTGTGAAGTTTCCCCAGTCGGCGATGGTTTAGGGTGCCATGTCATCTGCTGGTGTTGGTCCACTGTGTTTCATCAAGCCCAGAGTCAACGCAGCCGTCTACCAGGAGATTTTAGAGCACTTCATGCTTCCGTCTGCTGACAGGCTTTATGGAGATGCTGATTTCATTTTCCAGCAGGACTTGACACCTGCCCACAGTGCCAAAACTACCATGGTATTACTGGGCTTGATTGGCCAGCCAACTCGCCTGACCTGAACCGTATTGTCCAGAGGAAGATGAGAGACACCAGACCCAACAATGCAGATGAGCTGAAGGCCACATCAAAGCAACCTGGGCCTCCATAGCAACTCAGCAGCGCCACAGGCTGACTGCCTCCATGCCACGCCACATTGATGCCGTAATTCATGCAAAAGGAGCCCCGACCAAGTATTGAGCACATAAATGAGCATACTTCTCAGAAGATCGACATTTCTGTATTACAAATCCTTTTTTTTGATTGGCCTTATGTTATAGTCTAATATTTGGAGATACTGGATTTTTGATTTTCATGAGCTGTAAGCCGTAATCATCAACATTAAAACAAAAAAGGCTTGACATATTTCACTTTATGTGTAATGAATCCGGAATATATGAAAGTTTCACTTTTTGAATTAAGTTGCGGAAAATAATGAACTTTTCCACAATATTCTAATTTTTTGAGATGCACCTACAACGTATAGCTGTAGAGGCGTCGTCTGTTCTGGGCTTTAGAAATGAACGCGTATCTAGCTAGCCCAGCGTATAGTACATTTCAGATGGATGCACTCATCCAATACCCGTCACGCTGGCAATCAGCACCTGCGGATGTGGGCCAAATGTGACAGGGCTCCGTAGAGCAAAGTTAAAACCTCTTCAGCTGCTGCCCTGCGGTCTTAATATAGGTCCCTGAAAATACAGTTTGCCACGCTCTACCCATTTAACAGTATCATAGACATGGACGCAAACATCTATGTTCTGCATGTGCACACACACACATGCCCACTTTAAAGCACACGGATCGCAAGACATTTACAACTGACCGTCCAAGGACAGAGGGTGTTGTCTCCTGTTGATTATTATATCTTTTTTCTGTTTCTGAGGGCGGAACTGTAAAACCCTCCGAGACTGTAACAGTGATTTACTGTATAACTGTGATCTACAATATAAGGAATATCGATTTAATTCACTGCACGTGTTGGTTACAGAGGGGCGCTTGGATATGACGAAGGATGGCCAGAAGCTGCTTACAGTTGAACCGGGGAACATGTTTGCAGAACTGGCACTGCTGTACAGATGTACCCACCCCTACTCTGTCACAGGTATCGGCGTGCGTCGTGCACAACCTTAAATATTCCTTATCCGGTTTTCCTGCTTCCCCACTAACACTGAACGGAACAATCTGTGCCACACTAACACATTTTCAGGATTTCAACGGGATCGGGTTGAATCTGTGTTGATAGCAAGTTATTATTATTATTATTTATTTTATTCTTTTGTGGATTTTGCCTCCTTTTTCTCCCCAATTACCCTATTGTCCGGGCTGTTCTGGTCGCTGCCCCACCCCCTCTGCCGATCCGGGGAGGGCTGCAGACTACCGCGTGCCTCCTCCGGTACATGTGGAGTCGCCAGCCGCTTCTTTTCACCTGACAGTGAGGAGTTTCACCAGCGGGATGTAGCACGTGGGGGGATCACGCCAGCGCCTGGTTGGTTGGCTCTATATACACGGCGCTGGGTCACGCTATTCCACCCAGTGCCCCCCCCCAAACAGATGCTCTGACCAACCAGAGGAGGCGCTATTGCAGCGACCAGGACACATACCCACATCCGGCTTCCCACCCGCAGAAACGGCCAATTGTGTCTGTAGGGACGCCCCCACCAAGCCGGAGGTAACACAGGGATTCAAACCAACCGCTGCACCAACCGGATGCCCCGATATCAGATTATCTTTGATGAGGCTAATACTGTCATGGGAGTGCAGATTTAGGACTGCGGTTTCTAATTGAAGACTTCAGTTGAATTTGATATCACGCAGCCTTTGAGGTCTTAGACAACAGCACAGCTTCAAACACGCCTTTCTGAGACGTGGCGAGGTTGAAATCAAATTTGCTTTAGTCCATAACACATCTATCTGACCTTTTTGTCTCCTCTAGTTGTACCATATAGTCAACTAAATCTCAGACAGATATTGAATCTCCAAAATTTTGATAAAAAAAAAAAAGAAAAAGAAAAATCTTTTCATGTTAGACCTTGACCTACCAGACAATTTTCAGAAGAAAAAAGGTGCCGCTCTTCACAAAACAGAGAAATTGCCATGTCTCCCTCCAGCATCAGATCTCATGTAGAGTCCAGTGGGAAAACTCTGAGGCACTGCTGCTCACATCTGACCTGGTTTCACAAATAAATAGGCCGCCAAAATGAACAAGGTCAGTTTAAATTGAAGAAAAAAAAAGTTATTTGGCCTTGTCTTTTTCCCCTGTTTTCCCTTTTCTTTTCTACTTTCAATCCCTCTCTTGTTATTTCCCCTTTCATTGCATACTGCCTGGGCTGCGCTTGCCTCCAATAACCCTCTCTAGTTCACTTTGGTATCTTTTTCTTTTGCAGCAACAGTTCTCAAATGAAGTTCCGATCTTTTGTCTTCCATGTTCAATTCTCCAAATCCTCCTTTCTCCTGGCCTTTTTTCAGGGCCACCATAATCTCTTGCCTGACCCAGAATGACTTTTTCCATTGATTCCATCTGAGAGCAATAATAAAGGAAATTTTCTTGTGCTCTGACTCATAGTGACATTGATTAAAGATTCAGGTTATTCAATTCTGACTACAAAACAAAAGTCACGATACAGTCCTATCCGACTATCCAAAGGAATTGAATCGAGTGCAACTGGACTTGGTATATATCCATGAAGATGTTTCGCCTCTTGGATAGTTCGTGCCTTTCTGACTAAACCAAGCTAGTCTTGGTCTAGTCAGAAAGGCACGAACTGATGAAGCCTCTTGGATGAGAGGCGAAACATCTTCACGGATGTCTAGTCTTGGTCTAGTCAGAAAGGCACGAACTGATGAAGCCTCTTGGACAGTTCGTGCCTTTCTGACTAGACCAAGCTAGACATCCGTCTAGTCAGGCTTCATCAGTTCGTGCCTTTCTGACTAGACCAACTGATGAAGCCTCTTGGATGAGAGGCGAAACGTCTTCACAGATATATACCAAGTCCAGTTGCACTCGATTCAATTCCTTTGGATAACCATGACCTGGATGAATGAGAACATTCACAGACAGTCCTATCAGACCATTGTACCGCTTATTTCCAATTTTCTGCACAGTTTTTGGATAAAAACATTAAATATATGCTCACAGCAAGAAGGTCCTGGGTTCGAGCCGGGGGGGGGGGGTCATCCCAGGTCATCCTCTGTGCGGAGCTTGCTTGTTCTCCCCGTGTCTGCATGGGTTTGCTCCGGGTGCTCCGGTTTCCTCCCACAGTCCAGAGACATGTAGGTCAGGTGAATCGGCCATACTAACTTGTCCCTAGGTGTGAATGTGTCAGCCCTGTGATGGACTGGCGGTCTGTCCAGGGTGTCTCCCCGCCTGCCGCCCAGTGACTGCTGGGATAGACTCCAGCATCCCACAACCCCAATTGAGATAAGCGGCTTGGGTAATGGACGGATGGATGGATGGATATGCTTTGTATTAGGCGAACCAGTCCATGTTGATGTCAACAGATAGGCATCAGTGAAAACACAAGAGTCCAGTGTAAAATCTGGATAAAAAAATGGTACTAAACTACTATTGGAGGTTGGTAACGGTCCAGAGGACACATGCTTCCATTTTTAGTAAGCTGCAGCAAGAATTTGGTTATTAATTTATAAAGAACTTCCATTTTTGAAAAAGAGTGATAATAGATCTGATAGAATTCAAATTAAGTGACCCTGTAAGGACAACTAGCTCTAATGGGGTGAAAAGATTGAGTTTAATGTTTTTTTTTTTGTGATTACATTTTTACTATTTGACCCGAAGAAATGTAGACCAATGTTTTAGGTGGGGACTGGCAGATGAGAACCCAGATGCATAACTCGAAGATAGGAAGGTTTAGGTCACAAACTTTTACTTTGGTCAAAAGGCAGGCAGAGGTCAGAATACCTGGAAATCAGTTTGATAGGTGACCAAAACTGATTCGTACTGTAACGTTTCCCGGGGAAATTGGCAGATGAGAACCCAAATGCACGACTCACAGACAGGGAGGTCACTGTAACAGTCAGTTTAATGGTCAAAAGCAGGCAGGGGTCAGTACACTGGAAATCAGTCTTGACAGGCAAAACAGGTTCAAAGCTTAAGTTCTTGTTACTGGGGTTTTCAGTCCAAATAGGCGAACTGATCCAACCCGGGGCAGGCAAGAGAAACAAGGTCCAGGACACAGGCAGAGGACTTCAGACATTGGTAGACTGGTAGAATGAGAGTAAATGAGCTAAAGCCACAAGACAATCTGGCAAAGGAGCAGGGGATCACATGTGCTGGAGCTAATCAGGGAATGGGGAACAGGTGTGGGATACACAGGGTTGATGGATGACAAAACCAGGGGCAGGAACTGACACAAGACAGGTGAGGACTTGAAAATAAAACAGGAAGAACAACAGACAATGATTGAGGTTATGATGAGTTGACTGAACTGGGAGAATGATTGAGGCTATGGGAGACAATGACTGCCGAAAATAACTGACTGAACTAACCTAGGAGACATAGTAAAACAACTGACTGAACTGAACAGACAAACACATGCACAGTTCAGGATACTGGGATGTCAGTCCAAAACAGGCGACCAGAGCAGACAAGGGGCATGCAGAAGAAACTGAGTCCAGAGATCGGGCAACAGAATCAAACATGGGCAGGTCAGGCAGAATGATCACAAAGAAAATGCTGGCTAGCTAGGCGGTGAAACACACAAGACAGTCTGGCAGGGGACTAGTGAATAGGGGCCGGTATAAGTGGTGTGGGCTGACTGGGAAATATGGCAACAACTGGTGATTCAGTAAAGAAAGGGTTATGGCTGAGGTCGTGAACTAAATGGGCTGGTAAAAAGTGTGACAGTACACATACAATCAACAAGGACTGGTCAGTTAAGTGTAGCAATAATATGACAGACCCACAAAAAGCACATATATAGTCACTCTAAGTCACTATAATAAATGCAAATGAATATACATTCCTAAACATAGATCTAGGGATGGGCAACTAGCCTATCCCAGCAGTCATTGGGCGGCAGGCGGGGAGACACCCTGGACAGGCTGCCAGGTCATCACAGATCCGAGAGAGAGACACACACACACACACACACACACTTAGGGACAATTCAGTATGGCCGATTCACCTGACCTACACGTCTTTGGGCTGTGGGGGGAAACCGGAGCACCCAGAGCAGTGTTTCTCAACCCACTCCTCAAGGACCCCCTATCCTGCAGATTTTCATTGTAACCCTGCATAGGTAGCCCTGCTTGTACTTACTCAACCAGTCATCTCATAGCCCTTAATTATGCAAGGTGTGCAAACTCAGACATTCATTGCTGATTGGTTGAATAACTACAAAAAGGGTACCTATTCAGGATTGCAAAGAAAATCTGCAGGATAGGGGGTCCTTGAGGACTGGGTTGAGAAACACTGACCCAGAGGAAACCCACGCAGACACGGGGAGAACATGCAAACTCCACGCAGAGGACGACCCCCAAGGTTGGACCACCCCGGAGCTCGAACCCAGGACCTTCTTGCTGTGAGGGCTAACCACTGCGCTGCCCCATAGCTACTAATTTAACAAAAAGAATAAAATATATACTGGTAATAACAAGTTTATCATACCAACATGTCTATTTAATGAGCCTAACACAGAAACAAAACGTCCACATTCCTGAGTGATATACCATTATTTCAGTGCAATGGGGTCTCAAAAATCACCATTCAATGATGGTACAAAAGTTAACATTCACACTAAGTGCAACAACTAATACTCATCTTTGCAGTGCACTTCTACTCCGCCCTCCCACTCCACCACATGTTTCAAGTAAACATGCATTTAGCTCAAAATGGTAAATGGACTGCATTTTATATAGCGCTTTTCTAGTCTACCGACAGCTCAGAGCACCCTTTTCTTTACAATGCATGCCTCACATTCATCCACACACACACACACACACACACATTCATACACTGATGAAGCCATTGAAACTCACCCACAGGTGGAGCAGTATAAAGCTCCGTCGTAACGAGACACTTGTGGCTGGCGTACAATAGACTGAATGTCAGCGTCGATGTTCGTGCATCCAACCTGCACGAGCTGGAACAGAGTTTCCCGTCAGCCTGTTTCTCTCTTTTGACTTGACGTGCTTCATTGTTGAGAGGCTGCTCCCAAACATGCTGGCCAGGGAGAGTGCAAAATCCCCGAGGAGTGGAAAGCGGGACTCGGGTAGTAGTCTCCAGAATTAAATTCCTCTCTCATTGTGCTTTGCTTGAAAGAAGGGGGCCTGACTGTAGTTCGCCGAGTTCTTGTTTAAATGACACGCTGGCTAACGTCCATCCCTCCTGCACTCTCCTCTGTGGAGACACACTTACAAGTGTAGCCGGTTATTTTCTTGCGCGGTGCGGGATTCGATACGGGGTGGGTGTGCTGCACCACAAGGCGACATCGCTAACCGCTCGGCTAAAGGGTCAGACCCGTTAGTGTAACCAGGTTAAAATTAATGTTTTCATTTGATTTTGTTTGAGTATGAAATATCACCAAATCCTGTCTGTGTGCTGTTATTTGTGTTTACTACATTTTATTTTATGTCATTATTTACTTTTATGTATGTTTTATAACGACCGTCATATACGTGTACTGTCGCTTTAAGAGAGAGGTCTTGTGGGTACACGGAAGAGGGAACGCGGGAGAGGCCATTTTTGTTTTGTGGGAGGAGTCTCAAGCAGCGATCGAGCCGAGCCACGTGTGTTTCTTACCGTAGCACAGTTTTGCTGGTTGAGGAGAACGTAACCTTGAGTATCCCTGTAAGAAGATACTGCAAGCTGTGGGATAAAATACTTGTTTATCCTTTCTTACATCGGAGTCCAGTGGACGGTTTCTCCTTCTAACGCACACGAGTGGAGTCCGGGCAGTGGTTGAGCTTCGACCCCCACGTCCGTAAGAAACACCGCTCCCGCTGGAGGACTGGACGTTTGTCGAAGGGTTTGAAACCAAAATAAATGGCAAGGTGGGCCAAATAGAGTCCTGTGTGTCCCCCCTCCTTCCTTGATCATGATGATGATGATGATGAGACTGAGGGCCCCCCACAACACCTGGGGCCCCACCCAAAATAGAACACAACGCAGAGCTACTGATGAGAGTGACGGGCGTGCAGCAGGCTGACCAGCATAGAACACCGTAGGACTGCCCCCGTTACATTAGCTAGGGGCTAACATGTCTTATTAGTAGTTTACAGTCGTCACCTTCTCCCGGAAGCGCGCCCTCGAAGAGACTTCTGAGGATCTGCACACTTCCGGATCCCACCGCTGCCACCAATGTAACCGGTTATTTTCTTGCCCGGTGCGGGATTCGATACGAGGTGTACTGCACCATAAGGCGACATCGCTAACCGCTCGGCTAAAGGGTCAGACCCGTGAGCTAGGGGCTAACGTGTCTTATTAGTAGTTTACACAAGTCATGCATGGCTTGTTTCAGCTCGACGTGTTTTTGACTGTCAAACATTATTCGCGTCACTGTGCGACGGGACTGAGAGAAGGTCTCAAAGTTCTCAGCCATGTTATCGTCTCCACAAGCTTTGGCTACCTCTGCTACACGTAGCTTCGCCGTCTGACAAGGGCTTCTTTGCTTTAGCAAGCTCAGGGGAAGGGGCACAGGACGCCTTGAGAGATGACTCCTGCGCATGCGCGGCTTTGGTGGAAGGCTTGGCCGTCTGCGTGTTTCTCCTTTGAGGTCAGCGATGATGGCGGCTCCGGCACTTCCGGTGTCCGTGCCATATTTGTCTTTGTGAGGGGGCTATTGTAGACTCAAGTTGAAATCCGTCACGGCTGATTTTGTTTCCAGGCACACACACAGGTTTATATTCTGTACATATCATATTCTGCTTGATAGACACGGTTCTTCAGGTCAAGTTCTCTCTTTTTTTTCGCCGCTCGTGTCTCTCCTCGTCACGTGTCGTTGCGGAAGCGGCCCGCCGAGACCAAGACGAGACCAGTACGCAAACAGTGGCTTGGCTACAGGCCTCTTGTGTTTCGAGAGAGCGCCGTCTATCAGTGGACAGTATAATTACAATTGGGATCCGGTTCAAATGTGGTCAAATGGCCCGCTTGCTTCCAAGTCCCAACGCATGTGAAATCAACAATGTTATATTTGGAGACTGACTGAAATTGTTTTAGAAAAGTGCTATACAAATAAAGTTATTATCATTCCCCAAGCGGGACGGTTCAGGTTGGGCGGTTTGGTGACAAAGCAAGAGAAGCAAGATTGAGGTGGCTTGGGCATGTGTGGAGGAGAGGTGCTGGGTATATTGGGAGAAGGATGCTGAATATGGAGCTGCCTGGGAAGAGGAAAAGAGGAAGGCCAAAGAGGAGGTTTATGGATGTGGTGAGGGAGGACATGCAGGTGGCTGGTGTGACAGAGGAAGATGCAGAGGACAGGAAGAGATGGAAACGGATGATCCGCTGTGGCGACCCCTAACGGGAGCAGCCGAAAGTAGTGGTAGATTATTATTCCTCAAGCGGCCCTGTGATGGCCTGGTGGCCTGTCCAG
The DNA here is from genome assembly GCF_029633865.1 of Lampris incognitus. NCBI lineage: Eukaryota > Metazoa > Chordata > Actinopteri > Lampriformes > Lampridae > Lampris > Lampris incognitus. The sequence goes on from NC_079211.1 coordinate 142,620,899, forward strand.
GGTGTCTCCCCACCTGCTGCCCAATGACTGCTGGGATAGGCTCCAGCATCCCCGCGACCCTGACAGCAGGATAAGTGGTTTGGATAATGGATGAATGGATGGATGGAAACTGACCCGCAGGCTGTACTAATGCGGCCTATGGGCCGCCAATTGTCCTTGTCTCATCTAGACATATATATATATATATATAAATATATATATAAATAAATATATATATAATAGCTCAAAGTTGTTAAATGGCAGAACAAGCCTGTTTGGTGCTCAGTACACTCATCAGCTGCCTGATGAGTGTACTCAGCACTCATCAGGTGCTCAGAGGCACATGATGAGTGCACTGAGCACCAAACAGGCTTGTTCTGCCATTTAACAACTTTGAGCTATAAAATATATCTTTGCTCCTGAATTGTTGAGCTCTTTTTTCTACATCGAAGGTTTCATTGCAACATCCCGTGGACATATATATAGATATAAAAAAATCCAGTGAGTCAAGTAACCCACAACCTACATACACACATGCAAAAGGAAAAAATAAAAATGAATATATACTCATACATACTTACATAAACACATGCATACATACATACATACATACATACATACATACATACATACCTGCAGTAGAGAACATAGTGATAACCAATAATGTAAATGGTACTGAGATAAGCAGCTTGCTTCAACCCTTGAAAACTGAGCCAGTATGTTAACACAGAAAGAAGAAAGAAAGAAGATAAAAGAGATTATGAAGCCCAAACAGGGGACAATGAATTAAGGAAAATTCACACAGAAAAAGGACCAGAGGGGGAATAAATAAAAAAAATGGAATAAATAAATAAATACAAAGAGAAAGGGGGGGGTCTCTTAAGTCAAAAGGCCTTTAAGATCTTCTACTGTTTGGGGCCAAAGTCTTATAGTTTCCCCTTTTGCCCCATGGATGCGTGCTGTAGACAGTTCAAGATAAACAACAGATATTAAAAGCCGAGTCCGTGTATGTGAGTGGAGGTTCCCACCTAGTTGCAACCATCTTCTCAGCAGCTTGCAGACCGGCCAAAAACCCACGCTCTGGACCTTTTTGCAAGTGAAGCTGAGAGAGATCGTTTAAAGTCAGTACAGATAGGGACGGGTATGTGTAATACAGTGGACAGATTTTCTATCACCACTTTCCAGAAATTAGCTACACCAGGGCCCTGTTTCAGAAAGCGGATTTAGTGAAAACCCAAGAGTTAGCTGACTCAGAGCTGAAGGGAACTCTGGGTTTTTGGTTTCAAAAAAGCCAGTTCAGCTTGGCAACATACTCCGTGGAGCTAACCTGCTCGCTGGCAGGTTTTCTTCAACTAACCCTGCGTGTCTCCACCGCTTTAGCTGAAGCCTGCAAACCGAAGGGAGTCTCAGACATGGCGTGTCCTTTTCCTGAAGAGCCAGTTGATATTTAAGCACAAATACTCCACAGAAATCTATCGGGAGAGGGTGCTCAGACCCCGCTCGGATGTTTTATCATTCCGCGATGATTACCTGTTTGATCGCTATCGATCATTTATCTGAACAATATTCTCAGCTGGGCAGCACGGTGGCGCCTCACAGCGAGAAAGTCCTGGGTTCGAGCCCTGGGGTAGTCCAACCTTGGGGGTCGTCCCGGGTCGTCCTCTGTGTGGAGTGTGCATGTTCTCCCCGTGTCTGTGTGGGTTTCCTCCGGGGGCTCCGGTTTCCTCCCACAGCCCAAAGACATGTAGGTCAGGTGAATCGGCCGTACTAAATTGTATGAATGTGTGTGTGTGTGTGTGTGTGTATGTGTGTGTGTGTGTGTAGGCCCTGTCTGATGGCCTGGCGGCCTGTCCAGGGTGTCTCCCTGCCTGCCGCCCAATGACTGCTGGGATAGGCTCCAGTATCGCCGCAACCCTGAGAGCAGGATAAGCGGTTCAGATAATGGATGGATGGATGGATGGATGGATGGATGGATGGATATTCTCAGCCCTCATATTGTTCCAATCATTTCCAGCGCTGCTCTTTTAGAAAAAAAAGAAGGAGCAAGTTTTATTATGGTACAACGGCATCGTCGACTGTTGGATGTTATTTTTAAAGCGAAAACCTCAGCAGGCCTCTCTGTATCTCCCCTCTCTGTGGCAGCGGACAAGGCGTCTTTATCGTCCTCCTGTAATGAAAATGAACCATTTTTGTGCTCTACTTGAACCCATTGTGAAAAATCTGCGGAGTGTTACGAGCACTTACAACTACGTGGTGGTTCGTTATGGCAGAAGGCTCCGCTAGACAGATTACACCACCAGTAACTGGTAGAAGAGGAATCAGATTAGACGGTTAAGTGATAACTTTACCCAGAAGAGCGCCCCAACAGCGTACAGGCCGCGTCATAATTTTTCAGATACATAACTCTGAGTCCCCATTACGTCTGAAGGACAACTCAGAATCTGAAAATGTAACGGCGGTCAACTACAAAGAACTGTACCGCGCCAGCATCCCCGCAACCCTGAGAGCAGGATAAGCGGTTTGGATAATGGATGGACTGCTACAAGAAAATCAGTGTGCCAAGTTGTGTCTAAGATGGATGGGTGGGTGGGTGTCACTGAGCTGACACTGGCAAAAGGATGAATGTATTTATATCGTTAATTTGAATAACTAACCTCTTATGTAGGCCATTGTGTCCTGGGGGAGGGGGGAGATGTCAGATGAGCTCCCTCTAGAGATGCCTTCAGCAATAGGTCGCCCACTGTTTTGTCCGAGGGCCATCTCCTCCGCCTCTGTGAGGGGTGGTGGCGGTAGCGGACCCCCACCTGTTTTTCGGGCCTCGGTTCTGTTGGCTATAACGGGGGTAAAATTCGGACATGGCCAGTAAGCACAAACTTGGAGACTTGTATGTGTTAAGGTGTTGCTTTCAAATAGACAATGTTAAATACTGGTTGTGTTGGGATGGCTGAAAATTTTACTTTTTTTTTTTTAGCTTAGAAAGTCTACTTAAAGACGTCACATGTTGAATGCAGCCGCCGAACGCTGTTTGTAATGAAATGATACCTTACCTGTCTGAACTGTATTTTTATATTTCATCTTCAGTTGCTGCCAAGTACGGTTTGTGCCTGTCGGGCTGCACCTACATAAATATTAAACAGGCGCACACACACACACACACACATTATATAAAAGTTGAATAAGTGGGACACTCTGGATAAAACTCGTCTTTTCTCAATTGATACTTGTGGATTGACTCAGCCGGCAATTTTCTGCCACGCCGGCTCACGTTGATTTGCTGCCGCTCCTGTATTGCTTTATTTCTTCGTCTAAATATACACTTGTGTTCTGCATACGCACTCATTAATATTTCTGACTCCGGTGGGGTGAAGTAGGATGACCATATTTTCTCGCCGGTTGCCATGGTGAACTGTGGTTATCGGGGCTCCATCGATGGCTTTTTGTAGTCGTCATGCTCGCACTTAACTCGGAGCGAGCGTGCTCAAGAGCTGGTTGAACTAACTCAGATCAGCTGTTCTGAAACTACAAGCTCTTGGGTTTGGCAGCTCCGAGTTAGTCAACCCAGAGTTCAGGTTTGGACTCGGAGCTTGTCAGACCTGCTCTCTGAAACAGGCCCCGGGGCATTCCCAAACCACATGATGAGAGGTACCAACTGCACCTATTGGCATAGCGTACAACTTGGGTCAGCTTTAAGCTTTATACTGTGAAGTTTAGGTGGAGCCATATACGTCCTGTGAATGAAATTTAAATAAATCTGTTGATGGTTAGGATTCCCGGACGACTGCTTAACCGTATCCCAAACACCATCCCAATCAAAAGCTGGGATCAGGTCAGGAATATCTGCCTGCCATACTGAGTGCACTGGCAATGGGAGATACGTTCTCTCCAGAATATAGCCATATAACAGGGGCGCCATAGCTGTTGGGTTAGCATGCAGCATCCTAATCATAAGTATGAAGGAGGACCCCAGACCCGTAACCTCCAACGCTGACCAAAGAAACTAATCCTCCAAATGGTCCAAATGTTTTCATAGCATCTAGTGAAAGGACGGCAGTGGGTGGTGGCGACGAGGAGGCACCAGGTATTATGTGCAGTAATCTTCTAACGTTATCTAGTGCCAGCCTAGATATGATGAGATGAGTCTGGTCATAAAAGGCTGGAGCCGCCATGTAAGCATTTTAGCATGAATTGGTAACACAATTACTAGTGAATTAGTAATGATCAAGGTGTCACTTTAGTATGGGGAACATATTCTAAGTAACAAAAACTTAATTTACAGTAATTTAACACTATGAACACTTGTAGTTTTGTGTGTTGTTATGTAAGAACAGACCATATTCATTAAGTGTTATTAAGGGAGAATAACTCTTCTTGTGGTACTACCACCTTATAAAGGCCATACTAAGCAAAGCATATTGAGATGGTACTACTAATAAGCAACACTTCTGAGCTTATAGAGGGAAAACTCATAGTTAATGGCTTACTGGTTGTATAATAAGGCCATGCAGAATAAGGCATTAATGAGTATGTAATAATGACCAATTAAGAGCCAATATGTTGCTAATTTGCATGCTAACAAGCACCTAATTAATGGTGACTACGTTCCCCATACTAAAGTGTTACCCATGAATTTTTACATTCAGCATTTAAAAGGGACAAAGGCCTATAATCGGCACATTCCATCGGGTCTTCATTTTGTCTTTTAAGCAGAAGTGATATAATCGCTACTATATTCGCATGTCTAGGAAAAGATGCCCTGTCCAAAGTGGACTGGATCATGTTAAACAGTAAAGGGCCCAGACTGTCGCAGAAAGTTGTGTAAAATTCTGGGGGAATCCCACCCAGACCAGAGATTTACCTCTATTCGTATCCACAGCAGCTTCCCTAAGCTCATTCCTCGTAATGGGAGCGTTCAAAACTAGTCAAGGCCAACATCCTGTCCTTAGACCCTGGCATCTAAAAAAAAGTTTAGCAGGGAGGAAAAAATTGGAAGAAACCTCAGGGAGAGCAACTGAGGAGGGCTCTCTCTCCCAAGGTGGGCAACGTGGGCAATGGATGTAGTGTTTACACAATTTAACAGAATTATAATGGAATAATAAAATATATGAAGAATGTGATGAGGAGGATGCCAAGCAGTGTCCAGATGCCACCGGAACAGACCAGGACCCGAGCCACACGACCAGCATCACCCAAGCAGTGTCCAGATGCCCCCGGAACAGACCAGGACCCGAGCCACGGGACCAGCATCACCCAAGCAGTGTCCAGATGCCCCCGGAACAGACCAGGACCCGAGCCACACGACCAGCATCACCACGTAGACAAAAAAAAGAAAAAACACACGGCAGTCACACGTCTGAGTGAGAGAAGGATGTAACACCGAGACAGGATAACAAAATTATATGGATTTATAAGACATATAAAAAGACAATTTGATGAGGGAGGATGCCAAGCAGTGCCCAGGTGGTGACCACCATCACCATGGAGACCTGAGAGGAGGACAGACTGCGTGTGCACAAAGCACACAGCAGCAGATAAAGCACACTTGTATTTCGATAAACGTTCGTGCCGAGATAGTAGGTAAAACACGTTCGATTTTGATCTTCGCCATTTACGCTCCGGTCTCCTGCGGGTCCGTTTAAGAGCACGTGTCTCATCATTAAACCAGGGTGTAGGCCTCTTCGGTCGCCTAGCTCTGGTAGTGAGAGGTGCAACTGGATCGAGGAGACTGGAGAGCGCCACATTTAAGTCACTAGTGAAATTTTCAACTGAGTCAGTCGCCACAGTGAAAGGAGCCAAGACTTCCGGCAGCTGCTGGCCAAATACAGCTACAGTGGACAGGCCAATGTGGTGAGCGGCAATTACATCTGTGCCGACATTAACTGGACAGGCCCATAATGCTTCAAATTTGATGAGAAAATGATCTGACACAGCAGATGTGGTTGGCAAGACATTCAGACAGGAAACAGCCATCCATCCATCCATCCATTATCTTAACCGCTTATCCTGCTCTCAGGGTCGCGGGGATGCTGGAGGCTATTCCCAGCAGTCATTGGGCGGCAGGTGGGGAGACACCCTGGACAGGCTGCCAGGCCATCACAGGGCCGACACACACACACACACACACACACACACACACACACACACACACACACACACACACACACACACACACACACACATCCATTCATTCCTAGGGACAATTTAGCATGGCCAGTTCACCTGACCTACATGTCTTTGGACTGTGGGAGAAAACCGAAAACCGGAGCTCCTGGAGGAAACCCACGCAGACACGGGGAGAACATGCAAACTCCACACAGAGGACGACCCAGGATGACCCACCAAGGTTGGACTACCCCGGCGCTCGAACCCAGGACCTTCTTGCTGTGAGGCGACGGCGCTAACCACTGCGCCACTGCGCCACCCGAAACAGCTATCCCTTCAGATGAAACCAAAATGAGTCGACTCTTGAACAAACTGAGTGAACCCAAAAAGCATCAGCTAGCACCAGAAAGGCTTTACTTAGAGGATCAGCAGCCTTAATCAGATGAATACTGAAATCACCGAGAATTAGGATCTCATCAGAGTGAGTAACAAGGCCTGAGACAAATTCTCCAAATTCTCCAAGAAGCGGTGGGTAACAGCCAGGAGGAGGTCGATACAATATCACATTCTGGACTGAGCCGAGTCTATTCATAGCCGAGGGAGATGGGCCCAGAACAAGAGCCCGAAAAGATTGGAATTTAGAGTCAAGAAGTCAGATTGAAAATAGACATATATTAAAGCAACACCCCCACCTTGTTTATTTGCCGGAGCTACATGGGCATAAGTATAGTGGGGTGGGGAAGCTTCATTAAAGGGAAAGAAAACATTTGGTTTCCGCCATGTTTCACACAACCCAGTCATATTGAAACTATGGTCACGAATCAGGTCATTTATTAGTAAAGTGATCAGTAGTAGGCAGAACTTTAGGGCTGCCAATAGGTGAAATATTTATCGGAATTAGACACCTTGCTGACAATTTTGATGACCAACGCTTTGGACGATATGTGGTCACACTTTTGGCAACATTAGATGTTTGGTTCTGTAGTTTATTAGGTAGTTTGTTGCACATCCCTAAGTGTCGAGCTACATATAGACAGCTGTCTATATTGCGAGACCAGAGGTCTTCAACGTTTTTCAGGCCAAGGACACCCTTGGCTGATAGAGACACGGCGGACGGACCCCCTATTACATATCATATAAATTTGTGTTGCTTATTAAACCGTGCCAAAAATAATGTGCAGGGCGGCCTATAGTGCCATGTATAAAAGTACTTTGTAATGGTGCATACAATGCTAAACCATTAGAATAATAATTATTGACGGATGAACATGTTGTTTTGTAATTCTTTTTTTGTGTAGGAAAATCGAGAATGCACATTGACATACATTGCTTGTACAGAAGTGAACTGAACAAGTGGAAGATTAAAAAATCCACAAATTATATATATATATTATATATGTATATATTTAAACACAAACATATACCTATTCTCCCATACACATGTAAACAGAGCTATATACATGATCTATAACAGTGGGGTGCTTTATAGGACTTGTTTTTATTCTATATTGACATTTTTTACCTTTACAATTTCACAATTTTAATGGGGGAGGGACAATGAAGCATTAAGCTTAACTTTATGTGTGGATGGCACAGCTCCTACCTTAGTGAGAGGTCTGACCCTGGTGAGTGGCACACAGCTTGTCTATTCGAGTGCAGATGGAGGTTGTCAGGCGGAGGGCCATATCAGCCTCAGGCTGCAGTCTTGACCTGCGCTTGCTTTCCAGGTAGGTAAGGGAGGGAAATCCACCTCGCAAAGATATGTCGTTGCAAAAGGTAAAAAGTTCCTCGTTGCTTTTGTTGTCAATTGTGGGAAGTCTTTCTGGCAAGAGATCCAGAACTGAGTGAGTGGTCTTGTCTCATACGTGTTTCTGTATGTACTGTCAGTGGATCGTTCGGTGAGCCGATCCTCCTCTGTCACGGCAGAGTCCATGACGTCTGACAATTCAGCACTAATTTCTTTGGCAACGAGAGCCTCCCTAGGTGGCATGCAATGTGTCCATGTCACTTGGGGAGCCACATCTTTGACAAGCGCCATTAGTCCACTTTTTAAACCAGCCGTGGCTCTTGCGCCATCAGTTCACATCGCAACACATTTTGCCCGGGGTATGTCACGTTCTCTGGAAAAAAAACATCGATCATTTCGTAACTTTCAGAACTTGTGCGTTCAGGCAGCTGCTTACAACACAAAAAATTCCTCCTGCATTTCATTTTGGTCAACAACCCGCACAAACGGCAAAAGCTGAACGTCGTTTGACACATCCGTGGACTCATCCAACTGTAATGCAAAAGCCTCTGCCAGCCTCGGTTTCTCTACTAGTTGCCCCCTCAAATCAGATGCCATGTCAGCAATACGCTGAGGTTTTGTCTGACAACGGTTGTGTCTGACAACGTAATGCTTTTCCGTTTATTAACGTACTCCTCATTCCTAAACATTGTTTTGCACGTATCACTGGCTGCAGGCAATATTAAATCCTCTGAAATTGTGTTATGGCTTTTTGTTCTGAGCGATCCGAAGAACAACTTGGTAAGAGGCTTTCAAAGCTAGCTCACCAACTTTAGCTGATTGTCTCATCAAAGTCTGTTGGCCTATGAGAGATTTGAGACGGGCCTGAAAGTATCCCACTGGTTTTTCTTTCAAGTGAGTATGGGTTGTCTCCAAGTGGCGCTGCAGCTTTGATGGCTTCATGTTTTCGTTTGACAGCACGGCAGAGCAGATGACACACACTGGTCATTACTCAGTCTCTATATAGGTAAAAACAAACTTGAGATAATTCTCTCGTTGTAGCATGGCTGTTAGCAGGTGCGTTAGCGTCATCCTCTGAACTTTCGCCAGTGGCTCGTGATGAAGTGCAGGGTCTGTCAGAGTTTCTTGGTCGAGAAGTTACAAAGCGATCCATTGTAGATCATATTAACATAAGAATGGCCATATACTTAGGCTAATAATACATACCTATTTGCTAATATGGCATGCAATTATTTCCAGTATTTTATTGGCGCCACACATAGAGTGGTTTAGCATAGGATCACTAGCCGGTGCTCGGCTTTCAGGGTGATCACATTAATGCACGAGGATTCATGGGTATCTACAGTGTAATTTTTTTTAACGAATAGGAAGATTTATCTTTGCTTGTTATAGGTTGTATTTATGTTAATGTGTATTTTCGGACATGTTTTTGGAAGAAAATAAAATTGGGATCAAATAATTTGGCAGACCCCCTGCAGTAACTCTGAGGACCCCCCAAGGGGTCGTGGACCACATGTTGAAGATCTCTGCGCTAAACAGAAGAGCAGAGCCATCCCCAGTAGGGTGAATGCCATCCACTTGGCCTTCTTTCTGGGGCCACCATTACCTGTAATGAGCCAGCCAGCGGTTCATTGAGGTGAGCTTACTGTACGTCTCATCATTATCCCTCACGGGTAAGGGAGCAGAGACAATTAATCGATGCCAATACATCTTTCTGGCAAACTCAAGCGTCCTGACTAGGCTGGCTTTTGTGATCTGATTGCTTCATCCTAGCATTATTGGTGCAGACCTGAATGACAATGTTGCCGAAAGTAGTGATGCTGTGTACCTGGGTTTGCTGATTCTCCCTCTTTGATGCCAGCACCCCAAGATTATACTCTATGTCGGAGACTCTGGCCCTGGGTAAACAGTGAACAAAGGCTGGCAAAACTAATCTAATATTGCGGGTAATGGAGTCTACCGTCACTAGCGCGCATTGCTTTACTCTGTCGACAGGAGCGGGAGAGGCACCCTGGCTGGTAGGACCACCAACAGGGCTGGTGAGGGGCTAAAATCGGTTTGCAGTCGGGAGAGGTGACTGCAGATCAGGCTACATGACCGGTGGCTTGCTCTTGCGAGCCTTCCCACGACAGTAAACAGAGACAAACTTTTCCGCATCTGCCAACGAGACTGAGCTAGTGCTAACAATAGCAGGCCTGCTGTCAGGCCCGGGACTAAGGCTATCAGGAGTGCCCGTCACGTCTAACGTAATCCTAGCCGAAACAAGCTGCTCTAACTCACGGACACATCTCTAGTAGAGACAACCTATCTGTAACTGCGGAACAGTCACCGCACACCATCGTTTTAACGAGGCTGCTTTGACTGCAAATGCAATAGAGTAGGCTAAGCTCGAAGCTAGTAACAAACTAGGAAGGAGAGGCTGCCAACTAAACACAAGAGTAGTTTGAGATAGAAAACTAGAGAATCTAGCGATAAGTGAACTAAATACAGAAAACAGCTATATCATTAAATAAAGAGGTTAAGGAAGAGGGAGGAACACAGGGTGACGTATAAGAGTGGAGGAAAGTGCACACAGTTGGACTATATCTTGTGCAGAAGGCGCGATCTGAAAGGGATTGAAGACTGCAAGATGGTGACAGGGGAGAACGTAGCTAGGCAGCATCAGATGGTGGTTTGTGGGATGACTTTGGAGACCAAGAAGAGAAAGAGTGAAGGCAGAGCCAAGGATCAAATGGTGGGAGTCGAAGAAGGAAGACTGTTGTGTGGAGTTCAGGGAGGAGTTAAAACAGGCAGGAGTACTCTGAGGGGCTGATGAATGAAGAAAATGAGAGAGAGAAGGGTGGATGATGTGGGGATAGTGAATCAGGAAGTGCGGCGGATTAGCAAGGAGGAAGTGAGGGCAGCTATGAAGAGGATGAAGAGTGGAAAGGCAGTTGGTCCAGATGACATACCTGTGGAGGCATGGAGATGTTTAGGAGAGATGGCAGTGGAGTTTTTAACTAGATTGTTTAACACAATCTTGGAAAGTGAGAGGATGCCTGAGGAGTGGAGAAGAAGCATACTGGTACCGATTTTCAAGAACAAGGGCGATGTGCAGAACTGTAGCAGCTACAGAGGTATAAAGTTGATCAGCCACAGCATGAAGATTTGAGAAAGAGTAATACAAGCTAGGTTAAGAGGCGAGGTGATGAGTAGCAAACAGCAGTATTGTTTCATGCCACGAAAGAGCCCCACAGATGTGATGTTTGCTTTGAGATTGTTAATTGAGAAGTATAGAGAAGGCCAGAAGGAGTTCATTGTGTCCTTGTGGATTTAGAGAAAGCATATGACAGGGTGCCAAGAGAGGAGGTGTGGTATTGTATGAGGAAGTCAGGAGTTGCAGAGAAGTATGTAGGAGTGGTGTAGGATATGTATGAGGGAAGTGTGACAGTGGTGAGGTGTGTGGTTGGAATGACAGATGGGTTCAAGGTGGAGGTGGGATTACATCAAGGATCGGCTCTGAGCCCTTTCTTGTTTGCAATGGTGATGGACAGATTGCTGGACAAGACCAGGCAGGAGTCTCCATGGACGATGATGTTTGCTGATGACATTGTGATCTGTAGCGAGAGTAGGGTGCAGGTTGAGAAGAGCCTGGAGAGGTGGAGGTATGCACTGGAGAGAAGAGGAATGAAAGTCAGTAGGAGTAAGACGGAATACCTATGCATGAATGAGAGGGAGGACAGTGGAATGGTCAGGATGCAAGGAGTGGAGGTGACGAAGGTGTATGAGTTTAAAAACTTGGGGTTGACTGTCCAAAGTAACAGGGGGTGCAGAAGAGAGGTGAAGAAGAGAGTGCAGGCAGGGTGGAGTGGGTGGAGAAGAGTGTCAGGATTGTTTTTGCGACAGATGGATACCAGCAAGAGTTAAAGGGAAGGTTTACAAGATGGTCGTGAGACCAGCTATGTTATATGGTTTAGCGACAGTGGCACTGATGAAAAGACAGGAGGCAGAGCTGGAGGTGGCAGAGTTGAAGATGCTAAGATTTTCATTGGGGGGTGACTAAGACGTACAGGATTAGGAATGATGATATTAGAGGGACTGCTCAAGTTGGACGGTTGGATGGAGCTGCCAGGGAAGAGGAAAAGAAGAAGGCCAAAGAGGAGGTTTCTGGATATGGTGAGAGAGGACATGCAGGTGGTTGGTGTGACAGAGGGAGATGCAGATGACAGGAAGAAAGGGAAACGGGTGAGCCGCTGTGGCGAGCCCTAACGGGAGCAGCCGAAAGCTATAGTAGTAGTAAATGAAGAGGTTAGAGCAGAATATAGATAAGAAATAGAAGAGAATAAACAGCAGAATAAAGAGAACAAACTAGAGAATCATCCTCTGATAGCCTGGGTAGTTGGATGTTATTCAAGAAGTTGTCACATACAACCTTGTCAGGAATGACTCTGAGCTTTATAACTCAGCATAGAAACTATGGAATGTTGCATTAACTTGTAAAGGCTTAGTAAGAATGTGACCATCACCCGACTTAGTGGTGGCGGTGTCCGAGAAATGTTAATTGGCCCTCAGCCTTAGAGCGAGTAAATGACTGGCTCTGGCTCCATTAAAATGGTATGTTTGGCGTGTTCCATGTATGAAATATTAAGCACGATGTTTAAGAATAGCACTTATATTTTTCTTCACAAGGTCACATCGAGGTGAGATATCATCATCAAAATTTTGTTGCAATAAGTTGTCCAATGCTGAAAGTTTATGCTCTAATTCACGCAACATGGACGAACAAACCTTCCTTAGAGTAGATGCATAAAGTCTAGCATTGTTTCTAATGAAACCTTTCATGGTATTCCAGAGTATCCTTGGGTCATCAACTGAACCTTTGTTTATATTAACAAAGTCCTTAGGCTGATCCACAAACTGGGTCTTATGAGATTCGTTGCAAAGTAACGTAATGTTGAAAGGGTTGAGAGGGGACTGCAGCGGGATGGAGTGTATTGAAGCAACAGCAATCACTGCTTAATAATTAAAAAAAGTAATTGGCAAAAGATTGACAGCTGTAATTTTATGGAATATGCCTCGAGAGGCAAAAATAAAACCAATCCGTGAAAAGGATTTGTCTTGCCGATAGGTGGTTGAATTCCTTGGTATTTAACATGTGCCAAAGATCCACCACACCTATGTTTTTAATATTGAGTTTCTTTATTGAATTCTATAATTATGATTATGAGAATCCCTAAGTAGCCATGGTCTTTGTTCAGCCTAGTATTTCAAGATCAGGGTTTTTAGGAGCTGACTCTTATCTCCTTCCTGACCTCCCCACTTAGATAACATGCCTTGTACGGCAGTTATCTAAGAGAGAAGTTGACAGTCAAGGCTTCTGCTGTGCTTCACGCTGGAAGAACAGCACTCCTCATTCCCAGAGAATTCACCTGTAACTGGAAGAGGTTTTCCTGCCGATACCTGAGCTCCAATGTCATTGTGTCTGTACAACCTGTGCCTTTGTTATCATGTCATTTGCCTCCTCTTTATTTATTTATTTATTTATTTGCTCTGCAGCACTAATGGACAGCAAGTTGTGGGTTATTGACCAAAACAGCTTCCAAACAATACTCATGCAGAATGGTCTCAGAAGCCTGTCTCGATCTATGGAGCTGCTTAGCAGGTGAACACCACCCCAACACACTCCATTCAAGTTGAAACATGCCAAATAGGCTGCTTTGTAATCTTGCACCTGCATCACAAAAACTCAAGTGTCAGGCTGGTGGTCAGCTAGCCAATATTTAAGTCTTGGACTGTACACTCTGTAATGTAATTTAACACCAGGGTAGTCCAGCCTTGGGGGTCATCCCAGGTTGTCCTCTGTGTGGAGTTTGCATGTTCTCCCCGTGTCTGCGTGGGTTTCCTCCCACAGTCCAAAGACATGCAGGTCAGGCGAATAGGCCGTCCTAAATTGTCCCTAGGTGTGAATGTGTCGGTCCTGTGATGGACTGGCGGCCTGTCCAGGGTGTCTCCCCACCTGCCGCCCAGTGACCGCTGGGATAGACTCCTGCATCCCGCGACCCCAATTGGGATAAGCGGCTTGGATAATGGATGGGTGGATGGATGTTTTTATACAATGTGAACATTCCCAGGATCCATTTTTGTAGGTTTTGGGTGTGCTGTCTCTTGAGAGCTATGAAAAAACATCAGACTGAATCGTTTCTGATATAGTGCATTCCACGCCTTTTTAAATCTAAATTCATATTTTTTTATCTTATTCTGCATTTCTTATTTAATGTATTTTTGTGCTATACAAATAAATCCGCCTCGCTTTACTGTGGACAGTGTCTTAGAATATCGTCTTTACATCCGTCTGTCTGCAGTGTCCCGTTTCTTCAGTCGCTACCAGAGGACGTCATCATGAACATGTCTGATCTTATGGAAGAGGTACAGATTCTATGTTGAATACCGGATATGTTCAACATTCAGCTCATCACATTCAGCAGGTGAACGTAATTAGAATTAATTAGAAATGAGAACCAGCAGTGCTGGTTATTCCCGAGGACCTGATTGAGAAGCACAGCTTTAATGTAAGCATAACTGTCGGAGGGGAGTGGCACAGAACCTCTTATTCTCTATTTGTGTTGCATCAGTTAACAAGCGTGTGCTTCCATCGCATCGTAACTGTTAATGAGCCAAAGGAGTCAAGTCAAGTCAAGTTTATAAATCCTGGTATTCCTCGTTCGGACTGGTTTAATGTCAGCATTTCAGATGGTTGTTTTTTTCCCCCCTGCCACACCATTTTCTCTCCATTTTTACAACGAATTTGCCCTTTTCCCTTTTGTGCCTCATCTGCCTCTCATCTGTTTCTTTCATAGATCCACTACACCGAGGACGATTACATCATTCGACAAGGGGCCACGGGGGACACGTTTTACATCATCACCGAGGGCCAGGTGAGGTTTTTATATGTCTGGGGTTCAGACGGAACAAACACTGCCAGACTCAAGAATGCTGGGGCGAAAAAGTTCACGCCGCTGTGCGGATTTCCTTGTGGCGATGATGGATTTCAGTGCTGTTTGTTGTGCACTACAGCCCCGGCACTGCCTTTCTCTATGCTTTCAAGGTAAATGTGACGGCAAGGAAGTCGAGCCACGAAGAACCGGTTGTCCTTTATAAACTCTCTCAGGGGCAATGGTTTGGTGAAAAAGCCCTGTGGGGGTAAGAAAGAGATTATTTATTTTCATTAGATGCTATTAAAGAACCGTCTCAAAGAGAGTAGATAAAAATTGGGTTTTATTGTTTGGGTTTTATTCCTCACCCAAACAATATAAATTTGCAATGAGAGGGCATTTATTTTCTGAATGGAAGAAGCCCTATGTTAATTTCCTTGGTATAGTCCCTATCACGTCCCATCATCATCATCATCTTCATCCTCATCATCATCATCATGGGGCAGTTTGCAGCTGAGTGTGAAATGGCCGGGATGAGAGTCAGCACCTCCAAGTCTGAGGCCATGGTTCTCTACCGGAAAATGGTGGATTGCTCCCTCCGGGTTGGGGATGAGCTGTTGCCTCAAGTGGAGGAGTTCAAGTATCTCGGGGTCTTGTTCACGAGTGAGGGTAGGATGGAGCGGGAGCTTGACAGGTGGATCGGTGCAGCATCAGCAGTAATACGGACGTTGTACCGGACCGTTGTGGTGAAGAGGGAGCTGAGCTGGAAGGCAAAGCTCTCAATTTACCAGTCAGTCTTCCTTCCAACCCTCACCTATGGTCGTGAACTTTGGGTAGAGACCGAAAGAGTGAGATCGCGCATGCAAGTGGCTGAAATGAGTGTCCTCCGTAGGGTGTCTGGGCTCAGCCTTAGAGACAGGGAGAGGAGCTCGGAGTAGAGCCGCGGCTCCTTCGTGTCGAACGGAGCCAGTTGAAATGGTTTGGGCATCTGATTAGGATGCCTCCTGGGCACGTCCAACTGGGAGGAGACCCCGGGGTAGACCCAGAAATCGCTGCAGGGACTACATGTCCAGTCTGGCCTGGGAACGCCTATCACGTGCCATCCCACATAATCACCCATAATCCACGATACAGTCACCGTTGTCCTCACAAATTCACAGGAGCACTGCAGCTGTAGACAATACCAAACAAGGTTCATAATTCAATTGGGAAAATTTACTTTTTTGAAAAAGAATAGGGGAAAAAAACAAGCAATTTGGCCTTTCTTGATAGTGTTTTGGTCTGTATGCTAAGCGCTGTGTTGGGTGCAAAGAGAGGTTTATATTCTTTCTCTCTTTATTTTCAGGGAAGATGTTCGCACAGAGAACGTCGTTGCTTCTGGGGAGGTTACGTGTTTGGTAATAGACAAAGAGTAAGTCGGTAACTAATAAATGATGGTTGAAAAAAAATACCCCTGCATAGAAAACGCAGTTAATTATTTTGCTGGGATATAAATTTCTCGTGACTCGATCTACATATTGAGGCATTTGAGGCACGTTCCTTTTGATGATCTGGGGCGTTTCTCTCTGTTTTGCAGAGCCTTCAAAAACGCCGTTGACGGTTTGCCGGATCGCGGCCACGACGAGCGGCAAAACAGTGAATCCAGAATCGAGTGAGGATCGCTGGAAAATGTAATGTGAAAACTGCTCGTTATTTTGCAGAACAGCGAGTTGCAGCCCACCCCTCTTTTCCTTGTGAGCAGGTCGGACAGGAATGCTGCTTTCCTCTCACGTACGACCTTAAGTGATTTCCAGGTTATTTGCCGGCTGGGAGTTGGGGAGACTGGTCACGTAGACCTGGTAAGTAGGTTTGCTCTCGTAGTGGCTCGCACATGATTGCCTGAAGTCCCCGGACGGGCCTCTTGTTAAGATTCTGGTCCTAAAATGTCATCTATTGATTTTCACCCAGGTACAGCTAAGCAGCAACACCAAGTGTCCCTTTGCCATGAGGGTGCTTAGGAAGCGGCTGATCCCCGACAGGGGCCAACAGGAGCACATTCTAAGGGAAAGACACATCCTCATGGAAGCTCATGGCCCATTCATAGTCAGGTTTCTGCCCTCAGATATAATCTCACCAAATGGCTGCTTCTGACGACGTAACTCGCTCATGTTTATGAACTGAAAGGTGATTCCTGTATGTCGCTTGTCACCTTTATCGATCCCAGGCTGCACCGAACCTTTAGAGATGCCCAGTGCCTGTACATGCTGATGGAGGCTTGTCTCGGCGGGGATCTCCGGAGTCTACTGAAAGACAGGTAGTGCTTGCTGGCCGATTGGAAATGAAGAAGACAAAACAAGTCTTCTCTCTGTACAAGTGAAATTTTTTTTTTATTAACATGCCAATGTGTTTTAGCTACATATTTAAGAGTTTATCTGACTGGTGACCTTTGCCCTACCTTATATTTACATCTCGGCACAAGTAGTAATCCATGTGCTTCATTCATCAGCGCTCCACTTTGTGTTTCAGAGGCTCATTTGATGACGGCACCGCTCGGTTCTACACTGCTTGTGTCGTCCAGGCCCTGATCTTCCTACACTGTCGGGGTGTCATCTATAGAGACCTCAAGCCGGAAAATGTGGTTCTGGACAACCGTGGATATGCCAAATTGGTGCAACATTTCCTCAACCACACCTTTCACTTTGAACGCCACCTCTAATTAATTCTATGTATGGTCACAACAGTACTGGTAATGTAAGGAGACTCTTCTGCCGCGGCGGTGTCAGCGGTACAGAAAACCCGGTTCTGAGTGCGGCTGAATTTGTGTGGAGTACTGAAAAACCCTTGATTAGATGGGCTACAGCACTTAAACGTAGCACTTGTGCATACAGCATACAAGCCTTCAAAAGAGTGCCCTCAAAGCTAAGGTAGCAATAAAAGCCGAACACCTGAGCCACGCTGAACACTTCAAGTAGAAGATTCATTATCATCAACAGTTTAATATCCCGCATTTTAATCATCCCTGCACTGACTAATATAGGCGATGCAAGAGTAAAGAGTAACAGAAGCACTTAGCATATCGAGTGACGGTAAAATGAGAAGAAATTATAATCGTATCAATTGTCCTGCAATATAAGTGAAGATGAAGTCATTCGCTACCACGTGTATGCATGTATACCACACATATATACTTGCCACCCACACCCAGTGGTAACACCAGCATTAATCAAGTGTTGATGGTCATCATCAGTTTGTTGCTAGAGACAAGGGGGGAAAGCGAATGTCCTCGTTAAGCCCTGGGTACACGGCGGCTATAAAGGAGATGCATCGAGAACGTTTTTCTCCGTTCGCAGAGTCTCCTGTTTTTCTTTGGGCAGCACGGTGGCCCAGTGGTTAGCACTGTTGCCTCACAGCAAAGAAGGTCCCGGGTTCGAACCCCAGGCCGTGCCAGGTCCTTTCTGTGTGGAGTTTGCATGTTCTCCCCGTGTCTGCGTGGGTTTCCTCCGGGTGCTCCGGTTTCCTCCCGCCCTCAAAAAAGCCATGCATGTCAGGGTAAACACGCCTGTCTGTGCCCCTGAGCAAGGCAATAGGAAGAAATAACGGGAGTTGGTCCCCGGGTGCTGCACGGTGGCTGCCCACTGCTACTAGCTACATAGCTAGGATGGGTTAAATGCTCTGTTCCTCTCCACGGGCACACGTGGGGAAGGAGCACCCGAAGCACTCCTTGCACAAACTTCTTTTTTTTAGGTATTGAAAGTGTGTTGAGTTTCGTAGAGTAACAGCTGACTTCACTGGCCCCTGTTATTCTGCAGGTAGGCTCTGGGTGTGCAAAGAAGGTGGAGGCGGGGAGGAAAACCTGGACGTTTTGTGGGACCCCGGGCTACATGGCCCCCGAAATCCTCCTGAACAAAGGCCACAGTGTTTCTGCCGATGTCTGGTCCCTGGGCATTTTTGTCTTTGAACTTTTGAGTGGCAGGTAGGATTTATTTATGTATCTGCAAATCACTTTTTTTGATTTTGTACATTTCTCCAGTTATACACGCAATGACACGTCACGCTTTTATGTCCTCTTTAGTTTTCCCTTTAACAGCCCAGGTCCCATGCAGACATTTGCTGCCAGCGTCCGTGGCATTGACCAAGTCGACTTCCCGAAAACCATCAGCGAGAGCGCCGCCGGCCTCATTAGGATGCTGTGCAGGTTCAGTAACAACATTTAATAGTGGAGTTATGAAATCAAATCATTAGAATTTGAATATTCAAAATATTTAGTTTACATACTGTAATATATTAAAATAGCTGAAATGAAGGGGGGGGGGGAATGAGCCCAGAGCGTAATTATCCTCCCGACCACCATTTGCAATATATGACAATCAAAACTATTGATATTTGTTCCCTTAGAAATGATGTGTGGCTGCGTGTCTTGTCTGTCTTTCTCTGCTACCAAGGAACAATCCTGCAGAGAGACTGGGCAGTCAGAGAAATGGGGCCAAGGACATCCTGAAGCACAAGTAAGATGAAATATCTTATCGGGGGCGGGGGGGGGGGGACGTCACAGTGGAGGGCTGTGCAAGGACCCTTCGGTTCATGCGGTTTCTTGATCTCTTTTCATTCAGATGGTTTGAAGGATTCAGCTGGGAGGGACTTTGCAGTGGCACATTGCAGCCCCCTATAATTCCAAAAGTAAGACACAGACTTAGTCTCGTCGGTGTGTTCGGCTTTTGATACCGCAATGAATGTTGCATTCGTGCAGCCGTGTTGATGTAGGCCTACTCTGCCGCGTTGCTGACGACATGCGACATACGCATTACACTTGTGAGTTTGCCGATCTTTGTGTGTGTTGCATTTAAGATCAGTCATCCCTCGGAGAGCAGCAGACCTGATCATTACCCCGCACCGCCGGACAGCTCTCCAGAGTGGCTGCAGAACTGGGACAAGGATTTCTGATTGATCGCATGTGAAACTGTGTAGGAATTGCAAAGCTACTGGTTTGACTCCGAAATGCTACACACACACACACACACACACAGACATATTCAACAAAAACCAACTCATCACAACAAGGGTTGGAGATCTCTGTAGTGTGACTGTAACTTCTCAGTAAACAACTTATATCTGACTGTACAGTGTTGTTTGTTTACTCACGATAACGTGAGTAAACAAACATAAATAACAACAAAAATAAAATAATAAATAAAATGAAAAATAAAAACAGATAAAGTGGGAAGTGCCTTATTGTGTCATAGTGTTATGTTGCCAGGGGCCACACGCTGTGCAATAAGTGGCAGCCCATGTCCTCTGTTTTTGTTTTTACATTATTTCATATGACCTTTGTGTGGTACAACCTGCTAAATGTGTGTTCTATATGTTGCTAGTCTTATCTGTTGGAGCTTGTGAAGCAAAAACACATTTCTGCGTGCGTGGACAAAATGTCATCTCACCTCACCTCATCTCATCTCATATATAGATAGCTCAAAGTTGTTAAATGGCAGAACAAGCTTGTTTCGTGTTCCATGCACTCATCAGCTGCCTACATAGTATATATGTATGTATATGTATATATACGTGTGTGTGTGTGTGTGTGTATAAAACTTTGTTAAAAGAAACACTCAATGGTAGGGAAAGTGCTCGACAAATAAGGGGCAAAATAACCCAGTGAGTCAAGTAAATTCTTTATGAGACAGTACAAGCCTGTTTCATGCCATAAACCATCATCAGCTGTCAAAGGTCGGCTGGTGGACTGACAGCTGATGATGAGGCATGAAACAGGCTTGTACTGTCTCACAAAGAATTTACTTGACTCACTGGGTTCTATCTATCTATCTATCTATCTATCTATCTATCTATCTATCTATCTATCTATCTATCTATCTATCTATCTATCTGTCTGTCTGTCTGTCTGTCTGTCTGTCTGTCTGTCTGTCTGTCTGTCTGTCTGTCTGTCTGTCTGTCTGTCTGTCTGTCTGTCTGTCTGTCTGTCTGTCTGTCTATCTATCTATCTATCTATCTATCTATCTATCTATCTATCTATCTATCTATCTATCTATCTATCTGTCTGTCTGTCTGTCTGTCTGTCTGTCTGTCTATCTATCTATCTATCTATCTATCTATCTATCTATCTATCTATCTATCTATCTATCTATCTATCTATCTATCTATCTATCTATCTATCTATCTATCTATCTGTCTATCTAATGTCATACAGTCTTTGTGCCCTTTGAGCATGCTGAAAGGTACGGTTAAAACCAAAGCCCAGAGAAGACTGGCCTGCTGAATGAAATCTGTTGGAGGACCCGCATGGGGGTGGAGGAAAAACTGGTGCCTTTAAAAAAAAAAAAGAAAAAAAAAACCCTTTCAAACAAAGTTGTGATGTTGGGCAATAGGGTTTGAGGCTCCAGATGTGTCGGGATGTGTAGAAAGTGACGTCACAAGGAGTCGGAGGGCTCCGTGCAGCGCCGCGTTCAGCGGCTCAGACACGTGGTGGCGGGTGGGGATCTCAATGAAGCGACCCGAGTGGAGGAAAGCCGATGCCAGAGAGACCTGGTGACCTACATTTCACCGAGGTGTTTCGGCTGCTCCTGCCTTCGCGTACAGTACTTAATCCGACCCACGAAGAGCGTATGGTAAGTCCCCCCCCCACCACCAGCACCACCAGCACCACCACAAGTCCGCAAGGGAAGGACTCCACCGTCTAGTGTATTTGGGTTAAACTTCGGGAAAAAAAAGATTTTGTCGCCGTCTTTGCGCTTCACAGTGCAACGCGTCAACCCGCGTGTGCGCATGCGCGAAGAGCCCCGCAAAAGTTGCGTCGCAATTAAACACAAATTGCCGGGCTCACGTCGCCCCTTTTTTTTTTCCACGCGCGAAAGCGGCACCCCCCCCCACCCCCGCCCGGTTGACGGGGGTTTGACAGCTGCGCGTGTTGCCGTTAATGAGCACTTTTCAATTAGCTAAACGGCGGGGACGACGGTCGCGATCGCCGGTCTTCTTGTAGTGAAAGTGTGAAGTTTCGCCTTTCAACCCGGCTTTTTGTTTTTGCTGCTCAGTTTCTTGCAGCCTCCCGAGTTTGACTCCTTTCCTACTCTTCCTTTTTTGTTTCCCCTGACTTTTCTCTTCTGGTGCAGCTGCAGAAGCGAGAGAGAGGGGGGGGGCTCCGTTCTGTTTTTCTCCTTGAACCGAGGATATAATTGCTGGTCTCGCAGCTCGTTGGCAGCGGGCCAGGAGTTTATAGCCGCCTTGGAATCCACTCTGTGGGATCCTGCTGCATTTTAACAAGAATTCCCTGTGCGCGCACGTTATAACCATCCTGGACCCCTCCCCTCTTGTTTTTCCTTTCTCGGGTGTCTGGAAACTCATGGCAATAAGTTCGAACCTGCCCACGTGGGTGGAACGCGCTCCGAGAGGGGCGCTGGCCCCGTGTCCGGTGTCAGAAGAGCGTTTGACGGGACCCGGCGCACAGCGCTGACGCACACGGACGGCGTGTGAACCCGGCCGCGCGGCTGACTTGGTTGGTTTGCTATCCTGACGCGTAAAACACCGTATAAAGCGAGCGCCGGAGCAGGCCGTGCCAAAAGTACAGAGGTTATTCTCCTGAAAACACCCCCCAAAAAAAGGAAAAATAGTAACCCTGAGCACCGTTCTTGAAACAGCCACTAAATCATAGACTGAAAATGCAGAGATGAACAAAAATGCTGTAACAAATAAATTTAAAAAAAAAAACCCTTCCCAGACAGCATCTGGACGTGGGCCACTTTAGGCAGTGATGCGGCACTGATGGCCTTCTTCTGGCCCTGGCAAAATGGATGTGAGCCTGAAGTGGCCCACAAGTATAAAAGCAAATATGGCCCAAATCAAATGTGGGCCTTTTTGTGTGTGTGTGTGGCAAAGACGCGGTGCTCTGGGCAGCATGTGACCCTGAAGTGGCCCCGTGTGGTAAACGGTGAATATGGCCCAAATATCACAAAACACATCTGGGCCGCCTTTGGCAAATATGTGGCACACGCGGCGTTGCTGTGGCTCGGTTATGGCCCAGATCTGGCGAACAGGAGCGGACCGCCCAAAGTGCCATCATTCCACGCGGTATGTGGGCCGGATGACGTGTCGGGTGCGGGCCGCAGCAGTTTTGCTATCTGGGTTTCAGTTGCGTTTGAGACGTGTATGTGCATATTCTCCTCTGAAGCCTAATGACAGGCCGACGAGAGTGCTTGAACACTGTGTTCTGCGTTCGTAAATGAGGGTCTGCTGTACCCTTCCTGCGCCATGCATGAGTCTGCTGTACCCTTTCTGGGCCGTGCATGAGTCTGCTGTACCCTTCCTGCGCCATGCATGAGTCTGCTGTACCCTTTCTGGGCCATGCATGAGTCTGCTGTACCCTTCCTGCGCCATGCATGAGTCTGCTGTACCCTTTCTGGGCCGTGCATGAGTCTGCTGTACCCTTTCTGGGCCGTGCATGAGTCTGCTGTACCCTTCCTGGGCCGTGCATGAGTCTGCTGTACCCTTCCTGGGCCATGCATGAGTCTGCTGTACCCTTCCTGGGCCGTGCATGAGTCTGCTGTACCCTTCCTGGGCCATGCATGAGTCTGCTGTACCCTTCCTGGGCCGTGCATGAGTCTGCTGTACCCTTCCTGGGCCATGCATGAGTCTGCTGTACCCTTCCTGGGCCGTGCATGAGTCTGCTGTACCCTTCCCGGGCCGTGCATGAGTCTGCTGTACCCTTCCTGGGCCGTGCATGAGTCTGCTGTACCCTTCCTGGGCCATGCATGAGTCTGCTGTACCCTTCCTGGGCCGTGCATGAGTCTGCTGTACCCTTTCTGGGCCGTGCATGAGTCTGCTGTACCCTTCCTGGGCCGTGCATGAGTCTGCTGTACCCTTTCTGGGCCGTGCATGACAACCCCCCTCCCTGCCCCGCCCCCTCCCCTTCTTGCCCTCTCCTTTTCGCCTTTACAGAAAAACTTCATTGTGCCCGAGTGTGTGTCTGTTCTTCACGCTTCATTTGGGCATCACAGCCAGAAATCGCTCGTGCATTTCAGCCTCTCACCCTTCTCGCCCCCCCCCCCAAATACCCTCACGTGTCCCATTTGTACTCTCCCCCATCGGACCCGTTCCCCCGCACTGCACAACACTTGCAGAGTTCATTGCCGGTCCCGGTCCGCCTTGTGTGGATCGCAAACTCCTGTCGCCTTGTCCCTCCCCATAAACATTCCCCCTCTTCATCTCGCCCCCCGCGGTCCTCCGGGGTCAAGGGAGACATTCTTCTTCTGCTCTCTCTCTCACCAGAGACGTACTTGCTGGAAGCTGCCGTCATCCGCGCTATGACCTTGACGCGATTCAGGTACTGTGGTAGTTGAGTAATTTACCGTCGATATCGAAAAAGTGTGCGAGCGAGCGAGTGCGAGCGCGCGCGAGCACGCGCGTGGAGGGGCACTGCCTTAACTTTGGCTCAAGTTCGGGAGCCGAACTTTTCTCCTCCGCTCGCTTCTCCGCTCGGACTCCCGCTTTGGTGGGGCAGGTAGGTGGGAAGCCGCTTGCTATACGGTTCCACTTCCGGGGAGCTCGTTCCGTCCGCCTCGTCAACGCCCGACCGGGTCTTCGTGTTTGTTCCCGCCGGTGAATTAGTCATCGTGCAGGATCCCTGCTCCGTGTTGTGGTCTCGGTCTCGGCTTGCCAGCAGGTGCGGATCTGCGCAGACACGCAGGCAGGCAGACTACCCCCCGGGGCATCGTCCACATTCCCTCGAGACCGCGGCGCAGGGTTCGAATGACGCCTCACGATGATCGGTTTGACGACTCTTCTTCTGCGTTTTAGTCATAATCCTGTGTGTCCAGTCACGTAATGTCATTTTTTTCTTATTAGAGTTTGTAGCACAGACTACCTGTGGGGGTGGGGGTGTGTGGGTGTGGGGGGGGGGCTCTCATCAGTACCTCTGTTGTTAATCACGTTGTGGGAATGTGAATGTAGCGTCACGAGGGGGGGTGTTGTACAGTCTGCAGAGGTGAACGCGCTTGGTTCACTGTTTCAGCGCGATTATATTTAAATGTCTGTGTCGTTTCCTTTTGTCTCGTCCCTCCTACAGAGGAGAAGCTGGGAAGCACAATAGTGCCTGTCTGGTTCCTGACAATAGCCATTATGAATGGGAGCGAGGCAGGAAGGCACCGAGGGTGGGGGGGTGGTGCTGGTGCTGGTGGGGAGTAACACTAGTCAGGGAGCTAAAGAAAGAGAAAATGGGCTACAGCAGGGGATAATTCTCCACACAAACCATTATTTTGTGTTTTCGAGCCCCGAGGCCCCATTGTTCCCGTCCATTCAACCCCCGTAAGGGCCCAACTGGATCAGCGCTCATTCATCGGACGCAAAATGGCATCTGAACATTTCCCCAGCGAGCGGCTCGCGTCGATGGACGGAGCCGGTGGGTCCTGCAGCGAGCGGGGGAGAGCGGGCCCGGCTAGCGGGGGGAGAGCGGGCCCAGAGTTGAGAAGTGAAGCGAAATCGTTCTGGTTAAACAGCGGGGAAGAGGGCTGACATCACTCTTTTATCCCCCCCCCCCGCTCCTGTTTCGGAGAGGCGGGGGGAGAAACTGGGTGAGAGGTTGAGGGGTTCTCGGGGAAGAGGAGTGGAGGGGGGGGGGGTTTATTCAGCGAGGTGAATGCCATGCCTTGGTGCAAGTGAAAGTGGACCGGCGAAGCGGGGGACTTAAGTGGTTGGAGGAGAAATTAAAGAGAAATGTTAAGAAGTTTGTTTCGTGGTGGTAGCGATGGGTTGCTTCCCCCAAACCTTTCCCCCGTCTCCCCTTTCATTCATTTCTGCACATGAGCAATTAAAATTTGGCAGGGGAAACTTGAGCAGGGGGAGGAGTGGGAGGTGGGGAGGGCAACAGGCTGCCAGCCACATCACGCTGGTCCTCCCCCTCACCCCATGTCAGCATCAACCTCTTGCTACTCTACAAAACCCGGCTCTCGCTCGCCCCCCCCCCAGCCCTCGGTGGTCTCTGTGAGCACGACAGACCATGACTGAGAGTAACCTCAGCGCCTGTCTCACTGAAGCCAATCCTGATTACTTCCTGTTGCCCCCCCCCTCCCCTTCCCCCTCCCCCTTTGTATCCAGCTCGGGCCACTTCTTTCCCCACCAGGTCTCGGGCCCTGCCAGGCCTGCACACCAACCAGCATGATTCAGCTGGGCTTTGAACCAGGGTCACAACAGCACCGGTGTACTAACGGCCCGAAAACACCAGCGATGGTTTTGCCTTTCGGATTTAGTTGAGCCCTCACTCTTGAGCCGCTTGTCTATCCAGCTCAGATGTTAAAGCGGTAAATATGAGAAGTTGGATGTGCAGCTCACCTGGTGAATTTGGATCCACCGCCACTGAATTTTGTCCGTTTTGCTCGCGGTTATTAATAATTTCCCCCGCCGGCTGTGGCGGCAGGATTGGTTCGTACTAGTCGATGCTCACCGGTCCTGTTCACTGAGCCCTGCAGCACAAACAGACTTGTGCTGCCACTTCCAGCGGCTTTCAGCTGTGGCTTGGCAGTGATTCAATATTATCATATCGTATCGGGATGACATTTGGATATTGTCTTATCACGGCACACAGTTTTGTTGTGTCTTGTATCCGTGATAACGTGGATCTATGACCCACAATTTCTCACAAAATGTAGTCTGAGGTATTTGAGGGAGTACCATTTACAAACAAGATTAGATCGGACAGCACACTTTACATTACGAATCAGTATAATGTGGTGAACATCAGCCGGATTCTTGGAGTTGTATTTTTGCATATGTAAGCAGATATTGTGGATATATATATACATATATATATATATATATACATATATATATACATATATATCGACATTGTGTGAAATTCCTGGTGATTATTGTGACAATGATATTTTCCATATCTTCCAGCAACTACTTTCAGTTGTGAGTGAATATAATTGCCTCCTATTTGATTGGCTCCATTACATATTCATTCATTCATTCATTCATTCATTCGTTCGTTCATTCGTTCATGGATTAATTTCCTCATTAATTTCTTCATTCATTCATTTATGCATTAATTAATTAATTTCCTTATTCATTCATTCATGCATTTCCTCATTCATTCATTCATTCATTCAAACACACTCACAGTCTGTCCCCCTGCCTCTGTCTCCTTGTCCCCCTCCCAGCTATGCATTTTCAGGTGTGGTTGCAGTCCATTCAAGCCAACGGTAGACTCAAAGTGCCTGAATCAGAGGACGTCTGGAGTCTCCTTCCCTCGTTTCCTCTGTCCTCCTTCTCCCTGTCCTCCCTCTCTCTGTCCTCCCCCTACCTGTTGGGCATAGGTGCTCTGGCCTCGCTCACCGTGTACTGGCTGGTTACCCGTCCTCGACCCATGCGTCCGCCCTGCGATCTCCAGGCTCAGTCTGTAGCTGTCGAGGTGAGTGGATCTCGGCCGCCGTCGTCACCTTTTTCGGGGTTTACAGTCGTGCACACGCTGCCCGTCTTTCACTCGGGCGTGTTCGTGTCTCCGGAGCGTTTCAATTGTGTCCGTCACTCGCAGGGAAATCCCAGCTGCAGGCGATCGGCTCTTCTTAAGGATGACGCGCTGCTGGAGTTTTACTACGAGGACACCAGGACGGTGTACGACATCTTCAAGAGGGGCCTCCGGATCGCAGGTGGGCCGCCCCGCTTGGGCAAATCCACAATCAAACGCTTTAACTTTATCCAGGACCGAGTTTGCATGATGTAAATATGAGACTGTGAGAAAACAACATCACTGGGTAACAACGTCGAACCTCTTAACTTTTCATAATTGGAGTGTTGTAAGTAGGTTTTGAAAGTAGGAAGTATCAGAAAGCAGGGTTTGATTTCGATATGTCACATAAAAACTGGAGAAAACCCGACACGGATCGCTAATTGGATATCAAGATCCCCTTTTTCCCCATAAGTCACCACTCTGGTTTTGGTCATAATCATAATGTGTGTGCATGGGAGGCTTTATATATATATATATATATATATATATATATATATATATATATATATATATACACACTACCGTTCAAAAGTTTGGGATCACCCAAACAATTTCGTGTTTTCCATGAAAAGTCACACTTATTCACCACCATATGTTGTGAAATGAATAGAAAATAGAGTCAAGACATTGACAAGGTTAGAAATAATGATTTGTATTTGAAATAAGATTTTTTTTACATCAAACTTTGCTTTCGTCAAAGAATCCTCCATTTGCAGCAATTACAGCATTGCAGACCTTTGGCATTCTAGCTGTTAATTTGTTGAGGTAATCTGGAGAAATTGCACCCCACGCTTCCAGAAGCAGCTCCCACAAGTTGGATTGGTTGGATGGGCACTTCTTTGAGCAGATTGAGTTTCTGGAGCATCACATT
This sequence comes from Lampris incognitus, assembly GCF_029633865.1. NCBI lineage: Eukaryota > Metazoa > Chordata > Actinopteri > Lampriformes > Lampridae > Lampris > Lampris incognitus. The sequence continues at coordinate 142,648,993 of NC_079211.1, forward strand.
TGTGGGGTCAATTAAACGCTCAAAATGGCCAGAAAAAGAGAACTTTCATCTGAAACTCGACAGTCTATTCTTGTTCTTAGAAATGAAGGCTATTCCATGCGAGAAATTGCTAAGAAATTGAAGATTTCCTACACCGGTGTGTACTACTCCCTTCAGAGGACAGCACAAACAGGCTCTAACAGGTACTATTTAATGAAGATGCCAGTTGGGGACCTGTGAGGCGTCTGTTTCTCAAACTAGAGACTCTAATGTACTTATCTTCTTGCTCAGTTGTGCAACGCGGCCTCCCACTTCTTTTTCTACTCTGGTTAGAGCCTGTTTGTGCTGTCCTCTGAAGGGAGTAGTACACACCGGTGTAGGAAATCTTCAATTTCTTAGCAATTTCTCGCATGGAATAGCCTTCATTTCTAAGAACAAGAATAGACTGTCGAGTTTCAGATGAAAGTTCTCTTTTTCTGGCCATTTTGAGCGTTTAATTGACCCCACAAATGTGATGCTCCAGAAACTCAATCTGCTCAAAGAAGTGCCCATCCAACCAATCCAACTTGTGGGAGCTGCTTCTGGAAGCGTGGGGTGCAATTTCTCCAGATTACCTCAACAAATTAACAGCTAGAATGCCAAAGGTCTGCAATGCTGTAATTGCTGCAAATGGAGGATTCTTTGACGAAAGCAAAGTTTGATGTAAAAAAAATCTTATTTCAAATACAAATCATTATTTCTAACCTTGTCAATGTCTTGACTCTATTTTCTATTCATTTCACAACATATGGTGGTGAATAAGTGTGACTTTTCATGGAAAACACAAAATTGTTTGGGTGATCCCAAACTTTTGAACGGTAGTGTATATATATATATATATAAATCCCCTAACCCATACAATAAAAACAAAACAAAATGTAGACATTAGAGAAGTCATGAGATTACAAACATGACTGGGCTGAGATGTGACCGGAGTGTGTTGTGACCTACAGGAAGTGGCCCGTGTCTTGGCTTCAGGAAACCGGGGCAGCCCTACCAGTGGATCCCCTACACCGAGGTCTGGCAGATATTTGGCGTTTCGCTACTCCGACAGTCAGAGTGCCTCTACATAATGTGTCCCACTACACGTGACATTTCCTGACTGACCGACTGTCCTGGCGTTGCAGGTGGCGGCGCAGGCGCAGATGCTGGGCTCCGGGCTGCTGGCCAAAGGCTGCCAGCCCAACCCTGAGCAGTTTGTTGGGATATTTGCACAGAACAGACCAGAGGTATGTATCCTCCGCCGTACTTTGTTTGTGATGGGGGGGGGGGCGGGGTTGTTCTCTCGTTGGCTGCCTACCTCTGAGTTTACAACTGGTTTATTATGTGTTTGTTTGTTTGTTTTGACGCAAAGCACTTTCACAAACTGACTTTTGAGTTTCACCTTTAGTTGGAGCATCTGCATGGATTCGGGGTGTGGGGTGGGGTGGGGTGTTATGACCCCTCCAAAAATGTTTGTAGTAAGTGTGAGTGCTTCGGGGGGGCAGCCCGAGACCGCCACAGCCGGGACGCGAACCCATATCTCCTGCACCGCGGGCGACAACGTCAACCTGTCGACTAAAGGGTCCGACCCTTTAGCCGAGGGCTACCGAGCCTATCCATCCGGGATCGTTACAACATTTTCCTGCACCCCCGCCACTATTGAGTCTCGGCCTCGCCCTCTCGTTCTCTCACTCGCTGTCGCCCGTGCGGCCTCATCCGAAGTAGGATTTCACAGAAACGCAGTCGTCAAAGCTGCGAGTAAGACCTGCCCCGTCACCTTTTAGCCCCGCTCGAACCAGTCGGTCTTCCTTCCGATGGGCGTTTTGAGGCGTTTCCGTCACGTCAGCGTTCCTCTCCGGGCTGCCGCTCAGCCAAAAACACGATTCCCACGAGCCGACCTCGGCTCCGTCGAACCGGAGCAAAGCATCTGTTTAATGATGCCGGTGTGAAGCGCCCAGTCAGAATGTTATGTGACTAATTGTTGTAATGTACTGGATCTACTTCCTGTTGCGACGTTAAGACTTGCTCCTGTATCGTTCAGTTCAAAGCGAAGTTGCACGCCCACTGTTTAGGGTTGGTTTGGGTGTGTGTCTGTGTGTGTGTGTGTGTGTGTGTGTGTGTGTGTGTGTGTGTGTTTGTATGTATAAAACAACAGCAAATGCATCTTACCACATTACTAATCGTTCACCCCCGAGCATCCCGGGCATCGCTTTAAATTACATTTCAGTTCGATCGGATTTTTTTTTTTTTTTACTTTGTCCACCTCCTCACCCAGATAACAAAACCGCTGTGGCCCCGGACCCGTCCCACACCGACACGTTCATCTGGCCCACATACCGTGTGGAATGGTGGCACTTGGGCGGTCCGCTCCCGTTTGCCAGATCTGGGCCAGAACCAAGCCATAGCAATGCCGCATGTGCCACATATTTGCCAAAGGTGGTCCATATTTGTTTTGTGATATTTGGGCCATATTCACCATTTACCACACGGGCCACTTCAGGGTCACATCCAGATCACATGTTGCTCAGAGCGCCGCATCTTTGCCAAAAAAGGCCCACATTTGATTTGGCATATCTGGGCCATATTTGCGTTTACACATGTGGGCCACTTCAGGCTCCCATCCATTTTGTCAGGGCCAGGAGGCCATCAGTGCCGCACCACTGCCTGAAGTGGCCCACATCCGGATGCGGTCTGGGCAGGGATTCACGATTGGTCATCTACGCACGCACAGTTTTGCCGCTTCTGAAATCATATACGTAAACCTTACCTCGAAATTCTTTTCACACACTCGACTGAGATAAAAGGAAGACCCGGGTACATTTTTCAAGACGTAATTTTGTCTGTAGCAATCCAATATTGAGGTGGAAAAAAATATATATGTTGAGAGGCAGTAGTCACAGCAGGCACCTCAGGGTGAAACCGATATTAAAACCAGTACTGCTGCTTTTTATGGAGGTGAGCCTGCCGAAAAGTAAAAAGGTTCGACCAAACCGAAATATCGTTTTCAAGAGTTATTATTATTATTACTACTATTATTATTATTATTATTACTGCTATTATTATTATTATTACTATTATTGTTGTTGTAGTAGTTACACCTTTTTTTTAATGTAAAATGTGTTATAACTGGTCAAAGAATCCCCTTTATAAATTGTAAAGATTAGTAGTAAGTGGTATTTAGAGATTGCCAACAGACAGTGACATTATTATTGACATGTATTATTGTCTGCTACTGTTATTATTAGTGATATTTTTATTTAACTGCATAGTGTGTTGTGATTCCGTTCTGGAGGAACGCTGGCTGGAAATGTGCACTGTAATGGCTCTGTCGCCCTCTGTTGGTTGCAGTGGGTCATCGCAGAGCTGGCCTGCTACACCTACTCCATGGCAGTGGTGCCCCTGTATGATACCCTGGGGCTGGAGGCAATGGTCCACATCTTCAACCTGGGTGAGAGACCGTGCTGCAGGAGAACAACTGTAGCGCAGCAGTGTTTCCCGGCTAGGCGGTAAATATGTTTACTGTGACGTCCATTCCAGCCGAGATCTCTTTGGTGTTCTGCGACCGGGAGGAGAAGGCCTCGTCCCTCATGGACAACAAGGTGAAAGGCGCGGTGCCGACCCTGTCCTGCCTGGTGCTCTTCGGTGACTTCAGCGGAGACCTGCTGGAGAGGGGAAAGGAGTGTGGGGTGGAGGTTTTAAAACTGCAGGAGCTCATGGTGAGTCCGGGGGCCAGACGTCCTATTTGACGACGGTCAAATTTCATTTTGCTTGGGACACACTTTGGTAGAGCCAGTTGGGGTAACGCTTGAACTGCTATTGAACACACTTTAGGATCTGGGAAGACAGAACCTCAAAGATCCTGTGGTGAGTGGACCGCCTTCGAAAAGCTGCATCATTACATCGAAACTGGGTCTAGTATATATACTCTCTCTCTCTCTCTCTCTCTCTCATATATATATATAGAGAGAGAGAGAGAGACAGCTGATGATTGCTTATGGCATGAAACAGGCTTGTACTGTCTCATAAAGAATTTACTTGACTCACTGGATTATATATATATATATGTGTGTGTGTGTGTGTGTGTGTGTGTGTGTGTGTATATAGTATATATATAATTCCTTTATAAATGCTAGGATGACAGATTTACTGCCAGCCCTCTCTCATAAGACTTCATTATGCTTGTAGTCAGGGCTTAAATTAGGAATGGAGGAAGCTTGTTGTCATATTCTCATATTTTATCTCATATGTTTGTTGTAGCCGCCCCAACCGCAGGATCTGGCAGTGGTCTGCTTCACCAGTGGAACCACAGGTACTGTGTAATCTCCTAGATCTCCCCATAATCATCCGCAATCACTCCGGTGCCCCCTACATTTATTTTACTCACATCATTAGAGAGGTGTCCATCAGCGCCCACTAACAAGCTCTCATTACGGTTTGGCTGTGGTTTCCTATGCTGCACAGGGCACTGCAATAACGTCTTGTTTATTTATCCAGGCAAGCCCAAGGGAGCCATGATCACCCACGGCAACATCGCCTCCAACACTTCCTCTGTTATTAAGATCCTGGAGGTCTGTCTGTACTTCCACCTCCCTCTCTAATTGAGAACAGCTTCATGGCTACCGTCGTTTCCCATTTGCCTGTCTCTGTGTACACCTATCTCAAACCGTCTCTCCCCCTGCTGTGTCTAATGGCATGATTAAATGCCGGTTTGATTGCCCTTGTAACTGGTTGGTACTTTAGTTAATTGCCCATGTGTAAAGATTCTAAGTGCAATTATAAAGGGCTAGATTTCTTATGCCGCTTCACCGTATGTCGCTTGTGTGACCTCAATTACTCCCTCGTGTTTCCTCATTTCTCCTCCTTTCTCTCCCAGGGTTCGTTCGTGATCCAGCAGGAGGACGTGTCGATCTCCTATCTGCCCCTGGCCCATATGTTTGAGAGGATGATTCAGGTACGTATGTCACAATTTTTGATCTCACCTGGAATTTACAACTCTGTGTGTGTGTGTGTGTGTTTACTCTAAATTACGCCTATTTACGTCCCAGGTTTCCATGTTCTGCCACGGCGCCAGAGTAGGATTCTACCAGGGGGACATTTCCCTCCTCATGGACGACATCAAAACTCTCAAACCGACTTTCTTTCCCGTCGTGCCTCGCATACTCAACCGCATCTACGACAAGGTCTGTGAATCAGTTCAAATCCCACCGTCTGATAACCGCCGTGGCCGGCCGATGAATCGCTGGCACGCGCATTTAGCAGCACATGAGACGAGCCGGCCCACACCCGGCCCACATACCGCGTTGATGATGGCACGTGGGCGGTCCGCTCCTGTTTTGACAGATCTGGGCCAGAACCAAGCCATAGCAATGCCGCATGTGCCACATAATTGCCCAAGGTGGCCCATATTTGTTTTCACCACTTACCACACGGGCCACTTCAGGGTCACATCCAGATTACATGTTGCCCAGAGCACCGCATCTTTGCCAAAATAAAAAAGGCCCACATTTGATTTGGCATATTTGAACCATATTTGCTATTATACATGTGGGCCACTTCAGGCTCGCATCCATTTGGTCAGGGCCAGAAAAAGGCCATCAGTGCCGCATCATTGCCTGAAGTGGCCCACATCCGGATGCTATCCGGGTTTCAGCCTCATTCGCTTGTCTGTGTATTTCCACGACTCTTAATACAGATCCTAGGCTCTGTGACCTCTCCGCTGAGGAGGACTCTGCTCCACTATGCCGTGAGGAGGAAACAGGCTGAGCTCAGCAGCGGGGTTGTGCGTAACAACAGTCTGTGGGACAAACTGGTGTTCAACAGGATTCAGGTCCGCTCCTTAACCGCCTTCCCAACGCCACTTACCGGGTTTCTTCACATGATTCTCGCACCAACACCACAATACGTGTTTGCCTCCATTTCAGGCCAGTTTAGGAGGTAATCTGAGGTTCATCCTGACGGCGTCGGCACCCATCTCCCCCGTTGTGCTGTCCTTCCTCAGAGCCACCCTGGGCTGTCTCATCTTTGAGGGTTACGGTCAGACCGAGTGCACTGCAGGCTGCACCTTCTCCATGCCGGGGGATTGGACTGCAGGTACCCGAGCTAGCCTTGCACAGCATCTGTGTTGATTCCTCAAAAACAAACAAAACAAAAGAGGCGTCCGGGTAGCGTAGCGATCTATTCCGTTACCTATCAACACGGGTATCGTCGGTTCGAATCCCAGTGTTACCTCCAGCTTGGTCGGGCGTCCCTACAGCCACAATTGGCCGTGTCTGTGGGTGGGAAGCCAGATGTGGATATGTGTCCTGGTCGCTGATCTAGTGCCTCCTCTGGTCGGTTGGGGGCGCTTGTTCAGGGGGGAGGGGGAACAGGGGGGAATAGCGTGATCCTCCCACGCGCTACCTCCCCCTGGCGAAACTCCTCACCATCAGGTGAAAAGAAACGGCTGGCGACTCCACATGTATCAGAGGAGGCATGTGGTAGTCTGCAGCCCTCCCTGGAACGGCAGAGGGGGTGGAGCGGAGACCGGGACACGGCTCGGAAGAGTGGGATAATTGGCCGGATACGATTGGGGAGAAAAAGGGGGGGGGGGGGTTCAAACCCTTGTGTTGGTTACTCCAGTTGTGTACGTGTGGCTGTGTGTGTCAGGTCACGTCGGTGCCCCTTTGCCCTGCACGGTGGTAAAACTGGTGGACATCCCCGAGATGAACTACTACGCCAAGAACGGAGAGGGCGAGGTGAGATGGTCTGCGGACGAGGAAGCACATTGTTCGTACCAGACCTTCTGCTTTGTGTCGACACCCGTTTCCTTGCGTTGCAGATCTGTATTCGCGGCCACAGCGTGTTCCGCGGCTACCTGAGGGACGCCGAGAGGACAGCGGAGGCCTTGGACAGCGACGGCTGGTTGCACAGCGGGGACGTGGGGCAATGGCTTCCGGTAAGCTGACCGCCTTAGCTGACGACCCCTTCCATCCTTCGTGTGCGAGTGGCCGATACAATTTCCGCTCTCCTGTCGGTAAACCTAACGTGTCCCTTCTTTTACGTGTCCTCCGCCAGAATGGGACGCTACGCATCATTGACAGGAAGAAGCACATCTTCAAGTTGTCCCAGGGAGAGTACATCGCTCCAGAGAAGATAGAGAACATCTACATGCGCTGCTTCCCCATACTGCAGGTGTTTGTACATGGAGATAGTTTACAGGTAAATAAATAAACCCACGGTGGTTAATATTCTGTTCTTTAAATTGGAACAAAAGACCTACACGTTGTCCTGGCACTAACCAAAAGCTTGTCTTTTGTAGTCCTACCTTATTGGCATTGTCGTACCCGACCCAGAGGTGTTCGCCGACTGGGCTAAGGAGCGAGGATTTGTGGGCTCCTTGGAGGAGCTGTGCCAGAATCCAGTAGGTCATCCCATGTGAAGGTGTGTCAAACTGCGTAGCTCATTTTCCCAGTTCAGTGTGAATTAAAAGAGTGCTGTCTCAACAGGACGTAAAGAAAGCAGTGTTAGAGGACATGAGGGCAGTGGGCAAGGAGGCCGGCCTCAAGTCTTTCGAGCAGGTGAGGATTTCCACCTTCATCCGCTCCGCTCCAACCTCCGGGCAAAGAAGCAGCGGGTCGGGGGACCTTACTGTTGTTGTTTCTCTTATTTCAGGTGCGGGACCTTTACTTGCACCCCGAGATGTTCAGCGTGGCCAACGGCCTCCTTACCCCCACCCTGAAGAGCAGACGCGTGGACATCCGCAGGGTTTTCCAAGAACAGATCTCAAGCATGTACAGCAAGAGTGCCCCTTAAAGGACCCATGAAGTCGCAACGCGTCGCGATGTCCAGCGATGGACCGAAATGGTACCAAGAACAGCGAATCATGTTACACGTTAAACCATTGGACAGTGCCTTACCCCAACACCAGATTTGTTTTGAAACGTGGGCATTTTGCCCCAGGAAACCCGGGTTTCCGTCCACGTCCATCTACGCCTCTTCTTGCACATTTGTGAGATACATTAACCGTTTACATGCCAGGTATAACGCAGTACAACGGTAAATGTACAAAAAAAAATTTATCTTTGCTGAATATTATGTAAATGATCTTACTCAAGCGCCTAGTGCTCCGATTTTGGAAGTTTACGTAGTTTGATCGGCTTCATTCTGAATCACGACCCCCTGTCCTAATTTCCAGCCTTCATTCAGTGGTAATTTTTTACTTTTGACGAAGTAAATTATTCTAGAACTGTAGCGATCGGAGTATTAGAGGTTGTGAAGCACCGCCATCCAGTAGCTTGAAACGTTGTGGACGAGTCAAACCATTCCCATTTGCAACGCTCCACTCCGCGCTCAAGGGTGGAGTTTAAGGGACATGTGACCTCATTCATCAATCATTCGCATGTACAAATTTTGTTCTTACACGCCCATGGAATTTTTTAGCTCTCAACATGGTCTGACAGGTTGTAGCAAAGCCTGATGGGTATTTGTAATTCCTTCCCCCTAACATCTATCGCCTACTTCTTCTTACGAGCAATCGCCCAGGCTTGCTAGAGTGCTAGCCTTTTTTTTTTTTTTCAGCCTCCCAGACAAAGTTCAGGGCTAAAAAAAATCCCACGGGCGTGGAAGAACAAATCTGTACGGACGATTGATGAACGAGGCCCGGTGTTCCTTGTTATGCTCGTAACATTTCCTGTAACCCGCATCAAACGTTGAATTTATAAGTGTTACCACCACTTTCCAATTCAAGTTTAACTGTAAATATTAATATTGTGAAGAGGACACTACTAACTCCAGTAAAGCTTAGTCACGGTAAACTGCTGTGTTCGGTGTATCACTGCGGTCATGGGGGGGAGAAAGCTCCTTTTAAAACTGACAGTTTGAAATAAAGCTGTTTTTAGCAGACGTTTCACATCCTTCACACATCATCAGAACAGTATTGACGACACAGAAGTGGTCGCGTTTCTCACAGACCCATTTATTTCATAATTGTACACAGAAAAATGACGATGTAAAGCAGGCCCGACGTGTGTCAAACAGTTTCCTGATATTAAGACGGTTCTGAAAAGCATAAAACTCAAGTCTGATGTTAAACTAGTCACTCGGCTGTGTTAAATAAACCACGTATTACAACTTTAAAAAAAATGCAACTCTATATATAGCCAACAAACTGCATTGCAGTACACAACGAATGGGGCATTCTCTAATAACCAACTTTACAGTCCTGAAAGCGTTCGTTTTTGTCCGTAAATCAGCTATTTTGTAAATATAAACAATGACGTCAATATTTTGCCACACTGACTTACATAGTCATCATTTTGAGGCAACACCTGACAAGATGGAGAGAATAGGGATGAATGCCAATGTGATTTGGTCCGAAAGGCAAAGGAAACCAAGGATTGGCCTCTCTCGCCTGACTTTATGGCATGCATGGTGTGCAGACAAGACACTGTAGAGCTTAAACGGTGTATAAAAAGGTTCTTCCCCATCAGAGGCACTGTAAAAACGACAAACAACAGAACAAAGGACGCACACAATTTGAATGGAGGGCAGCGGCGGAAACATGACCGATCTCTTCCACTAGAGGGAGCAGCAGTCTGATGTTGGGAGATGATTTAGTGTCCGTAACAATGACTCGTTCCCCTCCTCAGGTTCTACTGCACATCTTTCCACACTGCTGTACAGGCACTGTCGCACTACTGACAGGTAGGTTACCATGATGTCTTACCGACACGAGTAAGGCTAACTGAACTATACACCCCGGTAAATAAAACCTCTCGTTCAACATGGCACAGAGCTTAATTAGTGATTAACCCTCATTAGCTAGGGTGAGATATAACAAGCACAGAGTGAACATTTTAAAACCCATAGCATATACCAACCTTCTGGCTTTACAGCCTGGACAGTACTGGGGACGTTCAGTCCAACGGGACACACTAGTTTTTAAGAATGTGAAAATTTTGCCACTGATGATCCCACTTTAGACATATTGCTTCGCTGGTGTCAGCAAACGAGATTGGAAAAACAAGTTTCCTTCTTGCTTTCTAACTTGAAAGCGAATAGACAAGTTTGAAATCGAGAAGTGACACCCTGCAAATGAGCTCTGAGAAGAGCCGTTTTATTCCTTCATTGAAAAAAAAGACAAGACCGTCTCATAATGGGCCGATGGCTTAGTAGATGCAGCATTCGTATTACTTCTGAGGTGAAGAAAGATCTTAGAAAAGGTAGAATGAAAAGTCGAGTGATGAAGAGGGCGAGCAGTGTTTGATGGGGGCACGGTGGTTAGATGGGCACGGGGGGGGGGGGGGGACTGGTAATCGGGATAAAGGCCCCGCGCCACATGGTGGAACGGTGTAGAGAGGCCTGAAAGAGTGCAATCCGGTCAGCTAGGCGTGAAAAGGAGGAAAAGAGTGTATTGTACCGCTCTTCCCCTTCCGAGGCTTCCTTCTTTAGTCATCGGCGACAATAGAGAGAGCGCGCAACTCGTTGAGCTTGGCCTCGTTCTCTCGCTCCCTCTGTTCGTCCGTCAGCCCCGCCTGGTCTATCTGGTCTGTTAACTCACTGAAGATCTTGTGCATTTCAGTGAAGTACACCACCTTAGGGACAAGTAGAAGAAGAAGAAAAAAAGACAGGTGGGTCAGGACAACACGGTGGCTGAAGGGGGGGGGGCAGGGGAGAAGCGAAATACAGGGTCAAATCATAAAGGAGGGTGGGCTTTTCTTCGGCTCTTCCGGGTGTTAAGAATAGTACTCCTGAATTCATATCCCGACTCCGTTCCACCCCCACAACCTAACCTCCCTTTTTACTTACACCAATCTCGGGCTGCCGGTCCCATACCCCCCCGTAACCCCGCTAATGAGAAGCGATTCGGGGAGGGGAAGAGGGTGCCCACAGATATCAAACAGCTCAAACAAAGCCCCCCAAAACCCAGCGTTTCAGTGGGTAGTGACCCTGCCTTTTCTTTCCCAATTTGAACAAGAGATAGAGTGTTCGCCGAAAGCTTTCTTGACACATCCCACCCCTGCTTCTTCCCCTAGTTCATGAGTCAGGCTCCCTCGAGACTCGCTTTGATGATTAATAGACTTTAATCACATTACAAGACTCCAGAAGAGTGGGCAGAGAATGAAAGTACTGGGAAATACAACCACTTGAAACCCACACACATCTCAATATTTATTCAGGCGGCGCTGCATACGGCATTGTGCTCTTAAGGGGGCATCATTGACTTATTTGCAATCGTACTCGTGTTGTATTGTGGGCTGAAACAGTGAAAAGCAAGCAAAGATGCCACCTGGATATATGTGCTCGATAGCGAGCCGGGGATCATGACGGAATAGCGTCCCGGTTAAGTTGGGAATAGAAAATAACAATCGTTGGTCTTTTCACAATATAAATACCACACATTAAATGTGACATTATGCTCATCGGAGGACAAAAGTAAAAAAAAAGTCTCAAACAGCAGTTAATGGAGGGCTGAGCTTTTTGTGTGTTTATGTCAAAAATGTGCCAACTACGCCACATGACTTGGAGAAGAGTATTGGATTACTTCTGTTTGGGGGGGGGGGGGGAGAAGCGGGCGGATATTTCTCATTTCCAAAGTGGCTCGTTGAAAGGGACACTGGAAACGTCCCGTGTCAGTGATGACAACGTACCCCAGATCAGGATGTCCCTCTGAGCATGGAAACTAGCAGTACAGTTGGTCCAGTCACCACGCAGAGTAAACAACGTCTGATGAGACCGTGGCCACCTACCCAACACGAGGGAACCGCTCAGTAAGCTGGGATATTCCGTAGGCTGCTATTTAGATGACCTCCGCAAAAATCATCCGTACACACCCCTGACTGCTTTGAATTTATTCAGGGAGGCATCTGACCTCCAAGCACCTAGCCCAGAACAAACTCGAAAAATGATACAGCACGTGGGAGTGAAGAAGTTTAACACTCAAGTCAATCACGTTTCTTGATAATCGCCGTGGGAAGACTTCTCAGCAGGAATTCTACCAAGGTGACGTCCCAAATCATCGACATCTGTACAGGTTGATGGGTCAGACCAGAACGGCGCCCCCCCCCCCCCCCCGACAGGGGCTGGTAGGGACTCCTCATACTGAAACTGGAGGCTCACATTAAAGGCAGCCATTACGCCATCTCTGCTGCCGCTGGCTGCTGTGCGGCAGCGCTACGCCAGGGAGAAGGGAGCGCGGATCTAAACTGAGCACATGCAGTAGGGCCGGGGATGTGATCCACTGACCACCCACGAGTCGCGCAAGTGTGCGTGTGTGTGTGTGTGTGTGTGTGTGAGTCAGCGTGCAGCTACTCTGCTCGTGTGCGCACATGTGTATGAGCTACACAAATGACGGTGAAGTGGATGGAATTAGAAATGGCTTGTTTGTGACCATATGGGTATCATGAGCCCCCTACATCAAACAACGCTGGAGACGAGCTGGTAAATACTCGACATCAGTCATTTGTATTTTTACGATTACATGAAAGTCAAAAGAAGGAGTACATCATGTGACTAACGTTGTCATTAGGGCTACGATAATCTGGTTTACTAATTAGGAGTGTGCCAGTGGCTATCCCGAAGAGGAAATGGCATGGCTACACTGGTCTGGATGGGGGCTGGGCGGGCGGGCGGGCGGGCCACGGTGGCGCACATTCAGACGCCTTTAAGTAAGCTAGGAGCTCCAGGTTAGAACAAGGCTTACGCTGGCCAGCGTGGAGCCAGACAGACATGGCCTTCCTAGGCTAAACAGGGCAGTGTGGGCCGTCGCTGGGGGTTAATCACATTAGGGCTGTGTGGAGGGAGACAGGCAGCCGGGATTATACACTCCTACCCTGTGACCCTTTCTCCCCCTGTTTTACCAGTGGTCAGGAGGCTTAGCAAGACGATGCGGGCTGTGCGTGTGCGAGGGTTCGTTCACGGTCCCCGCCTGATCGGGGGGGTGGGGGTGGGGGGTCACTAACCTGCGCCCGGATGAGCGCCTCAAAGCTCGGCTGGAAGTAGTCAATGCGGCTGTGGTAGAACTTGGGCATCTCGTCCAGCAGCTGCTTATTCTTGGCCTCGAAGTCCTCCCGGACTGGTCTAAGCTCCTCTCGGGCCTGGGGTGGAAGGGGGAAACAAAAGAAGCAAACCAACATTCAGCATCGATTCTTACACGCCACTCTCCCACGGTGCCGAAACAGCACTTCTTCTCTCCCAGAATGCACAGGGAAATGTGATATTTTGCACTACTGAAGATGCCCAGTTGCAGCCTGTCAAAAGGGACAACTGCAGATAAAGCAACGACAAACACTTCACCGTCGAACCATCATCAGTGTCCTTTTCTTATTGCATAAAAAAAAGAAATTTGCTTTAATTCCCATGGAGTGTCAGCGGGGGGGGGGGGGGGTACAAAACACAGAAGATGTTGTAATCACGACCAGAGTGAGGAGGAGTGGGTAATGTGGGCAGACTTGGCGGTGAGAGGATTCCAATGCCACTGAACTGTGTGTGAACGTATTAGTGGGTAGTCTACTTGTAGGCACGGAGTTATCGAACGCACAATGAGAGAATACCGAAAGCAAATGGTGCGCTTCAACCGCCGCATCGCCTGTGTCAATTAATGCGGGCCTCCGTCGGATTCTCACCAACACGGCGAGTTTTCTCTTTATGCGTGCCGGTCGAAATGGCGCTGCTTGTGTTTTGTCAGGATCGTTTTCTTTAAGTGCGGTGAGATCCAAAAGGGCAGGCAGGGATGTAGGGGGCCCTCTTCAGGCTTTGTTCCCCTGACGGTGCTTTTCTCAATGTGTGTGGGTGGCTTGCCATGTGAGGATGTGTTAGGAACCGAGCAAGACTGCAGCGCTATCGTGAATGTGTGCACTTCTGTAGTGGCCTTTGCGTGTATTTGTGTGTGTGTGTGTGTGTGTATGAGAGTGTGTGTCTGTGTGTGCGCGCCTGCGATTCTCAATTACGCGCCTGTAGATGTGCAGCAGCACTACTTAAGAGCCCGGTTGCTTGCGTGGGTGAGGAAGCGCACATGTACAGTATGCATGTGCTCCACTATTTTTGTTCATATCCAGTCAGCATTTGTGTCTCGCTCGCTTATTGCGCTCAACAAAATAGTTGGCAAGTCGTTGCGAGAGCGAATGAACTCTGTTCCTACGTGGACGGCGTGAGCGTTTTTTCTTCGAGTGGACCAACACGTGCACAGAGCGTCCACACGCCGACTGTACAGGATATGAAGACGTGGACGTGCAGGTACCTGATGCAGCTTGACCATGATGGGCCCCGTCTTCTCTTTCTCTTCGTACTTCTCCACCTTGGACTGCAACCTTTTGTAGTCCTGCAGCGCCTGTTCCCGGCGTTTGACCGCCATGTTGAGGCTGGGGAACACGCCGCTGTATCTGCAGCACACAGGGTAGAGAGAAGCTCAGATGTCACCGCGATGCCACACGCATGTGATGAAACATGGAGGATCATGTGCGCACACACACACATGAACATACACACATACATGCACACTCACAGACCACGGCACTTTGCCAAAGTTGAGATTAATGAGATTTTAGAAACTAGTTTTCCCCGACCTATAAAATTTGCGGTGCGTTCGGCGTTAAATCGCACCTCAGTCTAAGTCGCCGAGAATGAATAAAACCCCTGTCCTCGACATCTTATTGTGGAGGCACTACCAAACCCCAGAGGACGGCGGCGCTTTAAGGTCTTTCTAATCTATTATCTAATTACTGTAGTGCAAAACGGCATGAAACAACTCATCTGGCGACAACCATCATATTCCAAATGGAAATATATTCTTTCAATGAGAATCCTCGTCTTTGACTCTAAAAATAGGGAAACACTCATCTGTAACTTAGCAACAGGAGTCTGAGCTCCATCGAGGGACTTCTTACACTGGTTTATCGCTGGTTTTAATGGGAAACAGCGGCATGGCACACAGTACGCAGACTGAAAGTTTCTAATCTAGCGGAAATATTTCCAAACCAAAATAAAGATTTTAACATATCTCGGGTGATAAAAACCTCTTCTAAGACACATTCTTACAACACATAAGTATTATTAACGGGTTTTACTCATTAATTAACCAATTAAAGGTCCCCCCCCAAAAAAAACCCCCCAAAACAAGTGAGCCGACAGTCCAACCCTTTTTATTTTGAAATGTAAGTTAGCAGGAAGAAGAGTTAGAGCGGCATGAGTCGGCGTTCGAACCGCTGACGTTATCTATCGTCAACTTCCCACCAAAGTCAGCAAATGTGCTCACACATTAGTCAGGCCCTGGTTCCCTAAATTTATAACAAGGCACAGGTCAGTTACAGCGCTCTATTTCTGCAGCTGGCCACAAGATGCTTCACAGAGATATCTGTCAAATGTGAATCACCGATGAAACGCGGCGGCCATCAGGAACGAAAGCTTCTTTTTTCCACTGACTCATTTACAGCATTTTATTAGTAGAGTAGGCAAACTACTACTATAGTTTATTACAGCTGTCTCTACCCTTAGCTGTACTAACCACACAGTGTGTGGGCTTCCGGATTTACTCTCCTCTCCATGCCAACCGTAGCGCCGCTGCAGGTGAGGGGAATCCACAGAGGACCTGTGGATCGGTTGCGAAATCCTAGATCACTCCAAGCTGTCTGCTGGTGTGCCTAACCAGAGGACGAGGGAGGCGCGCAAGCGAGTGACGTGGATTGAGGCTCAGTCTCAGACAAGTAGGGATTGTTTCTGACAGGAAGTGGAGCAAGGAGTGGTCTTGTATCATTTTGGTGACATCATGGAGCCCGGCCCAGCCCCACGGCCTACGCTCTCTCACTATTTATAAAACACTACTTTGGCCTAGTTTTACGGCAGAGGGTGGATGCTGATCCTCAAGTCTACTATCTGCCTCCTGCTCCAGTGTACACATACTTGAAGTGCCAAAGGATTATGCAACTGCCCTTGAGGCATGACTGCACTCCAACATGATACAATTGGTCAATGACAACGTACAGCACACAGGCTTTGAAATGACACAAAGGCTGATCACCCTCTTCCCAGGGTGCCTCACCTCACTCCAGCTCCACCCGTGTTTCCTCGTGGGGCAGCAGGATGGACTGCTCCACTCACTCTAGGCAATTAAGAAAAGTGCAGGATATCACAGAAACTACCCTCTCAGTGTCTCACTCAGGTCTCAGCACAGAGGTATTCTGGGCCACGGCTTTTTCGGCCCTGAAGACTTCTATTCACGTTCTCGCTGATATGGCGAGGCTTTCTTGGAAGTCTCCATGAATAGGGGGGTGTCTTGACACTACTTCCAGGACTCTCTGGATTCCACATCACCAGAATCCATAGTGACTCAGCTGTCACCGGTTAACATGGGAATATTTGTGACAGTAGCCCTGCTTGAAGGCCACTGCATGCACCAAGTAATGATAGTTTGGTCTAAAACTGGCCAGGCGCTGGACATTTCCCTCGATGTCCCTGGCCTTGGCTGGACAACCACCGGTCAGCCAGAGAGGTCTGCATTTGCGGTCCGTTTCTTCTGGTTGAGGCCTTACGCCGGCTGAAAACAGCACAAGAGGCCAAGGGCACACCACTGTCCATGTGACAGGTCAGGGTGTGGTGAAGAGGCCGGGTGAAAATAACATCTGGACTAGAGTGTTTATGAGCAGCTGCCAATCCACAGACGGGCCAGTCTGACCCGGTAGCCAAGCCCCAGTCTGGTCTAGACACCCTCAGTCTGGGAGGCTGGCTGCCCCACTTGTCTACCACTATCACATAACTCTGCAAAAAAGACACAGCAAACCACTAAAAATATGGGCAAAGCCATTGTTTATGTGGAAATTCTCACCTCAAAAGTGTCAGAGTCTTATATCAAGACGAGGTTATGCAACGCTATGACAGTTTTGTAGTGATGAGTAATATGCACGCATCTCTCGTTTAAATGGTTTGACAGCGGAGGGCCATGGGAGACCGTGCACGTGGGACGTTAAGTGCTGGCAGAACCTCTTTGCAAACAAAAAAAAAAGAGGAGGGTTTGCTCTGTCACGACCTGCCTTGCGTCTTTGTCTCTCTTGATCGAAACCGGCAGGACTCACGCAAGTAGGATGCACGACAGAAGAGATAAGATCGGTGGGAAAAATACAGAAAAAAAAAACACTCTGGTGACTTAACAAGATGTAGCCTATGTATGAAAAAGATGGCTAAAAAAAAGAACCCCAACAAAATAAATAATAAGACACTATTCAATTCAAACATTGCTAATTTATAATTTAAACAATATACAATTTTAATTAAATTAATTATAAATGCATTCGCATTAGCCAAGACTGAAGCAAAGCTAAAGCCTGCTGTCCCCTGGGGTTCACGGCCCGCTCCCGGGGCCGAGCCTTCCTGTGATTGAGAGAAGGGGGGTGGGGGGTGGGGGTGCTGGCTTGTGCAGCCGCTGCTCAACCTGGGGCAGAGGTGTCCAAACAGGCCAGCCTTCTGTCTCGCCCGAAAGAGCAACGGAGCAGAAAGGGTTACGTTGGGAGGCCCAGATAACAAATGCCTCGTGCCCACGCACTGCCCTTCCCTTCACATAAACACAGTGATGTCATTCAGCGACCCCACCGAGTGGACGGGATTCATGGCTGTAATAAAGAGGGGTGCGCTGGGGGTGGGGGGATTCTGCCCTTTTTTCTTCATTTATTGCGCGTGCTATCACGGTGAGTGTTGAGGAGAAATTCCAAAAGCATCAACAGCAAACGCACAGATATGCACAGCCCATTCAAGCAACTCCATTAAGAGTCTCCTTTTCAGCGTCGCTCTAATTGTCTTCCCAGGGACACAAGATCGCCAGCAGAGCATTTTAACACCGAGTAAACAATGACAAATATTCATTAGACACACACTAATGGAATCTTAATGGAAACCTAAATGTATAGCCGCTTTCATGGCCTTGAGTTTTCGGCGGAAATATCATTTGATGACTGTAGTAGTCGAGTGTGTCTTTAGTAAAGCAAAACAAGTAAATGAAGAGGTCAGTTTAGCTTTGCTTCCATTTATGTACTTTATTCCCCCTCTCTATTTCAGGATCATGCAAATGCCACATTTTACGGCCTAAAGTATCATCCTGTTAAGACAGACCCCTCTGTATGTTTGTCCAGTGTTCTGTGTGTGTGTGTTTGTGTGTGTGTGTGTGTGTACATTGTCCTGAGACAGTTCTCTTCTCCAACCAATCCATGGGCCTGGGCCCAGGAAGCTGGGCCCTTTGCCATATTGAGAGCCTTCCCACACGTCCGCCTGCCGCCCACCAGGAAGAGGAAATTAGAACCATTCCATCCTGTCACTGCTCCGCCACCAGAGGACACGAGGGAGAAAAGAAAAGCAGCACATGCACACAGATACTGACTCAAACTGTTCACGCCACACAGGCAAGTTTCTCTCCTCTGAAACTCAACTGGAGGGACGGACATCGGTGAGGCCGATTGGTGAGATACAAAAGAAAGCACCAAAAAGGCTTGCGGGGGGAAAGTTCAACACAAACAGATGCAACACACTCTTTTGTACATTGTAAATGTTAAATCTGTCACTCACACCCCCGTCCAAAAGGCAGCCTCCGGGGAGGAGTCAGGAACAGGAAGCAAGGCCTTAACTAGAATTTGGGAAGAGCAGTGGGATGACCTGGCCACTCCCTTCACAACCTCTGTGTGCGTGGGTACTGAAGAAAGTGAGGGAGGGAGTTAAGGCCCAGGCTTAAGGAATGGAATAGCACTCAGTGCCTGCTCAGATGGGGGCGAGTCTGAGGAAGGAGAAGCAAATAAACTTTCTTCCAGACGCGCCACAGCAGCCCCATTCTCTCCCTAGGTCACTTTTACAATCTGCAGTACTTTATTTGCAGGCCTTCCTGTGGACCTGGTCTGCAGCTGAAACATCCAACTTTCATTTTCTCTCACCACACAGAACAAACCTGGTTCAAATTCTATTTCCTTAAAAATCCTTGATGAGTTGATGGGTGCATAGTTCAGATAGTGACGTCACATACACTAAAGAACCCTAAAGTGTAATGAAGTGCCTTCCGCTACTTGTACTTTAAATACCTGTGGTTGTGCAGCGTTTCTGCAAGTCGTTTTATTGTGTTATGTTGAAAACTTTATGCACTTGGTACCGAGATGAACACAATGCTAAGAACTACTGATAGTGACAATTCGATAATGATCTGGTATGAATAAACTTTTAAAGCACGGCAATGCAACTTAGCTTTACCAAGGAGGAGGTCCGGGAAGATTACAGATGGACACTTACTTTTTCAGAGGGTCGATCACGGTCTTCTGGATCTGGTTGACCTATCGGGGAGGAAATGACCAGAAATGTATCAAAACAGAAACAACATTTTCTCTCTTAAATGAAGGTAAATGCTTTTGTGAATTTCTTTTCATTGTCAAAATGAGCTACATCAGGATTTAAGCTGAAGAAAATGGCTTGAACAAGTCTCTCATTAGCAGCGAGATAAAGCCACCTCTCTAAACAACTTGTCTCGAGTGCCGTATAGTTCATACAGCACCGAAGACAAAAAGAGAGGGAGGGGAGGGAAGGTGGGTGAGGTGGAGGGTGGGGGGTGGCGTGCAAATAAACTTTCATGACGTTGACTCTTTTATTGTACACAAGCCCCGAGGTGAAATCCCTGAATATTCATTGAGCTCGCGATACAAAAGCATGGAAGTGTCAGGGGATGGACATGAAAGCAAAACCCCACTGATTTCAAATCCTGTGGAGGGTGGGCTGCCTTACAAGATGAAAGTTCTTTGCAAACAAACATTTTAACAATAACAGTTTATATTTTTCCGTCATTCTCCTTCTGGTTGCTGGAGCCGGCAGGGAGGCGGTGAGCACGGGGTGGGGGGAGGTGGGGGGCTGAGCGCGAGGAGGGGGGGGGGTATAGTTAAATGGAAGTAAATGAACATCTCGTCTTGAGGCCTCCAGCCCCGGCACCGGAGTCTCCCCGACGGAAGTCGGCACACAACTAATAAAGTTCCCAGTGTCATTTACATTGCAGATTGTGAGGGACTTTTCGATCTCGGTGCTTGACGGAACCCGAAGACAAGCTGGCGAGCATTTCAAATGGAGAGTGATACCGAGAACACCAATGGAGAGCTAAAAGCAGCGAGACAACTGCATGTGAGCAGCGAGCAGCTCCACTAATCATATGTTCACCGGTGATTGGCAGAACAGTCAGTCACAGAACAACAACAAGACAGTGGGATCGCAGCTGTGCTTTGTAAATGCCCTGACCATCTCTGAGAACACACACCAACACTCGCTGCTTCACACAGGCAGATTTCCAAGTATAAAATGGCTGATTGTGGTTTGAGGGAAAACAAGAGAACCAATAACAACCAAGTACATGGGAATTCACATTTTCTCGGTTTTACATATTCACACCACCACCACCCCCCTGCCTGACTTAAGCGGTGCTGCTGCTTCCAAGGTGAGAGCATGCAGCGAACGGCGAGAACAACAGCAGCAGATTTGCTTAAGCATGCTGGTGCCCTCTACCCTCTGCCCCTTCCCACAGAGAGGGGGGGCAGCACTATTCCTTGGAGGCCCAAGAAAGCCTGAGGCCGGCGCTCAAGCAGCAGTCTCCATCAGTGAGTCACGGGGCAGAGGCCATCCCGACACACAGGCCTCCCAAAAATACACACAGATCGCAGAGGAAATCAATACCCCTCCAAACGGCGCATCCTCTACCGCTCTGCCGCCATCTACACTGGGGCTCGGCTTCGGCAGCAGTGTGCCGGCGGGGCTGCGCGCCCTCTTCAGCCCCAGAAATAAACACACAGACCTGGGCCACTGCTGCCTTCATTATCGCTGCACGTTTTATCTGCTAGCTCTCTCACTTGTAGACCCTGCGGCAGATTATCTTGTCTCAACACTGAGGAGAGCAAAGGGTGGATGCTTTTGTGTCTGTTTTGCTTTAGCAACGGAGTTTGTTGGTGGTGCCATCAGAATCAACAGTCAGCTTGAAGGGAGAGCTGGAATAGCAATCTGGTGAGCTGTGCAGGGCTCCAAGAAGCTAGGAAACCTGAGGTGATATTGCAGATAGTGGACAGACTAAAAAGTGCCCATAATCACTGTTTTGAATTCTGCCCACTGTCAGCCACTTCACTGGAAGCCAAGCCATGAAGCCCTGCCCAGAGCCGAATAAAATTCTCAATTTGAAAATGTTCTGTTACGGTGAAACTGATGAAAAAGTTTCAGCTCATATCAAGTATGGTGTCCCTGTAAAAATCCACTCTATAAATCAAAGTCAAAGCACAACCACATCAGCACAGTTGGTGACTGTATTATCATCTGCGAGTGGGAAAGTGTACTGGGATCCAAACTGGAACACTCTCCAACGGCCCAGCCACAGAACCAAGCAGGAAAATAGAATAACACGCTGCGGAGCCAGCCATTGCCTCCAATTCTTACTCAATAGACATCCCGCACCTTTTGCTAGTGAGCTGAAGACCACCTGTAAGAGATAAAAAAAAAATACCATGCTACACTTGAGATTTTTATGATTCCTTTCCAAATGACCATGGTGATGCATGTGACGGAAAGGGATTCTCAATGTCAAACGTAAGGTCCAGCTGGAGAAGACTCAACTGCTGTGGTGTGAAGGTTATGAATTTAGCTAGTGAAATGAGGGTCTGATAGGCTCAAAAGATATGCAAGATAACCTGCCGCATGGCCTGCGAGAACCTGTATCAAACTGTGGACTTGAAATGAAAGCCAGAGACAGAGAGAGAGAGAGAGAGATTTTGAATTGGAGCCGGTGATGTGATCCTCAGAGAGTGCGGTCGGCGAAAGTGGTCAAGGATCTTCGCCAGTTCAAAGTTTTATGGATGGTGGATAAAAAATACAAAAAAAAAGAAAAGAAAATGATATTCTATACAAACTGAAGAAGGGAGGAGAACGTAGAGGTTACTCCATCGTGACAACAGTCAAAATGGCAGGAGTGTTCTCTTGGGCAGTCAACCAAGCCAAGTCCTGGAACAGAAGCACCCCGGGTCACAAACCCACAAACTCAAATCCAACCCGCATTCAACTTTGTCTAGTCACTCAAAATGGCCCCTGTAAAATTTGATGAGATGTGAGCACAACCAGTGTGAAAGATTGTTCCGTTATATTGCGGAGGAACGCAGGGAGGAAGGAATGTTTCCCACCGTTATAGCTGCTTCAGACGTGTTCACCCTACCCCAGACTTTTTTTCCCCCCACAGGCTACAAGCAAAATGGATTTTTAAACGCAAGATCCATAAAGACTTAGCAAGATCAAGAAGATGAAATTTATTCATGTCTCACCCCTTCTCTCGAAGGTGTTAATCTGACTTTTTGGAGTGAAATTTACTCAAATTTTACTGTATACTGTTCAAATTCAGATGTCTTGATGCATGCTCAATAATCAAGGTAAGAAAATCCAAGAAGGTTGAATCAGTTCATCTGGATACAACGTTTATTGACAGAATTCAACCTTCTTTGATCTTCCAACTTCAGAGTGTTTGTATTCAATTATTATATTCCAGTTATGTTTATAGCTAGAAAACAGAAAAATGGGTCCTTTCAAAACATCTCAGCGAGTTCAGGCTGCAGGATGGAAAGAGATGCATTTTAATTATGCACAGCATTTTAAGTCTCGCACATAAGATTTCAGTAAAAAAATACTAACTGCCATCTCACCACAATATGGGCAAATGGTTAATTTTTACTGGGGTTCTTTTTTGTTCCGTTTCCCTTCAGCGACGTCAATGGTTAAAGTGAGGCGGAGAAGCTCACTAATGGAGCATCACTTCCTCTTAATCCAAATAAAAGCAGAGACTTTGTTTAGACCGGATCCCACTCTCTCACACATTTCAATATTTTTCCCCCGCCTTGTTAAGAGCTATAGACAAGTCATCTTGAAATCACTTTGTGACAGAACAAAATTTAAAAATCATGGCAAACATTAACTGAGCCACAAACGTGAGAAGCCATGATCAGAAAACAGAGGGAGTAATGTGCCAAGAAATCATGCAAAAATATCAGCCGGTGCAAGCTTGTTTATTTTCGTCTTTGAAAGCCTGTTCTTCACAGTGGAGTGCCTTAAGGACGCAAACACGCAGTAGCACTATGATTCACTTTACAACTACCTGTGGAGAAGATTAGGATAAAAATGAATTGCGCAGTGAAAATAATCAGAAGGGGCCTTAAGAGTCAAAGAAGAAAATCTTCTCGGAGCAGAGGTGGAGGAGATCAGGTGGAATGGATGGGAGCACCTGTAGATCTGAACCAGTTATTGCCTCAGGCTATTTACCAAATGAGACAAAGTCATTCTGGGCATTTTACATTGGTTTCCAAGTGAATCATTTTCGATACCTAATTCTCTCTAACTTTTATTCCACCTCAAGCTCAACTCTCATCATCTATTTGCAGAGGTTTTTGTCTTGCTCCATCTCTCAGTAAAGAGGTTCATCTAGACTCACCCAGACTCCAGACTTCGAAACAAAACTATAAATTACTGTCTGCAGGGGCGTCTGGGTAGCATGGCAGTGTATTCCGTTGCCTACTAACACGGGGATCGCTGAATCGAATCCTCGTGTTACTTCTGCTTGGTTGGGCGTCCCTACATACACAATTGGCCGTGTCTGCGGGTGGGAAGCCGGATGTGGGTGTGTGTCCTAGTCTGGTCAGTCGGGGCGCCTGTTCGGGGGGGACTGGGGAGAATAGCGTGATCCTCTCACACGCTGCGTCCCCTGGTGAAACTCCTCACTGTCAGGTGAAAAGAAGCGGCTGGCGACTCCACATGTATCGGAGGAGGCATGTGGTAGTCTGCAGCCCTCCCCGGATCAGCAGAGGGGGTGGAGCAGTGACTGGGACAGCTCGGAAGAGTAGGGTAATGGCCGGTTACAACTGGGGAGAAAAAGGTGGGGAAAAAATCCAAAAATACTGTCTGCAGCCCCAACCGGTCTCCAACTTTATGAGAGGGCAAGGGTCATTAACCCACCTCCTACTTAAGTGTAGCGATGATTCAAATATCTAATGAGTCTTTAAAATCCATTTTGGATGAGCTGACATGAGGTTATGAGTCATCCTATCTAGAAAATAGTCAACTCAAAACAGGATTGCAAAAAGCTAAATGGTCACACAGTGACCAAGGTGAAACAAATCTGTCTTCATTGTGTGTAGGCTGTGAGTACTACAGCAGAAAATCAAACAGGCAGAAATGAAACTCTGCCAAGTCTTCCTGCTGACCATCTTTAGTTGTGTTTAACATTTTTCACATCGCCTGACCTACCCCTCCCATGTATCACATCATTCCACCGCCGTTGAGAGCATTTCATTTGTTTTCGATAATCAGTCCAAGGTACTTGTACAACAAACGGGGGTAGGTGAGAGAACAATGAGAACGGCTGTTAAAGTAAGAAATGAGCCTTGTAGCCAAATGGACCAATATGGGGCAAAAGACTCGGAGGGAGCAATTTAACTGGGGGGGGGGGCAAACACTCATGAAGTCAGGTCTATTTAAAATGCAATCAAGTTGACGAATCTAGACGGAGCTGGGATAATAACCTTTTTTGGGGTGCATTTCCACATTAAGTGAAGCCCCTTCCGGTTATACCTGACGTCAGTGATTCACATACGTGTCGTTCTTCACACCTGATGACAAGCGGCTTATAGAAGACGATGCTACCAATATTTTAAAACACCACATGAGAAGGAACAAAAGCGTAGGGATACTTTATTCCGCAGGATATTCAATATTGACAAAAATGAAAACACATTCCCTACTAAAGTTCCTTCGGCTTTGTATGTTTGAAGACAAAAACGTCCTCCCAGATACTGAATCTACACCCTTGGGAGAAGCCTGAAAAGCAAAGAAGACTAAGAGAGCAAAAGAGCGAGTGAGCACACAAGAGAGTGGAAGCCTCACAGAGAGCGTGAGTGTAATTCTGACCTTTTCCTGGTTGAAGGAGTCCATCCTTCTCATTGCTGTATCCAGAGCGGTCATAGACTCCAGAAAGGCCTGGTCCTGCTCACAAAGCGGGTTACTCAGTAGGTCTGCAGAGATCTTCACTGCTGCCTTGGACATGGCTGAGAAACATGTGGGAAGATCAGAATCGGAATCAAGTTTATTGGCCATGTAGGTTTGCACACATATGGAACTTGACTCTGGTTTCATGGCTCTCACAGTGTACTTAACATAGAATAACAACATCACAACACAACAATCTTCAGATATATACACAAGCACTGACTATATACAGGTGAATTAATAAAGTGCAACGGTGCAGAGAATAGATCAGAGATGCTGAAATAGATGTTAGCAGGTTACTTACATACATGCCTGAGGTACGACAGAGCATACCAGTATACATACCATGTACAGTACAGTATATACAAAATGGCTGGATTTATTTGACAATGTTAAGCGTTCATTTGAATGACAGCCTGCGGAAAGAAACTGGTTTTATATCTGGCTATTTTGGTGTACAGTACTCTGTAGCGCCTACCGGAGGGATACTATTAAAGATACTATTAAAGCCATGGTACGTCAAAAAAAAAAAAGGTCAAGGAAGTTCTTTGGCCAGAAATGCTGCGTAGCCTATGTCTGAATGAAATTATATGCAGGGGGCAAACACTTTAACACTTCTGCAGTACTTCACAATACTATGACGTGCTAGCTTTTTGAACCAGTGGGACAAGAGGACAAGATCAAGGTAACGGGCACTTGACTTAGTAGCCAGGTTTAAAATGTAAGACGTCGTTGAGATTGGGAGAGGTTAAAAAGTCAGCTTTTGTCAAAGAAGTAAGAAGCCCAAGCACAGCGCTGCCTCTATTGTAGGAATTCGAGGGGGTGGCGGGGCTGGCTGTTGTGATGAATATTCACCAGAGCATGGGAAATCTGTGCAAATGTTTCTACACTGACAGCACCAATTACTGTTAATCTGCACTCATGCCACTTTGTCTTAGGCACAGAGCACATATCAGATTATAGCTTCCCTGTCCAAATAAATGAGCTGCACTGAGGAGAGAGAGGCTGACACAAGAGGATTCAGGGAAAGTGGGCGCCATTGAGATCCTGCTTAGTCCTCGGTTTCATTCACACCCCCTTGGGATTCTCCCGAGACCCATTTTCAACCAATCAATCACCCAAGGGTTGGGCCTCTGCATTTGACAAGTAACAATTGGTTTGATTTGACCTTACCTGACATACCTGTACAACAAACGTTGCTTTAATGATCACCGAAATAAAAAAAACCGTGAACCAAGTGTGACAATTTTAACATTTGTGTTACCGGTGTGAAAAACTACAACTCGAATCTCCTGTAACCGTGTACTAGTCGACACACATTCCCGGAGCAGAAAGATGGTGATCCGCGCCGCTTCCTACCGCGTCTAAATGAAATTGTGAGCAAGAGCAGCGGGTAAAAATGTTTCCATTCACTAGCTAATTGTCAGTGAGTTTAATAAAGTCCTGCATATCGCTACCCTCGACTTGATAAATGATGGTTGATATGGGAAGCTGTGTTGTGTGTGCAGTGCTGACATGTTAAGTGGGTCCACTCCTTTGTTTGGTGGCAGTTGGTGGAGAGAGGAGGACCTGTGCAACAGATGGAATCCATTAACTATAATGAGGTCCTGACAGCTCTGTTACTTTGATGAGGCAGACGTCCATATTCCACAGCACAAAGGAGAGGAAATGAAGAAGCACTGCACCCAAAGCTTCCATCCGTCCCCTCTCCTCCACCCCCCACATGCATCTTCCTACCGGGGGCTAAGTCGCCTGCTCTTCCCAAATACCCCCTTTTCCATCACTGAAAAATAATCCCGACACAAAAAACAAGTCATTCCTTTATGTCAGGCAAGTACACAAAAAGAAACGAAGCGGGTAGACAAATCAAGTCATATCTCTGCACCATGCATGAAATGAAATAAGGCCCAAGTAGGAAAAAAAAATGTCTAGACTATCTCACACTTTAAAGATAGCCTTGAAGAACCTGCCAGGCAACATCAAGTATGCTGTCATGTGTTACAGTTGAATTGAAAAAGTGGAGATCAATCGCACACCAGGAGGTAATGCACAGGTTGGTGGAGGAACACACCTATATCAGCCTCGGTGCTTTTCTTCATGTCCTTATGAAGTTTCTTTGTCTGATCCTCCAGCCTGTGAGACAAAGGGGAGAATGATTATTAGTCGGGCCCTGGTTGTGTCATGTAGAAGGAAAACACGATGATGAACGGCAGCAACGGTAACACATATGGGCTGCATCCGGTACAGGAAACAATGGTTCTAGTTAAGAGTGCCATTTGAGTCTACCTGTCGGAGACAAAGAGACAGAAAATGGGTCCAGTACGGAGATCACAACACTTACATCGAAACCGTTCACTCAAGACTTATTGGAATGGACAAAGAAACCAATCTACACACACACTCGCAGACACACACACCTACAAAAGGCAAAGGGCAGGAAAAAGCAAACATGTCTGGGCAATAGATAGCACATTTCATTGATTCCATACAACATTATCATGACATCCTTCAGCTAATTAAGAAATTAAGGACATGGAACTCTACTTGTTACTGTCAGCTGCATTTGTGCTTAGACGCATTAATGTCGTCAATCATCCCTCTGTACATAACCAATGATGGGTGTTAAAAAAGGCAATTACCAGACTACGGAGACCGAAAATGTGCGGCATTCATTATATCAATTAAAGCAAACGAGGGGCTGTTTAGAAACTCCCCAGAGACTGCTGTCACATCACTTGGAAGGGTTTGATGGAAAAAAGGGAAAATGGAGGGGTTCCGTTACCATCCTCAATTATAGCCAGTATGCCAACGAAGGAGAATCAAACGGTGGGATCGGATTAGGTGTCCACAGGGGGCAAAATGACCACTTAAGCCACGTAATGCAGAAACAAGGGTAAAACAATTCAAAGTTTGATTTGCAAATTGCAAATCACAAACGACATATCACAGGAGAAATCATGCTGTGTATGAATATGGCTGGTCTTCTGCAGCTCTGACAGTGGCTGGCCCGGTTTACAAAGAGAAGTGGCGGCTTAAAAGCTGATGAGATACATGTGACAGAGGTTTTATGGCTGGTGTCCTCGAGACTCAGAAGAAGAGTTTCCTCTGAAGTAGGCAGGCTACTTGGGGCAACCATGAACCCATAGTACTGATGTACTATAATGCCTGAAACTTTGGTGTAATTTGAAACCTGAGACATGCAGTGATGCAATTTCCTTATCTGACATTCAGGATAACCATTATGGGGCAAGGAGTGGTTTGACTGCTTATGCTAAGTGGGGTAAGGCCAGGATGTAGTCATGTCGACAATAAAATTCAGTTAATAATGCCCCTTTTCCACTACATGGTACCAGCTCAACTCGACTTGTCCTTTTTTTGTTTTCCATTACTGCAAAATACCAGCATTTTGGTAACCGTTCCCACTTTTCTGGTACCACCTCTGTCGAGGTTCCAAAACAACTGGAGCGGGTACCAAAATCAATGCAGACCTCTGATTGGTCAGAGAAATGCGTCACTGTTTTATCAATGCGCGCATGGGATATCACCCTGCAGCGAATTCCCCTGCCACTCACCGGCCAATCAGGCAGCGCTTTGTTTATGAATATTAATGGGCTTTCCCCTGCCGCCCTGCATTTCGGAAATTCGCCACCCGCACCTGGCATTTTTAAATACCGAAGCGGTCGAAGTGGAGTTATCTTAAAAGTACATTTTGAAATTGAAAACCAGGCGTCGCTGTGACGACCAGCTACACTGAGGGGGTACTGTTACGGTAACGGAAAACGACACAGAAGCGAGTTGAGCCGAGTTGAGCCATGTAGTGGAAAAGGGGCTTTTTAGGTTGGTGTTCAAGTCGTTATTTTCCAGCAGCATCTGAATTCAATTTCATCAATTCTAAAACAACCCTCTTACTGGGCGGGAAAAGACTTTTATCAGATTGCGATCACTAAACAAACGAATAAACAAACAAAACTCAAGCCAACCAAAATAAGTTTTGCTTTTATTTTCCCCCAGATACTCCGCAAGTCAGTCCTGTCCAGCTCTGCACACCTAAGGACGGAAACACACTTGACCGAACAAACTGTCAAAAGGGTGGCTACCACAGGCTGATGGTTGCAATGCAGAATTTAAATATTTTGTGTCATGAATGCACACATCCTTGACGAGTCAGACATTTAGCTCAAACACACTTGGGATGAAGTAACAAAAGAGAATTACAAACGACATGCGTTCTAGCAAACTAAATGGGGTTCTAGTGCTGCACAAATCCCAGTTTCATGAAAACACAAACTCCCATGCTACTACAATGCAGAAATGCATAAAGTACAATCAAAGGCAACATACATTATATGCACATGTAGTCTAATGAAGCAGTACTGGATACCACCTGATGAAACAGGTGTGGAATAAAAATGTCAGAATATACATGACGTCAACATTTTTGCTTCACACCTGCCATTTTTTCCCCATTTTCACAGCATTCAAATCTAATTTCTTGCTGCTGGCATATGTTGAGATTTGCACTATCATCTTATATTATGTGAGCACATGAGGACCCCCCTCCCCCTGCTTTTTCTCTCCAATTGTACCCGGCCAATTATCCCACTCTTTCAAGCCGTCCCGGTCACTGCTCCACCCCCTCTGCCAATCCGGGGAGGGCTGCAGACTACCACATGCCTCCTCCGATACAAGTGGAGTCGCCAGCTGCTTCTTTTCACCTGACAGTGAGGAGTTTCACCAGGGGGACGTAGCGCATTGGAGGATCACGCTATTCCCCCCTAGTCCCCCCCCCCCGAACAGGCGCCCCGACCGACCAAAGGAGGCGCTAGTGCCGCGACCAGAACACTCACCCACGACTGCTCCATATTAGCAACAACAATGTGTCTAATCTTGCACATCTGTCATGATGGCCATAGCAGTTTCTATTTCTGAATGTCATAAGGTGCATTCCCACCATAAAACACTTGGCCACACATACCATTTTCCTTCAATCTTTTCTTAAATTTGACACGATACCAGGTTTCTAAACTGAGGAACTGGAATGTGCTGGGTAGTAAAACCATGTCAAATAATGGCTAAACAATATTGAGATACATCTGTGATCGCAATTGACGTACACACATACATTTATTCATTCATTTAGGCCTACTAATTTAGTTGTTGTTGACCCACTGCTGAAATAAAACGGGGGACAAGGGTGCATTAAATTAACACAAAGCTACTGAAACTGACCAAAGACTTTTTAATCTCACAATATCACATATACGACGCATGCTTTGTGTGTACGTAATGTTTCCATGACTTTTGGATCCAAATCCCTGCAGATCAAAAGAAAGGCTGCTCAAAATGTAATTTCCGTGGGGCGTCTGGGTAGCGTGGCGGTCTATTCCGTTGCCTACCAACATGGGGATTGCCAGTTCAAAGTGGCTGTATCTGCAGGTGGGAAGCCGGATGTGGGTATGTGTCCCGTTTGCTGCACTAGCACCTCTTCTGGTTGGTCAGAGCGCCTGTTTGGGGGGGGGGGCTGGGGGGAATAGTGTGATCCTCCCACGTGCTACGTCCCCCTGGCCAAACTCACAGTCAGGGGAAAAGAAGCGGCTGGTGACTCCACATGTATCGGAGGAGGCATGTGGTAGTCTGAAGCCCTTCCTGGATCGGCAGAGGGGGCGGAGCAGCAACCGGGACGGCTCGAGAGAGTGGGGTAATTGGCCAGATAAAATTGGGAGAAAAAAAAAAGGGGGGGGGGGTTAAAAAAATAAGTCATTACTGATAAATGGATATTTTTTTAGATTGCATGGGGAGATCACTGCTTACAAGTTAATAATACTGCAACTGATTTTTTGAACCTAAAATAGCAATGGCATCACATATACCCTTCTAAATGTTTAACTCCATCCATTGCCATGTCAAATCTGCATTGAAACTGACCAACCCTTTAGTTCCTAAACCCTCAAAAGTGCATTTAAGCTCTCTGCAGTGACGTTTTTGTCCGTCTATGCACTTATTATATGAACACTCATATTGTTCCTCCAGTGAAATACCTGCAGTTTGAGACGTGTTTACTGAATTAGAATGTTGGCACTGGTAAACATGTTTTCGAACACACGTGACAAGTTTTAAAATCAAAACTTCAGAAGCAATTTTTGCTGAAAGCAACAAGCTTACCATATACTGAAACTAAAATACCAATTTACAAATGAGCTGAAATAGTTCATACCATGGAGTTGAGGTTGTCAGTAGTAGGGTTGGGCATCGAGAACCGAGATTTTTGAACCGGTTCCAAAATTCCGATTCCAAAGGAATCCTTAAGAAATTCAAATTTCAATTCTGCCTATCGGTTCCTCATTACATTTCACTAGCGCTAGTTAGTTGTGTCCGTGATGGCAGCGTGCAATTTCCGTAGTTTCCGCTTCAGCAAGTTAAATGTGCGCCGTCATGGACCAGAGCAAGCGGCAGTCGAGGGTTGGCACAGTGCAACGCCTGTGGCAAAATTATTTCGTGCAAGGGAGGATGTACAACAAATATGGCCAAACACCTTCGCCTACACGGTGTACAAATCAACCAGTGTACCGTGTTTGCCACGTTGCGCCTGTCTCCATCTCCTGCCTCGGCGTCCTCGTCGATTGGGTAAGTGAAAATAAATAACGTTTGTCTTATTCACAACAGCGAGACAGCAAACAACTTATACATGAATTGCTATAAACTGTATGCAAATACAGCAATGTGACATTTTGTCGGCCAGTCAGCGATAAAACACTGGGGATCCTCGTCGCCAATTTGTGGTACCATAGTAGATTTCAATGATGACAGCAGGTAATGTTAAGAAAGGGTTTACTGAGATCGCTAAGTATTCAAGGTTACATGCGTAGCCACCATCTTATATTCTCTTCTTCTTACTGTATTAACGTAAAACACACGTCATTATCCAGCAGTGCCTCCTAGGGCTTAACAAGATAAACAATTACAGGACCCGACACTGAACGCTCGCGTATACAGCCTGAGAAGATATGCTCAAAATGAGCAGATATGCTCATTTTTTCTTCTGTGAAATAAGCATGTGACCTGTTCTGACTCTGCTTCTCAAAGAACCGGAATCAAGAATCGTTAAGAATCGGAATGTAGAATCGGAATCGTTAAAATCCAAATGATGCCCAATCCTAGTTAGTAGGGAAACTAACAAAAATTGTGACTTCATTGTGCTGTTACGACCACGTCATGAGACACAAGTTTTTATGGCACATCTACCTGTTGATAAAATTGGAAAGATATAAAGCAGAAAAGCATGCAGGTAATCAAAATCAGAATCAGACTACTTTATTCATCCCCGAGGGGAAATTGGGTATTCATGGGACAGGTTGCGAGACTGTAGATGGAGAATATAACTATGCAAACCAACCAGCATGCACAGATGCTGAAGATTCACAATTGCACTGCTCATTTGTTCAAGTGAAACAGAAACACAGGTCAGGTTTCACATAGTAAAGCCACACTGAAACTTGCTGCAACCATACGTTGTTGGCGTTCAGCATCTTCCTTAATCTGTCAGCTCAAACGGTCAACTGGTGAGCGAGGGAAGCCTTTTGGATGAGTGCCAGGTGAGCCTGGGGTCTGTTTCCAAAAGGTGCTAATAGAGAAGCCTACTGGAACAGCTGCTCCTTGCTTTGGTGCCCGAGAGTTTGATGTGTTCAGCTGCAACCAGCTAGCGGCATGACACACTGATTTACATGCATGGACTTAAACACTAAGATATTTCTTCAACCAATTAAAGCACCAAGGCGTAAGTCTACTGATTTGACCAGGATCTGGATTTGATCAAAGCATTACAGAAAAAAACAACAGGGCTTTCATCCTGAAAAAAAAAAGCACAAAGTGATTGGGTCTGTTTGGGTCAAATCCTATATCTGAAGATAGTTAGTTCTACTCAAGTCATCTGACAACGGTGTAGAAGAACAATCTGAAAATGTTTCTCCCACCACCACATCCCGTTTCCGCATATTCACGTTTCAACTTGCTGATGATAGACCACTGTCTGGTGCAGCAACTTTGATTATTTTAAAACTCGAGAAACCTTTCATCGATTTGTGTAGCCTCAAAGTTTGGGGACACTTTAGGTGTGAACAGACAGTTAAAACTGGGTTAGCCACTTCCTCAAAGGACGGACATATACTGCAAATGCAGCTGCCAGTACAGTACAGTATAGTATGAGAATGAAGGTAGTGGAAGGTTAGCAGGAAAGTACAATGTAATGATTTATGCACTTAGATCTAAGGTCATTTTTTCCAATTTTAAAAGAAACGTTTGGTTGACGATCTTATGTGAAAGAAAAGAGAGCAGAACATGTGTATGGTGTGTCCATTTATAGAGCAACAGCTGGCTGCTTTGGATATGGCTGGGCTAACACTGCACCACAATGGCTGCAAAGAGTTGATGAGTAGCCACAGAAGTCACTATCGTTCCTGCAGCATGTTAAATGTAGGGTATGAACATCATCCATCATTGACTGTAAATTACAGTACTTTTCCCCTTGGTGGTTGTGTTGCATTACACAAAATGATATTCCCTGTTCACTTGGTGAAAGAGTGTTTATCCAGCCCTGTTTGGGATGGGCGGGGGGGTGGGGGGGATGGGGGGTTGGACATCTGGAGGTGAGGGGTGGAGAAAGGTTCTGTTTATGTTTGAATTTAGATCCCATTTTTGCTTATACCTATGGTGTGTGTGTGTGTGTGTGTGTGTGTGTGTGTGTGTGTGGGCGGTTGTCAGTAGCATTAAAAGAAGAAAAAAAAACTCCACTAAATTACACAACATGGCTCTTTTAAGACCATGATGAGAGAATTTAAGGAATACAAAATGGGCAACATGATCTCAGACTACAAAACACCAAGATCCGCTGGTATGAATCTCATGGGTGGAGAACCCTGGTGTCTGTACATGCCTGCTACTCTGAGTCATCGATAAGGTCTATTGGTGCCACACCTCTCTGATAAAAGCCCTCCTACTCAAAAAAACCTGAGCGTAATATAGTGCTCCCACTCAGTCTGCAAGGCCCTAGGGGGACGCCTGTAACCCCAGACACGCAGCAGTAGAAGGCCTCCATGCACTACGTGTTATCTAGTCTTAGGCAAGTGCTTGGAGCAGTTCCTTGTTTCTCATTGGCCATGATTGTCTGTTACTCACTCCAGAGCCGGTTAAAGCTAACGAACAAATTATCGAGTTGTCATTTCGGGGCTGTTCGCAAAAGGCCTAAAGAGTAGCCACACAAATCAGTGAAACAGTCCTACATAAACATCTATCAGCTAAACATGCTTCACATCAATGAACGCTCACAATGTACAGGAATTACATACTGATACTCCTGACTACAACACATCGCCTCAATCCAGATTACTTCCCTTCACAATGTTAAAAATGGGTGTACACAAGGTCCTAAAGGGGTAAGGGCTTACTCACGGAGCAGTAGGCTTTCTTTGCAAAGTTCCAGTTCCATGCTGGCACAAAATGCCGACCTCTTTCAAGTTTCAATATTTACAAACACCACAAAATAAAACACAGCTGGGAGCAGCATTGTCGTTGGGGCGCGAGGACGACATCAAGTTTAAGTAAGTGCATGAGCATGTTCTGGATAAATACGACACTGAAATACAATATGAAATCAACTTTAAAAGCTGGAATAGTAGTGAGTTAATGACAACATGTATGAACTGGGTGTAAAAAGACTTCCTACGTTCATCACATCATCCGTGTCTGGCACAGAGGCTACCACCCTCTGACAGATGACTGGTGAAAATAAATGAATAGCGTTTACAGAATGGATATTAACCTTCATTGGTGTGAAAGGGGCTTTTTTTTCCCCAAACCAATGATCAGAAGAAGCACAAGTCACGTCTCATTCAACAGTAATATTGGGCGGTTCAATGTGTACTTGTAAACATTAATAAAGGAGTAAGGCCTGCACACTAAATCGTTCCCAAAAACCAATTAATTGGCAACGTTTCCATCGGTTACCTCTTCCTGAGGAACTAAGTGATTGAAACAAGTTAGTGTGCAGACCTTACGCCTTCATTTCCAGTTTTGCAATTTTTGTCTTGCACCTTGAAAAAATTTTTTGGTTGTGCACACATTTGGTTCCGCTTCTGGATACTTGTTAACATTAGGCATCATCTCCCAATGGGAACAACCAAAACTGCCATGTGGATCTCATTGAGATTTGAGGACAAACTTGTGGTATTGAATGGCATGGACTCCTTATTGTAGAACTGCACACAAGGCATTATTTCTTCATAATGCTTACAGTTACAGAGCAGAGAATGTAGTGTGGCACCACTTCAGTGTCACCATCTAATATATTATTTAAATATGATGTGATCTGATTTGTCTAAATGAAAAAGACCAGGTAATGTTCATAATACATAACCCAAGATTATGTGAATGCTGTGTGAGAGTTCCATTTTAGGGCAGATAGACCCTTTTCTTGTCCAGCTAGCTGACAGTGCCTTAAAATAAAAGTTTAAAAAGTTTAGTTTAAAAAGCCAACTTACTTTTGGAGCTTGTCATATTCCCGCTCAAAGTCTCTTTCAACCTAAAAAAAGAGAAGATTTTTTTCCCCTTCATATACACTTGTCACTGGTTTCATTATTTAACATGTGCATTCATTTCAGCATCTTTCTCTTAAATTAGTGGTTAATCACAACATGTGCTTACATGATAATAACAGTGCTCGCCCAACCCTGTCTCCGAAACCAGGCAAACACTGGTTAAGGAGGTAGGAAAGGTTCCTGTCTTGTGGTTCTGTGGGCTCATGGATTTAAACACATTGGCCAAAACAACGAGGGAGGCAACTGCCAGTTTGTCACCATTGGGTCATCTGCTTGGATGCATCTAACCCACTCCCTGGTGAAGGCCTGGGATGGCACAGGAAGCTGGGAGCCCAGTCTGATCATGTCTGCTGGGCCACAGACCCATTATACTGGAAGTGGTTTCCTCAAGCAAGGAGAACACCTACTCATCGTCACTTCAAGGCAACCACCTCTGTCCCATCCCACAGATTTGACAAACTGGCCCCCCACAAGTCTTTGAGCTGAGGTGCACTGGGATGATTTAGGCTACCTGTTGTTTCCTAGGCCTCATTTATCAAGATGTATAACTACAGTTAAATTTTCATTAGTTCTTTGTGCTGAAAATGATCTGTTCAAATCATGGACTGTTTTCAAGTTGGGCAGATTTCATTAGATTTGTTTTAGTTAATCCATAATATAAAAAAGATTAGGAACTCACGGTTTTCGAGACAATCTGCTTCTTCGGTTGGCCAATCTTGAAGGGAATCCTGGAAACAAGAATTGAAAGCAAGAAGATGAAAATATGTCACCTATGGGTACCAGAAAGTCTTTATCTAAATTACTGAATGCTTTTGAGCAGCATCACATCTATGATGGGTGATGGCAGGTGAGTATGGGTCAAAATGAACAAGTGCCTTCTTCAGATCCCGATGACTGACAATCTAAAGCTGCAAATCCCTGCTCCTTCAAGAGTCTGCAGCCCGAGCCCTTTGCATCTAACTTGTCCCCACCCGACACATATGGATCCCATTTCAGGCGGATGTCACTAATTAGAAGTGGTTATCCCCTCTGCTCTGTGTGGCTTGCCTGCAGGAGCCCCGTCACCAATCAGACACAGATCCCCACGCCGTAGACTGTATAAAATGTTAGAAGCATGATATTTCAGGACACTTGACACGTTGAAGACTTACAGCTCAGTATGTCAGTATGCTCAAAATGACAGCGCAAATACAAAAAGCTTGCCATAACAGAACACTCAAGACCAACGCTACCAATTAATTAACAAACATGTCATCAGGCTCAACACAACAGCAGAAGGGAGGAATTTCATGACAACGAATTAGTTGCAACTAATTTTCAGAAAAAAATACAAACTTTTCTTTACTCTTGAAACGAAAAACACACCACAAAACTAGCTTTAGTTTTTCTAGACCCCCCCCCCCATCCTAGTAAAACAGTCTTTTATTCTTCTTTCTTTGTGCCTTAATAAGTTGTTTCTGAGCTTTTGAGTGCTTTGGAAACCTCTGGGAAAGAAAACGCTACTGTTGCATTGCAGATGGCTGCAGAACGTCATTGATCTGACACTAATAGCCTGGAATCCAAGGTACATGATGGACAGTTGCTGTTGACAGGCTGGGTGAGGCAGCAGCTGCGTCAAAAGAAAGGTGTGTAGACTAATGAGATGGAGAAGGAGGGTGTGAGGTAAGGGCGTCGCGCAACCAGAAAATGCAGCTGATGTGAAGAAGATCCTTTTGATGACAGCTCAATCACAAAACTCAACATGACCATATAAACAGTAGAATTAATCTGGAACACAAGAAAAACAAATGAAAAACTGCTTTCAATTTCGAGAGGGGGTTGGGGGCGCACCTACCGTGCTCCTTTCTTGTTCATTTTGTCGAAAGCTGAGGTAGATGTTTGTATTCTTTATTCTACTTTTCGCAGTATTGTAAACTAAAATCCATACGTGTCCCATGGCCTAAAATTCTTTTCAGAGGGGATTCATGTTCACAAATGCCTGTTTAACAACTGATAACATCGAAAAAGTTGTTGGTTTGTGCTTTTGCCAGACATTTCTTCAGTTGAAAAGAAGTGGTTTCATGTATGCCATAGTTCATAGTGAGCCATTACCAACAGGGAAAACACTGCCATCAACTGAAATCTTCACATCTGTTTTTGGATGACTCATCTTCCTCCAATGAATAAAAAAAGAATACTACAGATTTAACCATGATCACATCAGCATAGTCGTGATTATGTATGCCGTCACTTTCCAAAACTGATAAATGCAGCTTGAAGTGTGACTTGAATGCAAAGATTTAAAACAAAACATGAACTGGAATTCATGTTGATCATATCAAAATGTTATATGATGTTGCTATTTGGAATTCAGCATTTGAACATGAACCAAAGCAACAAAGCATGGAATCAAGCCTTATTCTATGATCAGAAGTTTCTGGGGAATTTGAATTATGATAGCCTGCCTGAGAACTAAATAAAGAATAAAGTATTCTGATTCTGAACTAATGTTACCCACATAATTTTTTGAAATTTTGAGGAGCGATAGTTTTTGCTCTGGAAACCACATTCATGGCTGGGTCCGTTCCAGCACCTGTTTTAGTCAGGCTCACATTTTAAAGTTCCCATGCAACAGCATTTGCAGCGCTGCAGACCTTTGCAACTTGACATATCTGAATGAGATGGAACAGTCGGATGGGGTTATATGGGGGGGGGGGGGGGTCATCAATATTGGCTAGTTTCAGTTTGGTGGTAGAAGATGTATTTGGCACATTTGGCGTATATTGTTTAGACTCTATACTTTTTATTGCTGATATTTTATATTTTCTTATCTTTTATGTATGCACCATTTTGAGGTTGATATAACTGCAATTATGTTGTGCTTGCACAATGACAAAGTTCTTGAATCTTGAAAGAGAAAAACATTCTCATGAAGACAAAAATATTTTCTTTTGTGAACTTTAGCAACATAATGTTAAATACATGTAAATTAATTGCAGATACAGAAATACATTCATAGTACCTTTAAAGCTGCTGTGTGCAGTGCTGCAGGCTAATTCTATTTGAAACCTGCTATTTAGTGACGTGAATAACAATAACAAACCAAAGTAAGCAAGACAAATTTAAATAGATGGAAAGAAAGCAGATATACAACACTTTTGCTAACATCCGCCATTTTCAAACACCCACAGCAGATATCAGTTTGCCGAGCTGCGTAGTTAGCTGAGGACTTCAAGTGCAAGCCAAGTCTTTTGGGGGCTTGATTTTAAACACCAAAAATGACTCAGCGGCCCGGCTACGGAGATTTTGAAATCCATAAAGAGTTGTTTCAATTAGTCCCATTTAGTAGTCATATCATACTTCAGGGAAGCAAAAACATTACATATTGCACTTTCACGAAAGGCTTTTATGTGAATATTAAGTAACGTCAGCCCCGAAGTCCCATGTTCTGATGTAGCCTAAATTGTGACATTTTCTGGGAGACACATTCAGACCAGTTGATGAATGTTCAATAGATTTACATTTTTCTAGCAGTCTGGTCAATTTTCCAGCTCTGGGTGGCCACTGTAGCCAAACGAAATATTGTTTGTGAACTTAGTGTTTGTTTGGGTTTTGATTTTCAATGTTCACAGTAATGCAGCCAATGCCTCTTCAGAATGTGGGCCTACTAGTCTGCCCTGGGAATATTGCCCTTGGTACTTATGTCCACAAAGTTGTTTTCCATTTTTATACTGTTTTTGTCCATGAGCCTGAAGGAAATTCATTTCTTAGCAATACTGAGAACCTGCCCAAGGCGCTTGAAAGTCACATTCACAAATTGTCTTTGTG
This sequence comes from Lampris incognitus, assembly GCF_029633865.1. NCBI lineage: Eukaryota > Metazoa > Chordata > Actinopteri > Lampriformes > Lampridae > Lampris > Lampris incognitus. The sequence goes on from NC_079211.1 coordinate 142,688,367, forward strand.
TAAATTTTCCTCTTAATGTCTTAAAAGGAAGATGGTCTACGAGTATGAAAATGTAAAAGAACATTATAGGTCCAGGGCAAAGACAATTCTGCAGAAGGGTCATATGAAAGCAGCCACTCATCTTAACTCTTCCTGAGGACACTGTGTTACTGGCAAATATACAGAACAGGAAGTAGGCAGAGAAAGAGACTGTGGCAGGCAACCAGAGGGAGAGAATGAGAGGGAGGATGGTATTCGTTGTGAGAATCATCTCTGATGTTTGTTCACATGCAAGTATGTGAAATTATTTCTGATGTTTCTTCACTCACACGTGAATCTGCAGAACTCTTAAATATAGAGGCATGGGCAAGTCTAGTCCTGTAAACCTTGATCCCCACCTCAAAAGGAAAGGCTGGCCTGGTCGTGTCTATCGTTTTCCCAAACCAGTTTAAATCAAATTTCCATGTGAGGAAAGCTCTGATTGGCCAACCCTCCCCAACCTTAACCAATCAGAGACAGGCATTCCCAGACCTTAACCAATCACAGGCAGGCGTTCCCAAGTGAGTTGGGGGGGAACTCTCGTGGCGTGGTCACATGGTATTTGGAGATTTTTGTCTGATTAAAGATGGTAAAGACTGGATAATTATCATTTCAAGCACAAACCTAACCTTATTGTTACAGATGTGGGTAGTTTACCTCATTAGCCTGATAAAAAGGTGCCCTGTCTCGTGATAAGACACTGAAATATAAGATCAATAACTGTATAACATTTGAACTCCTTGCTTGCTGACAGCGGCCCCGCCCTCACATATAAATCTATTTGTGATTGATGTAATTTTTGACCTGTCACAGCGTTGCATCGCTTGAGTTTTGAATTAAATTGGCGGGTGGAATTAGCTAACAGCGTAGCAACGGAAGAAGGCTAAAAAGCTACTTTATCAATACGATCTCAATCGGGCTAACAAAATGGACATCAGAGATTAGTTTTAAAAAAAAAAACCTGGCATCCAACAGTTGCCTACCAAAATGGGGACCGCCGGTTCGAATCCCCGTGTTACCTCTGGCTTGGTCGGGCATCCCTACAGACACAATTAGCCGTGTCTGTGGGTGGGAAGCCGGATGTAGGTAAATGTCCTGGTCGCTGCACTAGCGCCTCCTCTGGTTGGTCGGTGTGCCTGTTAAGGGGGGAGGGGGAACAGCATGATCCTCCATGCACTACATCCCCCTGGCGAAACTCCTCACTGTCAGGTGAAAAGAAGCGGCTGGTGACTCCACATGTATCGGAGGAAGCATGTAGTAGTCTGCAGTTCTCCCCGGATCAGCAGAGGGGTTGGAGCAGTGAGCGAGACAGCTCAGAAGAGTGGGGTAATTGGCCAGATACAACTGGGGAGAAAAACGGGGAACCCCCCCCCCCCCAAAAAAAGCAGCTCAAGCAGCACATCAGCGTCCTCACTCTCTGTGCCGCCACAAGCCTGTGAGCCCTCCACCTCTCCTGATGCTACAACATCGCCGGCGCCACTACCAGCAGGCCGCCGGAGAACCAACATCCTCAGTGCAGCGGCGCCACAACCAGCAACGCCAGGCTCCTCGAGCTCAGCTGCAGCAAAATCTGTTGCGCTTGCTGCTAACCAGACCAGACCAGAGCAAGCACCTCTGCAGTGATCAGTAGCCTCGGATGACCTCGGTGATAATTTGCCCAACCAGGTAAAACTGGACACGTTTTCAGCTCGAATGAGTTCAGGGAAGAAACAGAGTTCTGCAACTGCATGGTACCACAACAGACCCTGGCTGGAATATACAATTAAAGCTGACGCATCCTTTTGTTTTTTTGTGCCGCAAATTATGTGAGGGGTGCTGGAGCCTTGTTATTATTATCATTATAACAATAGTAATAATAACAATTATAAAATGCTTTTCGTTAACTAAAACATTAAAACGCTGTAGTGCGGCAGTGTGCATGCAGTGGTCCTGTTGTTGCCGTTTTGCAGTTGCTGTGGTGATTTTGTGTACCCCCTCGTGAAAGTAAAACGCCCCATCCCATTGAGCTGCTCTAGCCCAGGTCTGAGCCGAGAGTCGTCTTCAGTGTTTGACAAATATTAGCAAAATAACTGATGACAAAACATATTAAGAGTTGCACTGATTGCTCAGAAGGGACACCCTCATTAGACGGGCTACTTCGGAAAACACTGGAAAACACTGGTGGCAGCAACTTGACGACTGCACAGTAAGTAAAAAGTCCACTGCATTTTCCATATATACCACACAGACGTTTATGGGCTTAACGAATGAACGAACGAATGAATGATCTTTACTTACATTGCGCTTTCTACAGCAGAACCATCTGTAAGATGTGTTGCAAACGCACTAAACAGGCAATGTTGTCAAAGTAACAGGCCTATGTCACGAGGATAACGTAGGTTATGCCTCACCCTCGTTATTTTCCTAGGAACTATTCTCTTAGACCAAATTACACCTACATGAAACTGCTCAAAGCAAGGTCTGTGGATTATCTTGCGTGACCGGGTCATCATTTCTGGAAAGAGACATTACTGTTGAGTTTTTCAAATGTATTCTTTTGGCGCTTTCAGCAACACAAGCCGAGTGCCATCCAGTTCCATTGTATTTGACAGAACGCAGACATCGACATCTCACAATACGCTGATATCTGCAAAACTCGGCAACTCACACCAAAATGATCTAGATGGATAAACAGCACTACAGGTAAGGGGGGGGGTGTATTTTTGGATTTTGGGGTAAACTGTCCCTTTAAATCATAGCTGCTTACTAGGGGTGTCACAATTTCGATTCTAAATTGACAAACGATCAATCCGCCTACTTGCACATGTGCAAAGGTGAAAAAACACAACACTTAAAACACAACACAGCGTAGTGTAACTACGGAGCTGGGGAGGTGACATGGACGAAATGTTTTTGTAAAGCGCGTATGCGTTTTATAACTCGCATGCTTACTTTATAAAAAAATTAATGTCCACGTCACCTCCTGGGCTCCGTACTTACTGGCAGTCTGCAGTTGCACTTTTCGAGACACCATGGCCGCTGCCGGAGTCGGAGATGACGGAGAATCAACAGAACTGGAAAATCCTGAAATCACCGGTATGGCAACATTTTGCCTTCCCCAGTGAGTTATGTCAACAACGGCCGTGTCCTTTACAGAAAAACTACTTTGCTCCCAACTGACTGGTGAAATAAGTTATTGTTAATTTTAGGTAAATTATTTAAATTTGACCATATGGCCTTAGTGCGGTACATCCCCGCCAAAAAACATGGTGGTTTTGTCACAATTGATACCATGTAGCCTCTTTTAAAGAAGATTTTGAACATGTACATGACAGTTGTCAGGTCTTAAAACCAATGATCTGTTGATCTTTACAAATAAAGACTCGATAGTCTAACAATGGCATGACCTTAAAATCAATCGTGGATTTGGAGAATCATGACACCCCTGCTGCCTACTGCCCATAGGTGTGGAGTATATCAATAGAGAAGAAAAGGGAGAGGGAAGATGGCACCCAAAAGGAAGTTAAGAGTGCATTTACAGACTGTGAGCTAAGACGCACAAGAAACCTAATTCTCCTTTGCAATAATTCACTACACTACATGTTCACAATTAAAACATGCAATACTTAAGATCAGTGTATATGATGGAATAGTGGCAATAGAGTAACACAAGAGACCACCAAATTTGGGCTTTTACAGCAAAAACCTTTCTCGGGGGGCGGGGGGCATTCCCCAGAACCCCCTTAGCTGGCTACTTTCTCCCATTGGCTGGCTACTCCATATCTTTGTGGAAGGCCCTGCAACATGCTTCACGTCACTCGGGCCCAGTCTGCACGTAGGCAATGAACAAAGAAACAAGTCATCTGTTGCGGGTTACATTATGCATCAACTGTGAGAACCAATGGCTTTCCGCTAAAACTGCAAATGTGTACGCCATCAAGAGAATTATGCATCACCCAATCTAGCATATTCTGTGGAATACAGAGACCTGGTTGAAGATGTTGGGGGGTGGAATTGTTCAGAAGATGACCCCAGAGTCAAACCTCTCACGTCATTGAAGCAAGTGTGCAGGGCCTACTGGAATGCATCAGTCAGCAGAGTCCATAAAGGGCTCTTTTCACCAGTCACGCACCCCATTCTTGACCTTGTGTTTGGCAGTGCGTGCTGGTGGAAGCGTCGCTTGCCAGTTACTGACCATCTAACTGAACTGAGTGACGCTGTCCTTCTTGTGTGATCACTGGCACATCCTGACTGTGACACAGAACAGGGTGGAGCATAGTAAAGGATTTAATGCCCGTGTCACAGACATCCATTGAAATCGTTTGTAAGATGATGAGTTATTTCTCCCAATTAGCTTTGTATTAAACTCTACTGAGGAAGCGAGAGACAACCACACATAAATTTTCATTTTCAGAGTTTTCAAGCCCCGCGGTTATGAAGAAGCTCTGAGCATGAAGATATGGTTTGATAAACCAGGCCCTACAATGGAGCTACAAAAAGACAGGAAGGAGAACATGACATTAAGATAAAGATTATGGTGATATTTATACATTAGCAATATTTTCAAGAAGTCAATGCAAAGAAAGACTTTTCTTGCTATACTGATGATGCCTACTTTATTATCAGGGCTGGGCAGTAATGGAATACAAGTAAAAGTGTTGCGTATTCAGAGTACAGACATGAAGTATCTGTATTCAGCATATGTTAGTTTCAAAACACCAGTATCGAGAGTACAGTTATTTCATAAATTTTGAAGAAGATACTTCTAGAATATTTCCCTCTAGATTTTGAAGAGAATACTTTTAGAATAGTTCCCTCCTAATCAACATTGGTGTTACAGGTGGGACTATGTGTTCAAGTTTTGTTGGCAGGCAAGCATGATATGTGAAAAATTTAATGGACAGAAATTGTCTTTTAAATGGTAGGCTTAGGCTGCAGTCTGCAACGATAAAACATCCATAATTTGCCACAACAGATTTAATCAGTGCATCATAGTTCATGCAGTGTGTTTATGTGTGTGTCTCATTCATGCAACATGAAAGTAATAGTAAGGTGAGGTCAACTGAAAAGGACCCCTATGAAACTTAAATGCTTGCCCGTCAAACTTATATGTCCTGGCACCAATCCTGTTCCCAATTAAAAGTAACGGTGCCATCTTTTAAAAAAAACATAACCATTTTCAAATCAGCATACACACATTTCCTCCTGCGAGCACAACAAGTTGGTACCAGCACAGCAGCAACTGGCAGATGGTCAACACATATTGAGAGAATGGTATAATATGTGTTCTCAATATATGAGTATCACCAAAGAATAAGGAACAATATGACAAAAATACAGCACAACTGTTTCATTTTTCTTTTAAATCTGTATTCTAAATGTAATCTGAATAAGTTACCCTTTTTGAGTACTGTAATCAGATGTTACAGATTACATTTAGTAGTGTAATGAGTATCCCAGCTCTAGATATTCTGCCCAGCCCTGCCCTGACACTGAAAGAGAATGTGTTTAAGGTTTCTATTAAGCTAATGTGTACATATAGCATTTCTGCAATGCAACGTTCCCCTTGTGTAACTTAGTGAAATTAGTTGTGGGTACATTTTGTTTAGAGGGGGGACCTGCATACATATACTAGCTCTCATTGGCACATAGCTGGGAGACCTACCGTAATGCAGGGTCATATCATTTTCAGAGACCTGATACATGGTCGAGTAATTTTATGATGAGCATCAATATAATACCACCATCGAAGTAGGGCTGGGCAATAATTCAATCAGCATTGATTATTATCGTAATCATTATCATTTATCAAGAAAAATTTATTGGGATGAAAAGTAGAGAATCGTGATACATTTTTGTCGTCTGAATTAACAATAATGAGAATCTATTCCCTAAAATGTCTTACAAAATGGGGTCTAAAATATTTGAGGGAGTGTTGAACCAAATAGTTCAGTGTGTTGAACAAAGGTAGGATTCTTAAATGTGGTATTTTTGCATATTCAATAAGCTATCGTAATATATATATATAGTATACACACACACACACACACACACACACACACACACACACACACACACACACACACACACATACTGATGAGCCAAAACATTATGACCACCTGCCTAAATGCTGTTGGTCCTCCATGTGCTGCCAAAACAGCGCTGACCCACCGAGGCAGGTGGCACGTGTCAAATTGATGTTCACATGAATGGCTGGACCCAGGATTTCCCAGCAAAACATTGCCCAGAGTATTACACTCCTTCAACCGGCTTGTCATCTTCCCACCGTACATTCTGGTGCCATCACTTCCCCAGGTAAATGGCACAAACGTACACAATCATCCACGTGATCTAAAAGAAAACGGGACTCATCGGACCAGACAACCTTCTTGCACTGCTCCAAGGTCCAGTTCCAACACTCACCTGCCCACTGTAGGCACTTTCAATGATGAACAGGGGTCATCATGGGCACTCTGACTGGTCTACAGCTACGCAGACCCATACGCAGCAGGGTGCGATACATTGTGTTGTGACACATTCCTCCCGTAACCATCATTAAAATTTTCTGTGAGCTGTGCCACAGCTGACCTTCTGTCAGTTTGGACCAGATGGGATGGCCTTTGTTGCCCTTGCCCATCAATGAACCTTGGGCACTCAACACCCTGTCACTGGTTTGTGGTTTGTCCCTCTTCAGACCACTGTTGGTAGGTACTTGCCACTGCTGACCGGGAACACCCCACAAGCCTTGCCGTTTCAGAGATGATTTGACTCAGTCATCTGACCAGGACATTTTGGCCCTTGTCAAAGTTGCTCAGGTCTTTCCTTCTCCATCCAACACATTGATGTCAAGAACTGATTGTTCGCTTAGCATCTAATCTACCCAGACGTTGACATGTGCCCTTGTTTGGAGATTATCAACATTATTCGGTTCACCTGCAAGTTGTCATAACATTTTGGCTCATTAGTGTATATTGATATTGTGCAAAATTCCATTTGATTATCGTGGTGATAATATTTTCCATATCACTCAGCAGCAACTACACTGAAGCCTTCAGTAACTACTGTGCTTGCCTTCAGCATTAGACACTGCAAAGCATTATATCACGATGAATGGAAAGTCATTTGCTGGACATGTCTTATAGCTAGTAACTCTCTCAGCATTGAGAATAACTCATGCTAAAAGCTTTTATTCCACGTAGGCTATATTGCATCAACCAAGTTTGAAAGTTTCATCTTAAAGGGTTGTTGTTCTCTCAGCAGATTTCTAGGCACAGTCTGGAATATCTACGTGACAATTCCATTAAAACAGATATTATGAGCCAACCGTGTGTTTACACCGAATGAGACACCACATTTTTAGGCAACACCAATCATTTTAGGCAACACCAATCAATGAAAAGTTGATGGAAAAAGATGAAGGTGGTTTGCTCCAACCAATGCAAATTGGGAGGAATGATCACTCACTTGAATTAGGAAATATAGCCCTGTGATGGCCTGGCAGCCTATCCAGGGTGTCGCCCTGCCTGCCGCTCAATGACTGCTGGAATAGGCTCCAGCATCCCCGCCACCCTGAGAGCAGGATAAGCGGTTTGGATAATGGATGGATGGATAACTTGAGAAAATATTTCATCCTTAGTGAAGAGGCAATAACCAACTGGCTTGAGCGCGTCTACTAGGAAGCGGTTCCCACTCCTCGAGTACTGGATAAGATATAGGACAATCAAATAGCTGCCGTGTGCTCCTTCCTGCAGTTATATGGTAATGTTGCAGGATAAATGCCTCATCGGGATCGAAATATGAAACAACAAGCACAGAAGAAGGTCGGCAAGGTGTTTGGCTTTGCCGGGGTATGTTCCATATATTCACTTAATGTCAACTTGCCCCATCGTTATGTCAACTGCAAGAATAGATCAATGCTTAATATTAGGCTCAAGCATATTTACAAGGAGAGATGCTAGTGTGCTGGTACACTGGTTGAATGATGCCATGATAATGTTCTCTTGTTATCTTTGCACTCTTCGTGCTATTTTTGCTTTGTTGAGCGACACCACATTACTCGGTGGTTGCGTACAAAAGCAGAGTAAGACTTTCATCTTCACACCACATTTCCTTAAGTAAGTTGTTAACTTTCCAACGGATGTCCAGCGTAGTCAACAAAAGCAACTGAATGAAACATGCCCCGCTACTACATAAAAAAAAAAACCCAACAGTGATCTAATGGCAATAGCTTGAGATATTTTTGACCTCCTGTGGACTATCTCATAACACAAACCTGATATCCTAAGCTTTACTTCAATAATAGGACATAAGACAGTGGTATATCTTCTTCTAAAATAATATTTGCATCAGCCATACAAGCATAGGGAAGACAAAGCACCATGTTGGCTTCAGTCTCTGTATGTTCCCTGACCAAACAAATCAAATTCCTCGCACACCAGCCCCGATGTACGAGTGGTTGTGTTGCCTTGAGAGAAAACATCCCCAATTCCTATTCCAACCAATAATCTGTGTGTGATCAACTCTTTTAAAATCAATTGTTTTGAGGTAGGGCATCCTTGGATTGTTAGAGGACATGTGCAACGTCATCCTTTCAAACCCATCACACGGATTATTAAAACAACATAATCATAATCCATCTTCAAACGTCCAATAAGAAGCAAGAAGCAGTAAGAAGCCAGAGTGATTGTAAAACACATTTGCATGCCTTGACATTTTCAACTGCAGTTTGAATTTTGGCAGGTGCGCCTTCTCGGCCAAGTATGCTGCCACCTTTACAGTCAGCTGTGGGAGCAAAAGCATACTGGCCCACACCCCTTGAAATCGTACATAAATGTTGAGAATTCGAGTAAATCCAAAGACAAGTTTCATTTGCACTTGTTTCTTTTGGAGAAACTAGATTTTAGAAGGAAAAAAATAGAGCTTCTGGTAACTGACCAACACCGCCCCCCCCCCAAACTGTGTCAAATACAAAAGGAGATTAATCACAAGATATAATTTATGATTAACTGCTTAACCACGTCCTCCACGCCTCCAATAGGCCCCCTGCAACAGGTACTTACAACACCCCGGATGTGCACGTCAGACCAAAATAAGGTCACGTGCATTATTTTACCCTGTTGTGTAAGGCCCCTTGCGACCTTGTTCAGATATAAATAAAGTTGATTATCATTACAACACGCGTTGCTGAGCACGTGGCTAGCCAAAATAAAACAAAAAATAACAATCACCAATAGGTTGGCGTGTGACTGTTAAAACACGCAAGGGGAGGGGTCACAGGCAACGAGCCCCCCCCCCCCCTTATAGCCCCCTGCAGCATTACTACTACGGCTGTACACCAGGCCGTTCCAGCTGTCGGTGCTCAAGGGCACAAAAAGCACAGAACTAAAAAAAAATTTAAAAAAAAAGACGTCGAGTTCTGCCGGCCGACGTGTGTCCAGCTGCAAAGCCCGGTTAAAAGTTTCACGGCGAACCTCCTAAACCATCTTACAAGGTGGCACCTTGTTCGGGGGTCCTACACTGCGTGCTGAAGACGCACGGCGCAAACGGTCTGACGTGCGTTCGTTTTGCTCTTCTTCTCTCCCCGAGTGCGGCGCTTCAGTAACCGCTCCGCTACGCTCCGCTCCGCCGGGCGATCGTGGTGCGTTGCATAGTCCGGGGAAGCAAACCCCGTCCCGTGTTTCTCGACATAGCCGCCCGGAACGGAGTTGTCCGCCGCGGCTCGCGTTTAAACGGACAGTCGGTAAACGTTTAGAGGGGGAGGGGAGGTCGACGCCGAGTTCCATTAAAAACAAACTCGCGTCGCTGACCAACAGACGCGGAACCGCTTGCGCCCCAGGAAATAGCCGAGCCCCGCCGGACTAGCCATCTGTCGGGCGTAAACAATGGCGAACCGAGAGTTGACGCGCTTGAGCTAAACGCGCTACAAGCCTCCGAACTCTCAACGGCGCGGCTGACCGCAGTACATACCAGCTCATCTTGTCCCGGTTCCTAGTCCACTTTCATTTGGCTAGCCTTTATTTCCGCCGAGACGCTCATCCCCCCTCCGCCAAGCTAGTTTAACCCTTCGGACTGGAACAGGAAGTCGGAAGCTCAGCCGCCGCGCGAGTTTCCTTTAAGGAAGTTGTGTGGCGGAGGCAGGTGTAGCGAAAATGGCAGAGGTGAGAATAAAGCTCGTCGTTAGTGTGCTTCGTCGTCTAAAAACGGTTGAAGGTGTCAAATGGATATGATTATGTATCTGTCCTTCCGATTCAAATGATTTCCGGACCAATTATTGGCGTCGTTGTCTTTATTCAAGTACTTACATAGAAATAACAAAACAGTTGCAATACAACAAAATGAAGTGCCAAGTAAACAGGGGGAGCACGTCTCCCCATTACAAAGATATAGTAAAGTTCATTACAATATTCAGTTCGTAAAAGGACCTTATTATAAGGTAATAAGAAAGAAAAACATGAAATACGCTAAAGACATCCACAGCATTTCCAACAAGACCCCTTGTGTTCCTTAAGAGAAAGCCAACAGAACAGGTATCCCAGTGTGTGTGTGTGTGTGTGTGTGTGTGTGTGTGTGTGTGTGTGTTTCCAGTTGTCTGTGTATAATTGCGAAGCTCGTCCCATTTCACCCTTGTGTGACTTCTATTATCATGCATAATAAAATAATTGAGCACCACCTCTAGGATCTTCAGGTGGCAGTTTGGAACATTTGCGTGCACATGCAAACACGATGATATACTGTAATGAAAAGGAAACACAGCAGAAAACAGTGAGTGTTCCACCTGAAAAGGCCCGCCGTCTTAGTATCACCGTTACCCACACAATCTTTGATGCTATCGTAGCCCAGAAGATGAAATGAGCCGCTTGTTATATCTACACACTATTGAAATTCTTTTCAGACAGGTTTTTCTGGGGGGGGGGGGGTTGTGTCTCAAATGGCCATGCCAAACACCAACGTCATGGAGACTTGGAAGAGTTAAAACATGTTACGCCACACATTTGCCCAAGTTTGCCTCCAACTCTAAGATGACTGAGATCACGTTAGGATTTGTTGCCTCGAGAGGATTTCTAGTCACATATTGTTTCTGATCACCCAACCCTGTAACCTAATTTGGCCCAAAGATGGCTGCTGACGTTGGCTCCGTTCCAGTGTGGAGCAGAAAATGGGTCTGAGGCAAGGGCCTATTTAAGAGCATTTTGGCATTTGGGTTTAGACACACACACACACAAAAAAAACCACAACTTGAAAAACAAAATAGATCAGTGTTGAGTGGAGATAAGGTCGTGACAAGGTACCAGCATATCACTAGAATTCATACATGACCATTACATACGATCATTAACCCACACAATCTTTGATGCTATCGTAGCCCAGAAGATGAAATGAGCCGCTTGTTATATCTACGCACTATTGAAATTCTTTTCAAACAGGTTTTTCTGAGGGGGGGGGGGTTGTGTCTCAAATGGCCATGCCAAACACCAACGTCATGGAGACTTGGAAGAGTTAAAACATGTTACGCCACACATTTGTGCAAGGTTGCCTCCAACTCTAGATGACTGAGATCACGTTAGGATTTGTTGCCTCGGAGGATTTCTAGTCACATATTGTTTCTGATCACCCAACCCTGTAACCTAATTTGGCCCAAAGATGGCTGCTGACGTTGGCTCCGTTCCAGTGTGGAGCAGAAAATGGGTCTGAGGCAAGGGCCTATTTAAGAGCGTTTTGGCATTTGGATTTAGACACACACACACACACAAAAAAAAAACCACAACTTAAAAAACAAAATAGATCAGTGTTGAGTGGAGATAAGGTCGTAACAAGGTACCAGCATATCACTAGCATTCATACATGACCATTACATACGATCATTATTGCCCTATATGGTGCAGGCTTGGTTGTCATTCAACAATCGAACTGAGTTGGGGGGAGGGGGGGGTCATGTAAATTTGAAACATCTATCTTTTAGATACATCACACAAAAAAATGTCACAACTAACGTGACAAAAGCAGTCAGACGGTATGACTGATGGTTACGCTAAGTTTACCAGGTTGTAATGACATGGCCTCTGGGAGTCTGATGGGGATGTTTTAATGACGGCTCCACCTTGCTCTGCATCCTTCCTTAGCTCAAAGCACAATAAACACGATATCCTCTCAACAGAGACCACATTCACGACTATCATTAAAACCACTCTGTCTCACCAGCAAGGGTCAAAACAATTAGTGCAGAGACATAAACCCATTTAATAATACTGAGCAATGTTTGTTTCTGTCCTGTTGGTAAAATAAATTGGGGCGTACACAGAGTCTGGGCCCATCGCTGGCTAACGTCAAACTATTCTTGATGCTTTAACATTTAAGTTGAATATTCTCTATAATATCTTCTTCACCGTATCTCTTACAGATATCCAGAGAGAGAGAGAGAGAGAGAGAGAGAGAGAGAGAGAGAGAGACTATCAGTTCCTATCCGGACAAGCCGTCTTACCACAGTAATACGCAAAACGAAAGAAAAAGAACAAAAGACGCGTGAGGTAATGTGTCAGCCGTGAACGTTTCATTTTCGGGATGTGAATATCATCTCGGCTGCTGTGATCCGGAAGAGTCACACCAGGAACAGTGCACAAGCCTGTCCTGTACGGCAGCGACGTGTGCTTGTGCTGCAAGACACCGTCGACTAGCTGTTGTGTGAACTTTTCAACGGTCTCCCGGAGGCTGCGAGGAGGTCGGCTCATCTCCCCGTGTAGATGAGCTAAGAAACGACCGTCTGAGGCCAGATTAATTGGAAAACAAGCAGGCCCTTGCCAGGAAGCGCGGCGGTGGTTTGTAAAGGAGAGCCGGAGCGTGGCCTCGGTGGGGCTCCCACTAACCAACCACTTTAACCAAATTTCCCTTTTGGCCTTCGCATTAGTCAGTCGATATTCTCTTTAAGGGTGATTGCTGTGAAATCTGACAATTGTTTTTTTTTTTTTTTTTTTTGCAACAGCAGTAGTTCTCCACCGCTCGGCTGCCTTACGTCCGGTTCACAATCGGTCACACGCAGAGGGTGCAACCCCCTGCACAGATGCATGTCAACGGATTTGAACGACAGAAGAAATTCTGATAACGCTGGTGAAACGTGTTGCCAGATTAATAACTGATACTGACACTTCACATCTGTAGTGGCAAAAAATAGGGGCTAGTTGACGAGTAAAGGCCTGTATTTTTGACCCCGGCGAAGTCATCCTAACCTTGAATTGAATCATGTCCCGCTTTTCCTCATCCTGTTTGGTCCCTTTAGATATTAAGTTGCCTTATGTGCCGGTCCTTCCCCGCACTCCCCACCTCCATTTTGACACAAACTCTGCAGAGGTCACGACCAATGTAAATCCCAATATCAGCACCTAAAGGCGTCCCTTATCCTAAAAGCCTCCCCTCCCTACCCTGTATGCAGGTATAAGGACAGGGCACACGGGAAAGACTGGCATCGCCCTTTGCAGACCGGTTTATTTTCGCTCAGTCGGGTCGTTTGTTGTGCGTTGTATCAACAGGTCTAAACTGCATTTGCAGACGCGCCTGACTCCAGCGCCCGTGGCGACTGGCACAACACGGTTCCAAGTAAGGGATGATGCAGGACGGTCTGGGAATATTTACTCTCGCCGGGGCAAATATGAGCGAGGGCCCGCGTGCCCAAAGCACCGCCGTTATCCATCAAGACGGTCAGAACTCTGTTGTCATTTATTTATATTTTGCATCCGAGCGCTCGTCCGTTAAAGAGTCCAGCGGTGTTTATGCGTTTGCATACAACCGGAGAGAGAGAGAGAGAGAGAGAGAGAGAGAGAGAGAGGGGGAAGGGGAAAAAAAAATCTGATTTGAAACTGAGATGGAAGTACACAAGACGTTGAAAAAAACCTTTTTGTTTATTCAGAGAACACAGGAGTGTTTTCTTAAACCATTTACCACTTTAAAGCATACAGAGGGTATACAGACTCTTTGTTATTTCCGAGACGGAGGATATCACACCGTGTCTGGCGCCCTGGGCGCTCTGGAGACCGATGCAAAGACTCATGACCACAAAACACTCGGTATTATAACTACATTTAAAAAAAGAAAAGAAAAGAAGAAGCTTTTAGACAAATTCTGCACAAGCATTCGGTCATGTGAAACTTCCCGTTTATGCAGACATCTTGTTATTTACAGAGCGCGCGTGTAGGCACGCGCGTAAGATGCACAACGTAATACTGAATGAGGGCGCATTTTGACAGATTGGGTACAAAAGTGTCAAGTTCTGCTCATCTCTATCAATGTACATGTCCGTATACTATACAAAAATAACAACCCCTTCGCTCGCAGCTCGCTCTGTTCGCGTTGTAAAAAGCTGTAAACATGGATTAAATATTTAAACACCTCTCACAATGCTCTCTGCCCGTGGTTTGCGGTGACTAAAAATTATTTTTTTTGAAATTTTTTTTTTTTTTTGAAATCTTTTTTTTACACGGCGTCTGAATACCTGCCCGGCGCTGCGGCGCCCGGACAAAAGGCCTCATCCGTCTTTGCGTGTATTTGTGTGGATGTTTATGTGTCGCCGGACTGAAACGCGGCGGCAGATGTTTCAGATAATCTGACAAGTCTCTGAGCGTTCCCTGTTTAATGTGCCGAGGCCGTGTGGCACGCTGCCCGACTAGGCTGCATCTGTATAATTGCAGACCTAAAGGAAGAGTGAACCGGAACACACACACACACACACACACACACACACACACACACACACACACACACACACCAAAACAACAACAATATTTGTAAGCTTTTCAGAAAAAAGCCTCCCAAATCATAGTAAGTAACACTGCGTAAAGCCACGACGTGGGGGGGGGGGGAAATGCAGCACTATCTGCAAAACATATGGCAGCGTGTCTGCGAGTGGTTGTGAACACTTCAGTACTGGCAAAGGCAGGCGTGTCGTCTCGTGGTCAAGGTTAACCTGGAAGGACACCGGTTTGTATATCCTGTGTCCTCCCAGCAATCGTGGACCCCGCCCCCACCCCCACCCCCACCCACTGTGCAAACAAACCGAAAATCTCAGAAGCAAATAAAAAATAATAAAAAATAATAAAAAATGTATTTTTCAATATGTTGGCTGACCGACTGTTCTCCCTTCTCGCCGTCTGCTGATATTTCGGACGTGTTTGGTCCATGTCGGGCACAATGACGAGAACAAGGTCGGACGTATTGTCACAATACTTTTGGCACATTCTTTTTCCGAAAGCGACATTCAGATATAAAAGGAAAAAAAAAATACTACACTTCAACAACAACAACAAAAAAATAATAAAATAAAATAAAATAAACAACAAAAAAAAGACAGTCAAGTGCCACTAATAAGGTATCTATGACGGTACACGAGTATAACCAATTGCACTTCAAAACAACTCAATAAAATTAATGCATGTATCCCAGACAACTCACCTTGTTTTTTTTCTCTTTCTAAGCTCCGTGCGGTTTTGTCTATCTCAGTCCCTATGATGCACTCTGGCACTCTTCCCAAATTTGGAATTCTGAATCAATTTTTGCACGAAACCGCATCCACCCCAGAACCTACAGACGCGTGGCGGCCTTGTCGGGCAGAATGTGCCGTGGTGTCCCTCTGCGTGTTGGCCCTGCATTAACAGTGGCTGTGGCTCTAAGTTGCTCGAAAGAGAGAGATGGGGGGGGGGGGGGGAGAGAGAGAGAGAGAGCACAGCGTCCTCCACCCTCCCTGCTTACGCTAAGGGCATCCACCTCCAAACAGAGAGGGGACAAATGGAAAGAAAAGGTTACGCGAAATAATAGAAGAGTCACCTATTCATCTGAGAGTGGACAGGCAGGCGGCCCTTTCTCCTGCAGCTTATGGGGGAGGAGGGGGGGGGGCGGCATAGTGAGGGCGCAGTCTACGCACAGGTAGTGACGGTCATGATGTTTCCACTGTTGCCCCCCCCACTGGCACAGGAGCTGGGGGGAGAGCTGTGACTGCCGGTTGCCCCACTGCCCTTGTCCGTTGGCTTCTTGTCCTTCTGTTTCAGGTGAACCTTAGCGTGTCTCTTTCTCTCGTCGCTCCGGGCGAACTTGCGTCCACAGAACTCACAAGAGAAGGGCTTCTCGCCCGTGTGTGTGCGGATGTGCGTGGTCAGGTGGTCACTCCGGCTGAAGGAGCGCATGCATATTCGGCACTGGAAGGGCTTGTGACCCGTGTGGATGCGAAGGTGGCGCGTCAGCTCGTCGGAGCGCGAGAAGCGCCTGTCGCAGTTCTCCGCCGGGCAGGCGTGCGGCCGCTCGTGCACGGGGGTTTTGCTCGGCCGGTTGGGGTACTTCCGCGGCCGGATGGGTTTCAGCGTCAGAGTCTGCGGCGGCGGGTGGTGCTGCGGGACGTGCTGCTGCCCGCCGATGAAACCTGGGTGAATCTGCTGCTTGTCTTTGAATGCCCGGATGGTCTCCAGAGGTGTGATAGGCGGAGGGTTGACTCGGATGGGGTCCATGGTCTGGAAGGGTTTGTGCTCCATCACGCCGACCTCCCCCTGGTGATGGAAGAGGTTGTAATCGGGGATCATGGAAAAGAGGCTACCATCCATAGAGGGCTTGGAGGTGGAGTGATAGTCATTGCCGGGGTAGGCGAGGCCCGTGCTGGTGGCTGGGCTGTGGTGGAAGGACACCTGGTCCTGATACAGGTCACTGCAAGTTGAATAGGCGGGCAGCGGGGGGCCGTACACCTGCTCCATATCTGATGTCTGTCCACCCATGCTGGCTGCGGTGGATGACGTCTGTGTCGTTACTGTGCCGGGTGACGGAGAAACGCCCAGGATGCCTGCACTGACTAAACTGATGATGTTGTTGTCAGAGCACCAGCCCGAGCCGCCGATGCCACCTGACGGAGGAGTGTCAAAGGCGAACTTCCCCAGGTAGGTGACGGTCTGCCCGCTGCGGTTGGACTGGAAGCTGGAGCCATACTGAATCTCTGCAGTCCCCTTCTCACTTCCCATGCCCAGGTCCATGATATTGTCTGGATCAAAGGTGGAGGGGGGGGGGAAAAAGGTTGAGAGTGAGATTAAGAATCAATCCTTCACATGGTTTTCCAAACATAAACAATGCAATAAAATGAGTGAGAAAGAAAGCGTGTGATATATGATGTATGATATATGATATATTACACTTCAATTGATGGAAAAAAAAGAAAAGTTTAAAAACTACTCTACTAAACGATGAACTTGCTTGATTTCAGTGACAGTCCTCTGTTAGTCCGAAACTCAGCTTCTCTGCATATTTCTGTAATAGTCTGCCAACAAGAGATCCAAAATAAAGTCCAGTGCACTTCATGAACAAAATGTGATCGCTGTCAGACCTGTAAGTTAAACTGACTGACTGCTGCCTCGGAGACAGTGGCCTCTCTCTCTCTCTCTCCCTCTCCCTCTCTCTCTCTCTCTCTCTCTCTATCTCAGATCCCACAAGGCGTCATAAATCAAGACCTAAACACCCCCTTTGATCCAGTCATTGTGTCCCACAGGAGGACAGCCAAGTTAAATGGGGCGAGATCTGATTTCTTTACAGCAGCGAGGATTATACGGCAGACGCCACCACTGCCATCAAGCTCGGGGATTTAAGAAAAGTGTTTGCATGGGGGGGGGGGGCAGCCTGCACATGATGAGGAAAATTATAGCGTGCAGCGTTTGCTATCAGAACGCAGCTCTGACGCCATCAGTCTGCTGGACACTTTGTTGCCTTTATGATAATTTTTTGCACCAACTTCCTGCTTTTTACGGTGAACTCTGCTGTTTTACAATATCCCACCGTGTGTGTAGCATATACATATATTATATATATATGTGTGTGTGTATATATATATCATCCATTAACCATATATATATATATATTTAAATATATATATATATTTACATGTATAGATGTATATAGATAATAGATATATATATAGATACCACTGTGTTCACTCAGGTTAGATTTGAGAAGAATTTTCAACAGATTTTTTTTTTCATATCTATATATATTATATTTATATGAACAGATATAAAACAACCTGTCTTTCAATTTGCAAGAAATTATATATATTCAGTCCCAAGAATTTGGCTGAAGAACAATGTATGATGAAACAAACACAACCTAATTTTACATACGCTGCACGAGACTCATTTAAAACGGGAGGTGAACAGACATGGTGACACTTTTGGCATCTTTTTTTTTTTTTAATTTTAATATAACACTGAGAGGACGGTCCCAAAAAATAACGTACAGTAATCTAGTCCGCTGCCTGGGCGATGGGGATCCGAGCGGTGGGGTATTTAAACGGGACGAGTGACGTGAGAAATAAAAGCCACAATCCCTCTCTTGCGGGTCAGTCCCCCTCCACCTGCATGTCACGAGCTAAAAGATGTTTAATTCTGATTTTTCCAAAAAAAAAAAAAAACCTTGACAAGAGAGTGCTTTGCATTTACACCACCTCCTGTTGATTATGTAAATAAAGTTCCAACTCTATTACACACCTACAGCAACATCTGTTAATCTGCCCGGATCGTGTTCCTGTCACACAGCACGTCTGCATCGGTGTGTGTGTGTGCGCGTACATACAGGAGTGTGTTCATGCAAACCGGGCGACGAACGTGTAACATTAAATTCATTACGGAGACGCCTTCAGGTGCTGAGAAAGCAGGCCGATCACAAATTGAGGTTTTGAAAATTTTAACGACCCCCCCCCCAAAAAAAAAAAAGATCAGGAAAACGATCATTTTGTGTTTTGACATTGTCTGACGATACAGTCAATAATTCTGCTCGGAGGTTATAACGCGTCAAAACGTCTTTTAGATTAAAAGTTGTTTTGGTTTTTTTTTAACTCAGTCTTGACCCGCTGCTGTGGAGGCGAGGCTGCGAGACCGGCACTGCCTGAACGCTGAGGCGGACACACACACACCGGTCACCGCGGCTGCACATCGGTCACACCTACAGGCTCAGACACTCACCCCGCCATGAGCCGGTGATGTGCCCCGGCCTCGCAACTTACAGTAGCTACCGAGCCTTAAAAAGAAGACGAAGAAGAAGAAGAAAAAGAAGAAGAAGAGCTACACGCACACGCGGGCCCTTGTGGCGCGAGTGTGATCCCGGTTGGGAAGGCTCTCGCGCCTGGCCGAGGCGCGGGGACCGGGTGCGTGTGAGGGCCACTGTGACGGTCCCTGACGTGACACAGACTTATGAATGGGAGTCATTGTGTCTCGGGCTACTTGGGACTCTATGCGGAAACTGGAGCTCAATAAATCGAAGCCTTTACGGCGGGACTTGGTTTTGTTTTCTTTTTCTTTCAAGCCTCGCAACAACACAGACCAGACTTCAGCAGAGACGCCACTTAGAATATTTGGAGGACTTCGAGGTAACACAATGCCGGTGTCCCCCCCCCCCCCAGTAACAACAACAACAACAACAACAACCACCACCACCACCATGCATCATCTGCTTCAGCATGTTTAAGCCTGGTGTGTACAACCACTACGCGCAGCCCCCAAAACGAACCGGATTCTCTTTAAATTGTCTTAATTTATTTTCTATTTTTTGGGGGGTGGAGGGGCAGCATGCCACGCAGCGAAATAAAATACGGGTTATATCCCACGCCCGTTTAACAACACGCTGTTGTTGTTGTTGTTGTTGTTGTTTCTTTGTGTACGACCGGGGGTTGGTTTGTTGAAGCGACCACTAATAAAGTTATTAAGCGCGAGAGAGCGCGCGTGTAACGTCGGTCGCAACGCGGCCGAGCGCGGGCAGGTGCCGAGTCTCGCGCAGCGCTCCGCAGCCTGCAGACGGACAACTGTTGCCGCGTTCTGCACGCTCTCCCCCCCCTCCCCGTCATGCCCACCGAGCGCGCGCAGGCGGCGCAGCTCGCGCGTCTCTAAGCGAGAATTAAAAAAAAAAAAAAACAACAACAAAAACTAACAAACAAACACACAGCAAAAGTAGTAGAGGAGGCGCGTCGCTTACCTGTGTTCATCTGCGAATAGTGGTTAATAGAATCCGTACTGGGGAAAATATTCATAGACGTGGGAATGTCCTCCTCGGGGTAGAGACTGTCAGGGATCGTGTTTATTAAACTGCTCATGGTAAGAGGGAGCTTGTCCGCCAGTTTCCCTGTCATAGCAGTTGTTAATATTCAGTCTGACATCAATGACAAGCGCTCAGGTATCCAGGTGGCTCGGACGACGGGTGCTCTCAGAGTGAAACGCACAGGTGGTGATCACCGGACCCACACACGCTCACACACACACACACACACACACACGCACGCACACGCAAAGGAGAGGAGCCCGGAATCCTACTAGTGTGTTGTACGTATCCAAGTTCCGCCGAATCCCGTCCCCTTCTCGAAGCGGCAGCCCTGCGATGGTCACACTCGGGCTAGTGTTATTCATCTGATCACCGGTGAACACTGGTGGTCTGTTTTGTGGGGGGAATCTGAAGTCTGTGGATCAATGGAAACGGTGATGCTGGCTGCACAAGCGCGCCGCTCTACTTTGCTCTATTGGAGCTTGACAGGGGACTCCAGCTTACCCGTTTAAATAGGGGGCTGGAACATTTGCGTGACGTAGATGACCATTTATGGATAGGCTGCGCGAGGCCAGGCAGTCCGCAGCGCGTCAGCCCGCGCGTGTGTGTGTGTGTGTGTGTGGAAAGTGTAGCGGCACAGGAACAGTCGGTGAGCCTGCTCCGACGGATGCAAACTGAACTTCACCTGTCCACCGCCGGGATAAGCCCCCCACTCTTCTGGGGGCGGGGGGGGGGCTACACGTGTGGAAAGGAACCTTATCAGTTTACCTCAACTTTATATCGAGTCTAATTTATTATTATTATTATTATTATTATTATTATTATTTTAAGTCATTAGGACCTGTAGTTGGTGTAGCTTTGTGTGTAGGTTACCGGCAATTAAATCGTGAAAACAAAGGTTTCGAGGTAACGTCGCTGTCTTGTAAATCTACGAGTCTAATAACATAACATAACATAACAACACAACACAACACAACATATGACTACCGAAAGAATCATAAGCTGTTCGCACCTTCGGGGCCGTATGTGCGTGTAGGTGCGTGCGCCGAGGGGGCAGGTGGGCGGGGGGGGGGGGCGTCGTCAGAGCGTCAACAACCGCACTGAAGGGCTCGTGTAGCCACACGGTATCTGCTGAGATCCTCGGTCTGGACCGGTTCCTCACAGGGTTAACGTCCCTTGTTTGTTTTCCTAACACGCCCAGAGGGCCCCCCAAAAAAAAAAAAATCAGGAAAACGTGGGTGATTTTGTTTAGATGGCCTCTCTTTGTTTGTTTTTTTGTTAAACTCTACATGAATCCAACTGCAGCGACACAATAGGAGTTATGGGCCGTGCAGTGCGGCAGACCGTCGCTTTTAAAGCCTTTTGCGCAGCGACTCCGGCTCTCACGAACCGCAGGTGACACAGTCAATCACTTGGTAAACACCGCGAGCGCTTCGCTTTGCTCCGCAAAGCCCCGCGTCGACTCGGAGCGCCGAGCGGCCGGCCAAGTGGAAACTCCATATATGGTAGTGATCCGGCGCCGCCCCTTCGAGTCTAAATTTGGTTGACAGACTTCCGGATAGACTGGTAGTGGAAAAGTGATCGGAACCCACAACCATTTTAAGAGACGACATTGGACGCAGCGTCATGGCTCCCTCCTCTCGACCGTTTTAGCAACTTGCGATACAATAAGTTAAAATCTGCTGGGCTCTTTAGCAGTTTTTAAGATACGCCTCTGGGGAAAAGCGCACGTTTACGAAAGCCTTTGTAATGTTGAGTCACCAATCTCAGTTTTTGCTTTTTCTTTTCTTTTCTTTTTTTTGGGGGTTAATAATCACCGCTGTTTCCAATTAAAGTTGTCACCATCTCACACATTTCACCTCTTGTAACTTTTGCGTAACAGTGTGTCGTGTTTTGATCGCTGCAACGGGCCACACATCACAAGGAATTCCAAGGCCCGGCTATTTAGACCCGGGGAATTAATAATAGCTAGAAGAACCAAAAGCTGTAAATAGACTGTGTGGGAGAATTAGTCTGAATCATGCTAAGTGTTGGTTTATGTAAACAGAGCAAGCAGGAATCAAACCACCGCTCTTCGGGCGCAGTCTGCATGTGACAGCAGTCATCCTGCTGATCCGGGTCAAAGCACACTAATGTTGAAGAGTTTCATCTGTGCATCGACTTAGCTGGGTTTCAGCAATCTTCAGTATGAAGCGTACACTCGCCGTACCCAGACAGCAAAGCCGCTGTGGCCCGGACCCGTCCCACACCCGACGCTTTCACCCGGCCCACGTACCGCCTGGAATGACGGCACTTGGGCGGTCCGCTCCTGTTTGCCAGATCTGGGCCAGAACCGCGCCGTAGCAACGCCGCATGTGCCACATATTTACCAAAGGTGACCCATATTTGTTTTGTGATATTTGGGCCATATTCACCATTTACCACATGGGCCACTTCAGGCTCACATCCGTTTTGTCAGGGCCAGAAGAAGGCCAGCAGTGCCGCATCACTGCCTGAAGTGGCCCACATCCGGATGCTATCCGGGTATGTATGTACATGTACATGACAGGGAAGCAAAATCCCAAATTCCTTTTTTTTTTTTGGCCAAATTTTTCAACTTTGCTATGGGCCTGTATGTGTATGTGTGTGTGATGACGGTGCTTGTGCACTTTGGGATGTACAGGTTCCTCTAGATAGTTCACAGGCATTGTGAGGATGTTGTCGCAGCAGCCTACATGCTCCATACTGCAATTAATATTCGACACTTCCTGTTGAGACACTATCACACCACCACTGGCCTCTTTCACATGTACTGTTGTGAGCTTGTGATACAAAGAGTGACAATGTGCTCAGTCTGACGTCGAGCTTTGAACACGTGAAGTGGGTGACGAAGCTTTGTAATCATCTGTGACATTTGTAGGCACCAGAGGAAAAGGAAATGAAAAAAGACTTACTTCTCCTCTTCATCTCCGGCGGGACACATCAGGCTCCCTGTGCTGTGACCTTGCAGGGGCGGAGAGGCTTGCATGCGGGTAAGACCCTGAGAGCTATGCCGGGGCTCCCAGTAGGTTTAACCACACCAGACTGGTCTCGGGTCGGGGGACCGGGCTAAAGTCAGCACACTGGTCCTCCATGTTTGGGGGTTGGGCGTGGCGCTAACGATGCCACCCCATAAAAACACATTGTTACAGAAACCACAAATAGAGAAACCTACCCCTCTGGTTTCCAATTTAGACTTATTGGGGCTGACAGCTATCCCAGAAGGCCCCGGGTGCGTCGCCTCCCGCGTCAGCTCATTGTGGGATACTCCCATTTTAGATGAGACTCACTCTCAGCAACAGGGAATTCGGAGTCTTTCATTCCCTCACCTGTTGTTGGACCCTACAAAAAAAACCCCACACAAATCAGTGCTGATTAGCCGGTTTCACCCAAACAGATTTCCAAAAATCAGATTTTCTATCAAGTCAACCGATTCAAGAACTTACGATGTGGAAGTAGATGATGTCCAGACGCAAGCAGCGGGACAAGTACACCTATAAATGTGTGCAACCTTCATGCTGTCGTGCCTCTGTGTAGTTTATAAGGGCGGGGAGACCGGCAGTCAGTCGAGGCTGAAGAGGCAGGTTCGAAAACACTCGTCTGTGTCCATCTACACAGTCACGAACGAAGGTCGGTATCAGACGAGCAAGCTGAATGTGCAACGGCTCGGCGATCCTGTCAAACAGAATACAGGCTGATCGATACGTGCCCCCCCCCCCCCCCCCCGCAGCCCACGGGGAAATGACAACCTCCACCATCACGTTTAGGAAGGCCAACCAGAGAGGGAATTCCCGACACCAACACCGACCTCTTTATGGTCAGAAGAGTTACTTTCCGAGGGGAACATGTTTGTATGGATTTGAGAACGGAAAGGTGGCTAACCCCTCTGGAATATGCTTACCTGTTTGCAGGCCTGTTTCCTAGACTGTAAGCCATGGTGTCAGAGGAAGGCCGGCTTCCTGTCTGCCGGCGCTGGCATTACATCACTTTGACCACACAGCATGCAGCCTTCTTTGCATACGGGGATTCCGTGGAAGCGCTGGCTTGTCCTAGATAGATATCTTTGTTTCATTTCAATGCAGAGAGGAAATTTACAGAGGCACGGCGGACATGTAATCAAATATTTATTTTCATTTTTTCCAAGCTCCGTTCGGGGGCAGGTTCAAACCGCCGTTCCTCGCCCATGCAAGTCAATCCGACACCAGCAACGGAGAGGTTCACGTCCCCAAACACTGGTAGTGTGGTGAATAAAAACGCGCGTTATAGCGGACACCCCTCGGTGTTGTCCTTCTTTCTGACCCCCCCCAAAAAAAGTGCATGTTGTCCTCATGTGGGCATTGACACGGCACGACACCGAGTATTTCCTGTGCGGTTTGACGTCAGGGTGTAGGGGTGGTTACGGCCTTCAACTCTGGCTTTGATAAAGCTCACACTGGTTGTACTGCTCACCGTATATACTGGGGATGATAAAGTCTATACATTAAAGACACGCGGTCGGGGTAGATAGCACAAGGAGAAATCGTTGGAGGCCCAGAAAAAGACATCATCTAAAATAAGTGTTTTGCTCTCTGGTGAATCGTGGACCGCATGGATGTGCTTCGCCCTCCTCAAAGGACAGGACCGAGCAGATGTCGCGCTCAAATCCGCCCCGCCGCGCCACGGAGGAGCGCGGTGAAACTCGGGGGGGGAAATTCTCAGGCGAACAGCTCCGCAGCTCTTCTCGTAATCCGCGGCAAAGGAAGACGAACGCAGGGCCCCAGTCAGTATGCATATTAGCTCACTCGGCGCGGTTAGGCAATTGAATTGATTATACACATTCCATTTAATTAATCTTCGTCTGAATAAATTAAGAAAATATTAAATGCCTCTGTTATATCATCAGGGGATGCCGGTCTTTTCCCCCCCCAGAAAATGCAATATACCGCACACGGTTGAACTGCACCTGTCAGTTTTTCGTCATCGCAATATCTCGACTCTCCTGACGCTCGGGAGTAGCATAAACACATACGAGGAAGCTAGGTGGCAAAACCCTCCAGCACCGAGAGGCTCCCCCCCCCCCTTTTTTTTGTTGTTGTTGTTGTTGCAGTCATGGGGAGGAAATAATGCAGGTTGTAAGTAGAATTATAAATCTTGGCAGTGCATTGGTCAAATAATACGTTATAAGTAGGCGGTTTTGGACGACGGGTCTCCCACTTGGCACGCCGGGTGTCC
The DNA here is from genome assembly GCF_029633865.1 of Lampris incognitus. Taxonomy (NCBI): domain Eukaryota; kingdom Metazoa; phylum Chordata; class Actinopteri; order Lampriformes; family Lampridae; genus Lampris; species Lampris incognitus. The sequence goes on from NC_079211.1 coordinate 142,713,630, forward strand.
CGTCGTACCGTTGCGGACTCGTCCCATACATTATTTTGTAAGTCAAATGATATGGCTGAATCAATGCCGAGGAAGATTTCCCTGCTCAAAGCGCACTTCGCGTCTGTTCAAAAAGGATGGATCGTCAGATTAGCCGCTCGTTGTTTTGGCTGTGTTGTTTGCGGACCGGGGGCTGCTTTGACTGCCAAGTCGGAGGCAAAAACAAAGCAAGCGCGGGACAATTTGATCAATGATCTCCCAGAGTTCACGGGGAGGGCACACAGAGGTTTACCAAGGCTGGCTTAACCACCAAAAGAACAGAGAAACCTCCATTACCTACTCCGGCCTCACCCACTGATGAGACACCAAATTAGTGTCAATGAAACCACCAACGAGAGATTGATCATGGGAACATCAAAGTTCCTCATGTAAATCCAGCCTTTTCCAGACATCTTGGGTATTGATACAAACCCCTCCCGGAGGAGAGGCGCTGGTTGGAAACCAATATTCCTCATGGGGGGTACTCTGACCCACCCGCTACAAAGACCAGCGGAAGTCTGAAAAGTGTTCCTCTCAGTGAAAGGGTTGAAAAGTTTATCCGCAGCAGCATCCTCTGCAGACCTGCCAGGTGGGCCCCTCACGCCACCGGCTAAAGTTCAAAATGGGTTCACCGCGCGAAAAGTTAAACCCAAGGACACGTCAACGTACTGCCGGTTTTGAGGTGGCAGAGTTTCTGTTGTGAACTCTCCAAGACCACAAGCTCAGAAACTTTCTTAATGGTCTAAGAGTGGTCAATGGAAATGTGATAAACAAAATTTAGAAACCGCATGTTCCTATTACCCAAACACATCACAAGCACTGCAGTCCCTCCCCTGGTCCTGTCACTGAGAACAGTATTTTGGTTCAAGTTCCACTGTGGCTTCCGGCTGCGTTGCGGTCTGAGTTTCACCTCCCACTTCCTTTTTTTGGCCCTGACGTGTTTCCGCCCCTGAATTAGAATCGACTCTTTCCACGGAGTTGTGATATCAGGCCCTCTTTCCTCTTTTGTTGACAGGGCTCGGAAACTAATGAGAAATCCCCACTGAGGTCAACTGTATCCAACCCTAAACTCCAGGCCAGGTGACAAGAGAGGGCTGCACCAGAACCCGCCAGTTAGCGTGACGCGCAGAGGAAATATTGTTCAGACACCGATTACAGATAAGTTGACAAACCGCATACATTCAGGGCATCCACATGAGGCAATTCGGAGAGGGTGCGGAAATTTTCACGACAATCTCATCCTCGCTTTGTATGTTTTATTATGTGTTGTACACGCGATACCGATGCCACTCCGACTGGACAGGTGAAACGCTGCACACGCCACATCTGCGAGTTACGTCACTCCAGCTGAGCATCCCTCCTCAGTCTTTGTGGTTCCGGGTCAGGAACTGCACGGCGGCCACGGGAGCCCCCAGGTCAAACCTTTTGATGAGGGCCTGTGGATCCCAATTACCTGCAGCAGAAGGATGATAAATACGCAGGCACACACACACAAACACACACACACACACACACATTTCACTTTCCAGACAACCTGGCGATTGTGGGTGCATTTGTATGCATGTGTTTGATGCACGTGTTCATCAGAAAAGACATGCACACCCTGTCTGTACCCCTGATCGGGGCAATAGGAAGAAATAACTGGAGTTGGTCCCCGGGTGCTGCACGGCAGCTGCCCACTGCCCCTAGCTACACGGCTAGGGTGGGTTAAATGCAGAGTGAATGTCATTGTATGTATGTACAAATGAAAAATAAAGTGTATTCTATTCTACTCTATTCTATGTTTGTGCAAGTGCATGTGTGTTGAGGGGTGGAGTGTTACAAAGATTTATTTTTTTAATTCTGTTTCTGTATAATGTTCAAAATAAGTGAAGCGAAAGAGAAAATAAATCTCCATTTATAAGTAGTTAAACACCATAATGGATTAGGAGACTATCTCCTCTGACGTGTAGTAGGCCCAGCTTGTTGGACTGGATAAATGTACTACCAAGAGAATGCATGTTCGGTATGCGCCACGGTGCATTTCTAATGAGCGTTTGGTCCGGGTTTAAGGGTGCGAGGCCTTGCAGAACGGAGCAGCACGCGGCTCCGGGACGTGAGTCACCGAGAACAGCCACTGCTGAAAATAAAACATGTTGCTGTAACGATGGAGGTGGAAATGCAAAGACGTATTGGCAAGGAGATGTGATTCAATCGCCTGGACTGTTCTCCCCCTCCCCCCCCCCTGCCTCCCCCCCACTCCCTCCCCTCTTAAACAAACACCAGACGGCCATCCGGCTGGTATGACAATATCACTTCTCAGATTTGACAACCAACCTATTCCCTGCAGCTCACCCTCCCTTTAGGAAGGAGACCGGGGGGTGGGGGGGGGGGTGTGTGTTCACAATTGGCTTTCTGAGTCAACGAGGCCCCGTTTGCTTTAAAGTTGCAAACTTCAACAGTTTCTGGAGGGAGCTCGTGTGCAAATCTGCTGTTTGTGAGCGCGGGTGTGCACAAGACAACGCCTTACCCCGTATGCTACAGAGAGGTTTTGAATTTGTTTAAAGAAAAGGGAAAAAAAAAAAACTCCCGACGCTCCGATATTTCCATTTGCAAAAAATAAAATAAAAAATTACATCAGCAGCTGCAGAACGGCAGCTCATGAAATCAATCGTTTGTAACGAGAGAAGATGATAGTGAGAAGTTCCCGATCCGTAGAGAGAATAATATCACACCGAAGGGTCGAAGCGAGCCCTTCCTGGATAGAAACATCACTGCTGATGACCTCTCCCTGCGGCTGCTTCACGGGGCCTTCGCCGTGGCTGGTTTAGCCATCAGGGAAAAAACATTTCTCTGTCCTCCAGCAGCGAGAGAGCGATCTGGAGGGAGCATTACGCGCCGCTGTACTGCTGCCATGAGTACCGAGCACTCTTGCCTCCTGCTGACACGCAACCAAATTAGAAGGACTCGTTTACGTTCCAGATAAGATGTCTCGTTCGAGCGCTGGATTTATTTTGCCGCATTCACCTCTGTTGTTCTGAATCCGCAGGCCCCATTTGTTTCTAATAGAGGACTTCGGTTTTTAGGATAATTCTCCCGGCAATGATGACATTAAAATAACCGCCACTGTTAAAGCAGGGTTGTGACTGCTTCGCCACACTGCAGCTTCATGTAACTCAGACAAGCGGCAAGAAAAAAGAAGAAGAAGAAGAAGAAGAAGAAGAGAAGATGCCATATAAACGTCACATATCATGCTGCTGATCCTCCCCGCATTTCTAGTCCCCTAGGCTGACACTAGTGGCTCGGAGGTCAGGCGAGGTCCTCGGCTCAGCTGGAGAGGATGATGAACAGTAACTGCAGGACGAGCGGATGAGTACCTGAATCTCGACAGGTGAATTAAGGCGGCCTGTGGACAGGGCTGCAATAATCAAGTGGGGGCAATGGAGATAAGCGACCTTCCTTCATGAAAGGGCACGGCCCTGGTGGCCCCTCCAGCAGGAGGATAATGCATCGCCTCTGCAGATGCCCAACTTTCCCCCCCGTCTGCCCAGAGTGGGGACCTCACCCCCCCCCCCACACACACACACAGAGGGCGGCAACTCGGACAAAGGAACGAGTGTGAGGGATGCAGGAGTGGGCCAGGGGACAACAAATTTTAAGTTGAATTTAGGGTAATGGTTCATGGTAGACTTATCTCTCATGGCAGGCAGGGGTAGATGGTGCAACTGCCTCTTTGCCCCTGTCTGTATGCAAACATCTGCCTTTAATTTCAACAACGGCAGAATGTGCCGTAGGATTATGCAGTAAAACGTTTCCTGTAAAAGAGAATACCATAGAGAGAGCGACTGTGTAGTGTAGTAAAAACCAAACGAAAACACGAGAATCGAACATAAGTCCTGCTCGTGAGGTGTTTGGCTTTGACCCATTATCTCGGAAACAATCCAAAACTGGGCTAACTAACAATAGTGGGTATTATCACCCACTCAGGGTTGGTATCCTTCAAACGGCTAGATTTACAAATGACCTTAAAATAGGATGGCGTCTGTTTTCACTGCAGACCCACGTTTCCGCCTCTACAATCTGCCTGCTCATGGAAAGGACAGATAGCGAAGAGCCTGCGGACGCCGCCGAGATCCACCTCCCTTCCCTTTTGTCTCCACCTTAGCTCTCTGTTTGGGCAATGTGAGAAGAGCAAGGCTTCCCTGAGGTGACACAGAACCAGCACACTTAAATTGTCAAGGATGGGGGGGGTCCGGGTAGCGTAGCGGTCTATTCCGTTGGCTACCAACACGGGGATCGCCGGTTCGAATCCCCATGTTACCTCCGGCTTGGTCGGGCATCCCTACAGACACAATCGGCCGTGTCTGTGGGTGGGAAGCCGGATGTGGGTATGTGTCCTGGTCGATGCACTAGCGCCTCCTCTGGTCGGTCAGGACGCCCCCCAGCTCGGCAGAGAGGGGATGGAGTAGCGGGGTAATTGACTAGATACAACTTGGGAGAAAAAGGGGGGAAATAAAAAAAAAAAAGTACATCTGGGGAGAAAAGCGGGGGGGGGGTATCAAAGACGGAGGTGCCTCTATTGAACCACGTGTCCCACGAATGCACCAAACCTGGGCCTTCCTCTCCATCTGAGGAGAGTCAGGACAGTCTACCAGAACCATAACTGCTCATGAACTACTGATAATAATGTTTATTGACTCTTCGATGAGAAGCTCTCTTTGTGCTTCATCCCTTCGGCAGGAAGGTCAGCGCTACAGAGAAGAGTCCTCTGAACTGGTACAGATTCAGAGTTCTGCTCAGACACTTCAGCGAGGTAGATAGATGCTGGCTGTCATCCTCAGTTGAACCCGGGTGCAACAGCTGCAGGACGGTCTGCCTGTTTACTACGCCGTACTGCAGCCCGACATGACTCTATGGCCCTGCTCGCCGCCTCGCTACCAACGCAGCGCCGCCGACGGCGTAATCCCACAATGCTGCACCTGCCGTCTATGAAATAAATCCGACTGAAGTGATAAGTCTAAAAGAATGTGCTAGAAGGGCTTCGCTCCCATCTCAAAATCCGGAGCTTGTTTTATGGGCATCCTTTTAAACACCTATTATTTTTCCCATTAGTCAAGCATGAGCCTTTAGACAACCTACCTGGCCATGCCAGAGTAACAGCTTGCTAACATTAGACTGCTGATGTCAACATTACCAAAGCGCCTGTCAAACAAGAAATCCAGAAACCAGAGTCCTGATCGGTCCGCCGCCTGTGGGTGGTTAGCTAGGCAACCTTCTGCAAGAGGAAGCAGCAAAGTTTGATGTGCTGGGAGGCCATCCACAGGAATCAGCATAACACACAATAATGTATTTACACGCATGACTACAAAGAACGGCAGCTAATAACACCCATCCCCTGTCCATCCACTGACCGACTGGACATGAGGTCACCTCCTTAATCACCGGTACTACCTACTGTCTTCCAGCAAATTCAACTACATATTTCACCAGATGCACCCCGACTGAGCAGAGCACAAAAAAACCCCACAAAAGGTATATTTTGAACGGGCTTGGTTGCTGAAGTTCTGCTTCCTTAGAATCAGGATCGGCTTTACTGGCCGAGCGGGTCTATGCACACGAGGCATTTGACTCTGGTACACAGCAGCTTCCAACACCTGCAGACGTCACTCGCACAGGAAAAAAAAAAAAGAAAGAAAAGAAAACAACAAACGACAAAGAAAAACAGAAGTAAATGGAGCAACAACAGGACGTTGGCGGTGAGCAGGTATGCACAACAGGTATGTCGCTACTACACGGAGTCTCGTTATGGTTGAGTAATAAACAACCTATGGCCATATATTATACCATATTGCTTATATACTATATTGCCCATACATTATACCGCACCACAACCCCACAACCCATCATGCCCATACACAATAGTATATATACTCCCGCTGTGTTACACTATACTATCTTATATAGCAGAAGTGTACACTACATGATGCTCATTAGGGAGTCGATGCAAGGATTTTGCTGACTTGTTGACCAGCTATCAAGCAGTTGGCATGTCTAGATTTATGCACTGTGATCGCTCTCGCCGGATCAGCTAGAGTTTCGTCTATCTCTTGAACCGGTTAAGCTGGGAGGGGTGTTCCGGGTAGTTCAGCGGGGCTGATAATTCTCGTCCAACCAATCCAGTTTCCACGTCACAACTGAAAGTGCAAATGTTCGCCGGTGATTATTCTACGCAACTCAAGAGCTCCTAAAAGCGAGCCAAATACTGGGAATGATCTTTTTTTGTTTTGTTTATGTGTATAGCCTTTTCAAGGTAGGAGCTTTCCAAAGACAGCACAAAACCAAATATAGAGGAAAAGCACAAGAACGAGCACAGGTAAAATCACACGAATAGCAAAATACAAGCACACAATTAAACGACCACAGAAAAGATATTTAAAAATAAACCACCCGAAAGGTAGAATAAGTGAAACTATTAAAATAAACTCAATTCGGGTGGTTGCACAACACAGCGTAAAGGCACGTGTGTAAACACGTGTCTTAAGACAGGATTTAAAGGCAGAAAAAAGTGTCTGCAGATCGAATACTAACTGGAAGACTGTTGCGAAGCTGCGGCGCCAGTTCAGCAAACGCCTGATCACCCTTTGGACCTGAACCTGCACCCTGGAAGAGCTAGCAGGCCTGACCCAGCAGGTCTAGGAGGCCTTCTAGGACAGCGAGGAGTTAAGAGTTCACTGGTGTACTCTGGCGCCTGGCCATCTAAAGCCTTGTAAGTCACGATCAAGATTTGAAAACTGATTCGAAAGGAGACTGGCGACTGGCGCGAGGAGGCTAAAACCGGGCTGATGTGAGGGGGGAGCGTTGGGTCCTCGTCTGAAGTCTGGCTGCAGAGTTCTGCACAATCTGAAGTCGGGCAACGCCGAGGCAGGTACACGGGGCGTTACAGCGGTCCGGGCGTGAGGAAATGTAAGATAACACTGATCGCATCTTGGAAATATCCCCGAGTTGGCAGAGACACGACTTTACCATTTTTTTCCTGTGTTTTGTCCACAGCTTAGCTCACTGTGGAAGATAACACCCGGGCTCTGAGCAGCGCCGCTTCGCAGGACAGCCCCGTCTTTTAAACAGCCTGTTACCTTTGTTTGCCCTCCTGTGCGAAATCAAAGTTCACAGTTAGCAGCGGCTTGAGGAGACCGGCAACCCCTCGGTTACAGCGCTAACTGTGAACAAATCACAACGGGCCGATTCGAGATCAGGGAAGAGAGTATTCCTTGAAGTATCCCTTATCCCTTTAAGGCGGCCGACTCCTGGCCGAGGCTCGGGTCTGCTCTCGCAATCCAGTTCCCGGCTCTCTTGACTCCACGCAGCCCTGATTAATGGGAGAGGCTGCGGGTGGGTGGGAGACGTGGATCTGCCCATTACCCCGCTGCAACATTGCAAATGGCTTCAATTACTTTTGGAGTGTGCTGAGTTGGCAGTGGGGGCTCGAGGAGCCAGGATGAGGAGCGCTGCACCATGCAGCAGCAGGAGCAGCAGGAGCAAGCGCTTCCCTAAAGACGAGCCGTTCGCTCAAACAAGGTGACTGTCACGCACATCCTCCCTGTGACAACTTAGGCGACGACAGCCATGAATATGATACCATGTAGGTGTTTTATGTGTACGTTAATTAGCAGCTGTCACAATTGTTGGACCGTTGTGTATCTTTCCCAGTATGCGGCACTACACATTCTACCTAATATGCTAAGGGGCCTAGTTAATGCCAGGAAGTCCCGACTGTGAAAAGATCCCACGTCGCACGTTTGATGGCCGACTGTTGCGGATTACAGTTGTAGACAAATAGTCAGGGGCAGTCAGGGGGCGCGCACGCCTGCGGAAAGTTCAAATACGTCCAGATTCCAGTCGTAAAAATCCAACATGTTTGACACGGCTGTGACGGCTCCGAGCGGTCAAAGGCTCGACCGGGAGGCGAGCGATTTGAATTTTACAGTCCCCGCATACTGCCAGATAACGTGGGCCGACCGTCCTCGGCGGCCTGCCTCATTTTGCATAGACCGGTGCGGGCTCTCCGCGGTGTTTGCAAATCAGTCGTCACCGCCGTATCGGGGTCGTAATCATTTAAATCATCTGGTGCGTCCCCACGTCCCCACCAGGAGACATGCCACTGTTCTCCAGCGAACGAGCGGACAACTACGCGGACTAGGGGCCCGCGCAAGAAGGCCCTTCTCAGGTCCGCAGCGGCGTCCGCAGCCCTCTCCGGGCCCCGCGATGGCTTTTCCCCCCCCTCGGGACAAACCGGCTGGGTGGCACCGAGCTGCAGTAGCGGGACGTACCGAGGGGCTTGCCAGCTGGCTGATAAGCGGTAGCGGGGTTTGTGTGCCCACGCCCGTCTCCGTCCCCCCCCCTCCAAAGGGGGGGGGGACCACATTTTTTGGGGGGGGGGAGGACAGACTTCCTGGGCCAGAGAGAAGGGGATTCCCCCACACGATCACGCCCCTGTGCCCGGTGCCAAGAGCGCAGCACCCCCACAGCTCCTTGTGCAACAACCAGCTGTCCTCATCAGTTCGCTGACCCACATCTCATAACCTTAACACAGGAGGCAGCGCAGACTCCGGGACAGCTCCTCGCAACGGCTCTGCTCCACCTCTCCTTCATCCCTTAAGCGATGGCCAAAGATGAAAAGAAATCAAATAACAAATTTGAGATCAAATTGAGTCAACGAGTGCGCCACTGGAAGTGGAAAACGATCATTAGGAGTCTCCCACCCACGGCTAAATGCATTCCCTTCGCAAATCACATCAATTAATGTCACAGGCTATGAAAAATGCTATCTGTGCCGTACCACATGGAGAGGGGACGGACGCTAATAAGTGAACATACTTAACGGGGGAGGCGGGCAGACATTGGGATTCCCTCTGTTCCTCTTGCCTGTGCGGGAATACCATCCCCGTGGCCAAGCGGAGGCCTCGTTAATACAGCAGGTGCACAAGTGAATTCGCACCAACAAATCTTTCCGGTGCAGTCGGAGTCGTTGTTATTTTTTTGACATTTCCTCAACTGGGCGTTCGTTCACCCCTAACGCGGCACGCGGCGTTCAGTTTCTACCGCCCGCTTTGCAAGAGCAGCCGCGGCCTCCGACGCGGCTCATCAAATGCACCATTTGATTTTCCAAGAGTGAATTTCTTAATTTCATTTCCCGTGGATGGAGAGGGCAGTCTGTAGGAGAGAGGAAGTGCTGCAGCGGGAGTTAGACTCATGTGGCGGATTAAGGATGGGTGGATCCAGTCAGATCCGTCCCCTCACAGGGCAGGGTCAACCGCTGCTGGTGGACGAAAATCAATACAGCGAAATACCACGCTCTCAGTCTACAGCGCGAGCGTAATCCTAAATTATTCTAAGTAGCGGGATTGTTATTCATGACATCAATCCTCCACCGCAACTAGTTCCGACACGGTGAATTCCTTAAAAAAAAAAGAAAAGAAAAAAGGAAATATATGTTCATTACCGCCTCCCCGGATGTGCGTTTGGAGGGCCGGGCCGCGGAAAAGTGCAGCTATTCTGACGTTTCTTTGCAGGGGTTCAACATCAAACGCATTTCAGCCTAATGTGCCCGGACTGTTTGCTGACAAAGCCGTCAAGACATCAAACGGCGGAAGACTGGCAGCTCCGCTCGTTCGAGACCGCGGTCCTTGAAGTTTCAAACCGCCCTGATCTCCCCCCAAATCGCTGGCTGTGACCCTGAGTAGAGCCGACAGGCAGACACGCCTCCTGCGAGCTGCAGCCCAGCGCCGTCACCTACCGCGGGAGGCTTCTCACAGAGAGCACAAAGTAGGAAATCTTCCCGAAAGAGAGAAAGAAGAAGAAGAAGAAAAGAAGCACAGAAGAACTTAAAACCCAACTCCGCTCGTCTTTCGAGAGACCGGCTAGCGATGTCGTCATGTCCCTAAGTAGTCGAAGTCAGAAATTAATTTGCGCCCTATGTTATAGTAGCACCCGATAAAGGAAATAATGACGTTGTAATTATGTGACTTGGTACTGTTAAGGACGCTGGATTTTTATAAAGGTGAACTCTGCAGGAGACTGACTCACTAGAAGAGAACAGGGAAGAGACACTTTATCCGTCAGCTACACACTGGAGCGCGCACGCACACACACTCACACACACATATACTCGCAAATCTATACTTGTGGGGCCCCCTCATTGACTACATTCATTTCCTAGCCCTTAACCCTAACCATAACCACGCAAACTACATGCCTAACCCTTACCCTAACCCTAACCTAACCTAACCCTAATTCTAACCTTAACCCTAAAACCAAGTCCTAACCCTAAAATAGACCCGTTTACTTGCGGGGCCCCATAAAACGGCCCCACAAGGTAGGTGGTTTCTGGTTTTTCTATCCTAATGGGGACCAAATGTCCCCATTAGGTTAGTTAAACATGGTACACACACACACACACACACACACAGAGTGGCGGCTGAAGAAATGTTACTTCTGCATTTTTTCCCATCCTGCTATCCTTCCTCCAGGGGCAGCCAGGAGCAGTGGGCAGCCCTCTCCTCAGGCGCCCAGGGGACCGACTCCAGGTGGACATCCATGTCGTGGTCAGGGACAGGACAGGAGAGTGTTCTGCATGTTTTTATTTGGATTCGTTTTGATGTTGGAGGAAACCCACCTGAGCATGGGGAGAACATGCAGAGTACACACAGATAGACCCCTAGTCTAGAGATAACCCATCTGAGCATGGGGAGAACATGCAGAGTACACACAGATAGACCTCTAGTCTAGAGATAACCCACCTGAGCATGGGGAGAACATGCAGAGTACACACAGATAGACCCCTAGTCTAGAGATAACCCACCTGAGCATGGGGAGAACATGCAGAGTACACACAGATAGACCTCTAGTCTAGAGATAACCCACCTGAGCATGGGGAGAACATGCAGAGTACACACAGATAGACCTCTAGTCTAGAGATAACCCACCTGAGCATGGGGAGAACATGCAGAGTACACACCGATAGACCTCTAGTCTAGAGATAACCCACCTGAGCATGGGGAGAATATGCATGCAGAGTACACACAGATAGACCTCTAGTCTAGAGATAACCCACCTGAGCACGGGGAGAACATGCAGAGTACACACAGATAGACCTCTAGTCTAGAGATAACCCACCTGAGCATGGGGAGAACATGCAGAGTACACACAGATAGACCTCTAGTCTAGAGATAACCCACCTGAGCATGGGGAGAATATGCATGCAGAGTACACACAGATAGACCTCTAGTCTAGAGATAACCCACCTGAGCATGGGGAGAACATGCAGAGTACACACAGATAGACCTCTAGTCTAGAGATAACCCACCTGAGCATGGGGAGAACATGCAGAGTACACAGATAGACCTCTAGTCTAGAGATAACCCACCTGAGCATGGGGAGAACATGCAGAGTACACACAGATAGACCTCTAGTCTAGAGATAACCCACCTGAGCATGGGGAGAACATGCAGAGTACACAGATAGACCTCTAGTCTAGAGATAACCCACCTGAGCATGGGGAGAACATGCAGAGTACACACAGATGGACCTCTAGTCTAGAGATAACCCACCTGAGCATGGGCACAGGAGAACATGCAGAGTACACACAGATAGACCTCTAGTCTAGAGATAACCCACCTGAGCATGGGGAGAACATGCAGAGTACACAGATAGACCTCTAGTTTAGAGATAACCCACCTGAGCATGGGGAGAACATGCAGAGTACACACAGATAGACCTCTAGTCTAGAGATAACCCACCTGAGCATGGGGAGAACATGCAGAGTACACACAGATAGACCTCTAGTCTAGAGATAACCCACCTGAGCATGGGGAGAACATGCAGAGTACACACAGATAGACCTCTAGTCTAGAGATAACCCACCTGAGCATGGGGAGAACATGCAGAGTACACAGATAGACCTCTAGTCTAGAGATAACCCACCTGAGCATGGGCACAGGAGAACATGCAGAGTACACACAGACAGGCCTGGGGAGAACATGCAAATTCCCCAGTGCCAACACTGCCCCAGGTGGGAATCGAACCCAGGACCTTCTTGCTGTGAGGCAGCGGTGCAAGCACTGTGCCACCGTGCCAACATTAACATATTCCCCTATATCCTTCTTTTTTATTTAACTCAAGCACTTTAAGAACATGCTCACACATACATATATTTTTGTCTATGCTCTTTACAGAGTAACGACAGCCAGTAGAGTTTACTCTACAACACAACATTTGCGATAGTCTTTGGGGCACAATAACACAATTTACTGCCAATAGAAAAACAAACTGACGGCCTTAGTGGTGATGGGAGTCGATACAACAGTGGCCTGAGACATTGTGTTTACAGGGTGTGCGTGACTGAGTATCTACTTATTTATTTTTTCCCCCGAAATGACCTCTCTTTTTTAGCGAGTGATGGGGTTTTGTCAGCCGGCTGCTCAAACAACAATTGAATTGGTAACGGTGAAAACCAGACTTCTGTGGAGGGGTCGGGTGAGAGTGTTCTGCAAGAGGAAATACAGAAGCACCTTGAGCGTAGAGACTAATGACCAACACTATGCAGTAATATACCTGAGTATTATTAACCAGCATGCAGATCTGGGAGTGGGCCAAAGACCTAACGCCTCTTTGACTTGCTATTCTAATCTTTCCTATGTCAAAGTGTTACGATTACTCCCTCCCATTTATAAACAGGGAGTGCGTGTTGCACGACAGGACAGGCCCAGGGGAGCGATGGACAGCGCTGAAGAAGGCTGTCCCATTTCTCCAGCAAGTCTATTGTTTAAGAGCACTACCAGCTAATCAGAATATAGTCAAACAATTGTAAGGTCACAGCAGTCATTAGAAATTCCCTACTGACCAGACAGCGTTGCGCCTTTCACTTCTGCTCTCCTCAGCTCACTACCCTGTTCATTCAAAAACACGTCAATCCATCAATCGCGCATTCTTTAGCCGTTCGCCACATTTCTAATGGCGAAATGTCATGCAAGGCACAGAAAGAAGGAAACATGAAATGACGGAGTGCAGAAAGCGAAGGGTAAGAGGAACAGAGATGGGCCAGAGCAGATAGGGTTAAGATCAGAGACAGAAAGTGGAGCACATAGGAAAAGGCAACACTGAAAAGGTCTTACGGGGGCATTCGGGTGGCGTGGCGGTCTATTCCGTTGCCTACCAACACGGGGATCGGCGGTTCGAATCCCCGTGTGACCTCCGGCTTGGTCGGGCGTCCCTACAGACACAATCAGCCGTGTCTGGGGGTGGGAAGCCAGATGTGGGTATGTGTCCTGGTTGCTGCACTAGCGCCTCCTCTGGTCAGTCGGGGCACCTGTTCGGGGGGGGGGTACTGGGGGGGGAATAGCGTGATCCTCCCACACGCTACGTCCCCCTGGCGAAACTGAAAAGAAGCGGGTGGCGACTCCACATGTATCGGAGGAGACATGGGGTAGTCTGCTGCCCTCCCCGGATCGACAGAGGGGGTGAGCAGTGACCGGGACGGCTCGGGAGAGTGGGGTAATTGGCCGAATACAACTGAGGAGGAAAAGGGGGGGGGGTCTTAAGCGTTGTAGCGGTGCTGTTGATTCTGCAGCCTTAGTCAGAAGGAGCTTCACCATGAGTCTTTCTCCTTGTTTTCAGGTGATGAAGATGGGTAGATCTGAGTGCTCTAGTAGGAACATATTTTGGCAATATGTCGCTTACATACTTTGGGGCAACTCCGTGAATGTATTTTCAAATGAATAAAGGAATCTTAAAACTTACTTCTCATACTGACTGGTGGGCCAATGCGGGGACTTTAAAACCAGTGTTAACCACGAGCCCTGTCCTCGATCCAAGCTGACATTTTCTCGGCAGTATTCTGCATGAATTTTTCCGTGGTTGGCCGAATGTGTGCTTAAGCCTTCTTGATCAAACTGGGGTTTTTTTTGGTTTTTTTTTTTTTTATTTAGCAGAGAGAGAAATGGCCTGCCTCTCTTATGAGTGGCTCAGTGTTTAGAAAGATAAAAAAACCTTGGACCGGAGTCAAAAATGCAACTGCTCCGCACCGTCGTAATAGCAGCTCTTCTATACGGTGCAGAATCCTGGACCCGAACAAAAGCTATGGAGAAAAAAACACGAGCCTTTGAACTGAGAGCACACAGAAGAATGCTGCAAATCCCATACGCAGCGCACGTCACCGACACTGAAGTGCTGAGCAGGGTTAAGGAAGCTGCTGGTCACCGTGAGAGTTTACTGACGATGGTAAATCAAATCAAATCAAATCAATTTTATTTGTATAGCCCAATATCACAAATTATAAATTTGCCTCAGTGGGCTTAAGAGCAACACAACATCCTGTCCTTAGACCCTCTCATCGGTTAAGGAGCAACTCCCTTAAAAAAAAAACCTTTAAAAGAGAGAAAAAATAGGAAGGAGCCTCAGGGAGAGCAACAGAGGAGGGATCTCTCCCCCAAGACGGACAACGCGCAATGGATGTTGTGTTTACGCAATTTACACAATACAACATCGAAGGAGGATAAACAGAATTATAATGGAATTATAAAATGTATGAGGAATATGATGCGCAGGATGCCAAGCAGTGTCCAGACGCCAATGGTAAAAAAAAAAAAAAAAAAAAGAGGAAGGAAATTAAACCGGTTTGGGCACGTTTGCCGAACGGAAAGGACACTGGCAAAGGACATCCTGCAAGGCCTGGAAGAAGGGTCTAGGAAGAGAGGGGGGCCGAGAAAACCCTGGGTAAACAACACCGGAGAACGGCTACAGATGAGCGTAGTGGAGGCGGGGAGAGCTGCGGTGGAGAGGGAACGGTGGAGGAGACTTGTCGAGGCATCAGCTGTGCTCCCGCGACCTCCATAGGTTACGGAACTGATGATGATGATGATGATGATGATGATGGGGGTTTAGACCCCAGTCAAACATAAACCCAAATTTCCTTTTCTTAGATTTCCTCATTTGCTTGCTGTCTGAGACAAGGGAGGATCTCTGGGCTGGCCAGGGGTGGCCGAGTCAACCCTCAATAAAGACCTGCTCGCCCCTCCTGCCACCACAAGTTTTGATGAAAAAGAAAACAAATGTGATCAGATCACATGACCATAGGCCCTTCATGATAACCCCTTATTGCTCTCAGACCTGCATTCCTACAATCCCTACAACAGACCTTAAAAGTAAAGGCCCTTGTATCTAGATAAGTATACAGGCATGTAGCTAGATATAGTATTTCATTACTGCACCATATAGATGTCTGCAAAGCAGAGCAAATACCATACAGTAACACGGGACACTGCAAAGCTGGCATGAGCACCGTTATTTCATTCCGGATATCAAATAGAATTTTTATTCTATTATACTCAAATAGTCATTTGCATGAATTTACCAAATTATGTCTTCTCTGCTTGACTGCACATTTGTGTCTGCCGCAGCTCCGCTGTCAAGAATATACTCCAGAGTTTAAGAACGATTTCAGCCTTCTTCTTCTTCTTCTTCTTCTTTCAGCTTGTTTTCTGTTTCTCAGGGGTCGCCACAGGAGATTTTACAGTTTCCATTGGCGCCATGTGAGGGCACAGCACCAATGGCGGTCGTTGTTAACCCGGGGCCTCGACCGATCCGGTACGGTCTTGTCCATCCGCATACTGATTTGGCCAAAATTTTACATCGGCTGCCCTTCCTGACACCACCACTAACCCTATGGACAGGGCCACAGGTAAAGCGCTGGATGCCATACTCAGTATTCATGGACTTGCGCCCATGCCTGTCACCCTTTTAAGAATGATTTGAGTTGCGACCCCTCAAATATCACCAGTCCCTCTTCGGCAATCCGACTCACAAGTTTTCTGCACATGCCACTGGTCTGAGATGCAATTAATGAGGGAATAAACAGGACTATAATGGTCTGGCATCAGTCAAACCTGAACTGGCAAATAGAAGATGTGGGAAGATTTCCCATTGGGTCAGTTCCCTGCTCACCCCACCGTAGCCATCACCTTTTGGGAATCTATACAAGTGGTTTTCAGAAGTCTGGTGGTGTCATTCAGCTAACTGGTACTGTTTGGTCATCATGGTTAGAACAAACTTGTTATGTGGCCCACATAGGAGGATCACACTTACACTGCCTAAGCTACGTGTCCCCACAGTAGCATGATCTTTTAACCCTGATCTGGGCCTTGTGCTCCCACAGCTCCGTCTTCAGTGCTTGAATCAGCAACCACTACACCATATTTTTTACAGAGCCTTAGGCTGGAGAATCAATTTCATTCCCTGGCAAAATATTTTGTCTGAGTATGACCCTACGTCCAATCCCGCTGGGGAGAGCTACATCATAATATATCATGTTAAGAGGCTCTAGTATGTAAAACCCTGACAGGAAAAAAAAAAGAGAAATGAATAGAAAATAAGGGGCCAAGGCAGGGACTGGGAGAACGCCACCGTTTGTCACTGGGTGTTTGAAACCCCCTGGCTTACAGGGCGCTTGACCTAAGTTAGCCGGGCTCCCATCAGAAGGTCTCGGCTTAATAGTGTCGATGCTAAATATGCAAAGCATCTGCGATATCTAATACCTGGAGACAAAGACAATTCCCAGGTATATTAAGTCAGCGAGTGGATTTCGAGATAGCAAATTCCCATATTATTAATTGTACGTTAAACTTCCCTGTTGCCTAGAAACAGGAATTGTCTCGTCTAATATAAAAGGGCACATATTTTTCATGACCATCTCCTACTGTATATTTATCATGGTTAATTCTCATATCCCTACGAAGCACTAAGTAAGGCACCACACTGCAAATAGCACGTGGAATGTTTATCTAACAGACTTTCCTGCTGTACTAAGACTGCATCCTGGAGTGGGAGGAACAGGTCTAAATATGTTGTCTGTGAAAGTGCCCAAAACCCACTTGAGGTAAGCGCTGAAGTCCCCTTCACAAGCATCAAATTTGGTCTCAGCACTGATGCCCCCTTTCCGTCACACACAGGCTCCCCCCGCAGGGGGCCAAAGGAACAGCAACAAAAACAACAAGACAATAACCATACTGAGCGCTGCTTGTTTGACGGAGGAGAGCAGAAATAACAAACCAGTTAATATCCCCCTGCTCATGCTTTTGACTGGGAACATTTCAGCATATGCAAGTAAGCAATGCTAAACACAGACGGCAGTTTATGGCAAACTCGGATGTCTGCTACCGGGTTGTACAAACACTTGAAACTTTAGACATATTGAGTAAATATGCTGGCACTATCTAAACTTGGACTTTTTTAAAGGAGGAAACAATAGACTATGGAGCAGAAAACACAATTTAGTCCACCCATATCTATTATTTGATCCAAATCAAAAAATAATTTTTTAAAGTTTGCACCGGTTTCCTCCCACAGTCCAAAGACAGGTAGGTCGGCCGTACAAAATTGGTGGTGGCCCGTCCAGGGTGTCCCCCCGACTGCTGGGATAGGCTCCAGCATCCCCGCGACCCTGAGAGCAGGATAAGCGGTTCGGATAATGGGTAGCAAATGGATGGATGATCCAAACCCTCCATTCAATATTTGATTTCGTTTTCCCTCGACGTCTCGCTTTAAATGCATGATTAAGAAAAATGAGGATGTGTCAAACAACTTGTGGTCGTTGCGTTTTGCTACATTCTGGGTGTATGTCGAGACTGTAGGCTCAGGGCAACATGAGAAGGGGGCTATTTGAAAAGAGGACACCCCTCTTATTGGAAAAAGGCGCCGTTTGAAACAATAGGAGGAGACTGGCAGGAAGTAGACCTTGGCTGTTCGGTGTCCACATGGATTCAACCGAGTCATTATCGAACCATAGTTGTGTCAGTACTACTCTGTTGGCATGTGTCGCTAGAATAGTTGCAGCAACTTCCAACGCCACTCAGCAACACAGCAGTCAGGTTCGATCGCACCGTTTTACCTTATGAATGCATTTTAAAAGGTGTGGGGGGGGGGAGGGCAAGTGGCATATTAGCACCCTTTCTTTATCGCTCTGCCCTTGAGAAGAGAACCGCTCCTTTTTACACAAAGTGTAACAATGGTCATCGCTGGATAAAAACAGAACAATCAGCAAATACCAACTGACAGAGCCCATGAGGCCTAAGCTACTGGAGGTCACAGCTTTCAGCAGCTTATCAGTAGCGCCGGTTCGTGGTGCCTCCTCCACGTGGCAGAAGGGGGGGGCCGTGTAAACGATCTGGCTGCATAACCTGATTCGACACGTTTGAGACCTTTCACAGCTTTCAAACAACAGTAATAAAAAAAAAAATAAGTGTATACTTCCTCCTACTCCTTTTCGAACACGTAACAAATAATCTGATGCGTATGGAGATTTGTTCGCCGAGTTTAACGTGCGGATTTGTTGACCACTTCAGATTATCGGCGATGGCTTATCTGTACCTTATATCCTGCTTATTTACATGTTCGAAATAAATCATCATTCACTCGTCATTCGAGATCCTAGTTCACCATGGCTTGTTGTATTAAGTTGACGCGCTCACGTAAGGGCTCGGGGCGTAGCCATGGTAACGGAGCGCCATGTTGTTGAGGCGGGGTTGGGAAATAATATAGTTTAAAACCTGCACAACTGCAAATTCTCCTTTTTTCCCCATGTAGAAATGCTGCAACAGTACAACATACCTTACTCTATGTTGTCGTACTGGGATCCCGTCACTGCGGCACCTGGGACTTAATATTTTGTCACTCGGGTACAAAGAAACAATGCTCACACATTGACCGATACAAATTTGAAGATTAGTTTGAAATATGATTACTTGCATCTTCATCCACTGATTGGCGAGAAAGGCTTTATTTAGAATGGCCAGAGTCCTAAAGCCTGTTACAGCCAAACACATTGCCATAGCAACAGGTAGTCAACATTTGAGTCGGCAACTCACATTTCCCCACAGCTCAGTGCTGTTATTGCTCACTCTACATGGACCCCTTTTTTAATTTTCTCACAACATAATAAGCATCAGAATAGTATGACAGTCATTTTGGTGCAATTTGCTCAAAAACTGGGGGAAGCAGAAAATGTTATACTTACAGTACAAATTATGTAAGACACCGGCTGCGGACTCGCCGTTTGACACATCTGAACACCATTTCAAACATTGTGGTGTCCAGTATCTAAAGAATGCCCATGTCAATTTTGGCAGCATTTGAATGAGGACTTGTGGAAATATAGATGTTAATCAATTTTGCACATTTTGAAAAATATAGTAACGGACTTGTGATGCCCCGTGATGGCCTAGTCGCCGGTCCAATGACTGCTGGGATAGGCTCCAGCATCCCCATGACCCTGAGAGCAGGATAAGCGGTTTGGATAATAGATGGATGGAGTATGACAGTATATCGCTGCCAACATTTACAAGCGCAAATGAGATCCACGCGAGGTTGCTTGCGTGAGCAACACTGTGACCCGCGAGGAGAAAAACCATGCTTTTAGCACGCAGAATCCTAAAGAGCGCGTGACTGTAATCCTCAAGCTCACGACTATCAGAATCAGCTTTATTGGCCAAATGTGTCTATTCACACTCTGTTTGAATACTTCTAGCACTTGCATACATCACTCACACAAAAAGAAGCAAACAAAAACACAAGAAATAAATGGAACGGCAAACAAAACATTGGAGGCAAGCATTGGAGGTAACCTATCATTGCTCCCCTGCTTGCAAAACTTTAACCTGCTTGCTCAAGAGTGGTTTTTCTTTTTGGCAGTAAGTGGGTGGACCCAGTCACCATTGAATCTCTAAATATAATTAGTTACAGTCCTCATCTTTTATGATTTGCCAGTGTGTGTGTGTGGGCCCTGTGATGGCCTGGTGGCCTGTCCAGGGTGTCTCCCCGCCTGCTGCCCAATGACTGCTGGGATAGGCTCCAGCATCCCCCGTGACCCCGAGTGCAGGATAAGCGGTTTGGATAATGGATGGATGGATAAACTAAGTCTTATGCTGAAATCACAACAGGCAAGATTTGATTTTCATATCTGATTTCCAGATATTTCCATGATATCTATACTTACTCTTGGCCTCTGTGGAAGATGTCGAACTGGTTGATGACATCTTTGTTTGTCTAAAATTAGGATAACAAAAATAAAACAATGGCTAACTAGCCATCCAAATAAGTTGACTCTACATGAGAAAAGCAAAAGTGTGTTGCGTTGCTAAGCACCAGTTGCTAACATAATGAACGCATGCGCTAACCTAGCTAAAGCGTAGACTCTATGAGCTAAACAGAGATGAGTTGGGTGTGATAGTTATGTTTAATGCAAAGATAGATCATTTGGCTGAGATAGATAGGTTTAATTTCAATAATAATGAAAATTACGTCGCTTAAATTCTTAGAAATACAGTTAGGATGTTAAGATGTGTGACTTTTTAAATATGGCTACGTGGTTAGCTGTTGTATTTACCTTATTTTAACGAGCCTTCAGTCGTAGTACAATGAGCAGGAAAGCAGACTGGCTACGTCACAATAAAAGCAGGGTGTGTTTGCTCGCCATTGAGGCGAGCGGGTGTATGTGGTTTGTCTAAGCGCTGTTGCCGCACTTAGCTGCAAAATGGCGGACCTGCTTGTGTATGTTCGACTCACACCCACGGTTGACTCAGATCGTGTAGGGTTCAGTGGGGCGGTTTTTCCCCCCACATTTCTTTATTGAACGTTATGCACATACAATCAGCAATTTTCAGACATTCAGCTGTTAAGTGAAACATACATTCTGATGTAATTTAAATTTCTACAAGTGAACATGGAAAAAGGCAGATAATTGCACGAAATATGCAAAGTAAACAGTTAACAAAAATAAAGTATCTAAACATGATAAGCAGTATAGGGTTCAGTGTTTCTTTGTTCTTTCTTGTTTACTTGCGCCAATACAAAGACACCGGCCAATCGTAAAAAAGACAAGGACTGTAACCACTCATGTCTGGGGATACAATGGCGACTGGGTCCACCCACTTCCTGCCAAGTGAAACACCACTCACGAGCGAGCAGGTGGAACTTTTGGGAGCTTGGGAGCAGGAGAGCGATGACAGCCGTTGTGAGCTCGAGGATAACGGTCACGCGCTCCTTCGGAATCAGTTCATTCAAAAGAGTCATTCAAAAGATTCGTTCACTGAATCGTTCAGTGCTTGACTCGCAGCTAACGGAGAGCTCAACTGAACTGTCCCGAGAAATGAATGGCTCGTTTCAGGAGGTGAAAGACATGCGCAAACGACACAACACTATTCTGCACGCGCTCAAAGCATGGGTTTCTCCTCGCGGGCTACAATACTGCTCGCGTGAGCAGAGAGATTCTGCGCACGAGTTTACGCAGCTCCTTTACATCCGCGCGCGTGGCTCTCATTTGCGCTCGTGGATTTTGGCCGTGATATGCCGTCATAGAATAACAAAATGATAACATCCAAGGGGAGAATAGTCATCTGAGGTAGGCATGCTACTGCTTCCATGAATGGTAAGGGGGAGCCCGATATTATGCATCTTCCAAGCAAGATGACACCCTATTTTTGGCAATTCATATCAGATATGCCATAAACACTTTCAAAATTAGGTCCTGTTACCTATCTAGGAGCTTTTGCTTGGGCAGTGGTTAGGTCACTGGAGACCAGGGACTTGATCACACCAATCTATAAGATATTCTCACATGGTGGGTGGGCCTCTCTCTGGGCATCTGGTGAAGGGGCATGGGACATAGTGTGAAAATATCTGACCACTCAAGTAAATGACAGGGACTTGCTGTGCTAATTCGGCACATTATGAAAAAGGGGGTAACAAAGGGTTTGAATTTAAAGTTATCGAAATTTTCCTGAGAAAGTCGGCTTGATTGAGTGCGATTATACCGTGGCCACTGAGAATGCTGGACTCTGATTGGCTGGAGGGTGTGCGTTAAAACCGTATATGGTCACACATGCGCGAAATTAACGTTGGTTAATATTCGCCTCCCGTTCACTTCTATTCTACGCGAGCAAAGGGGCGAAGAGAACATTCGCTTCTGGTGGAGAAGGAAAGTCCCATTTTTGCTTTGCGTAGAGTTCAACTTTGGTGAACCAACCGGCGAATCCGCAGCCTCAACCAATACCATGAGCGGTTGACCCCACTTGGCATCACATCCTGCACTGCCCACACTCAGCACAACAAGATACGAATTTCGCCTCGGCAGGCGATGGTCATTCGCCTACATTTGCGTATGTGTGACCGTACCCTAATGCACACGTAGTTCTACTAAAGTTTAATCTCATCTCATCTCATCACCGTTTCTCCGAGGTCGGGTTTCAATGGCAGCAAACTAAGTAGGGCACTCCAGACGTCCCTCTCCCCAGCAACGCCCTCCAGCTCCTCCTGGGGGATCCCAAGATGTTCCCAGGCCAGAATGGACATGTAGTCCCTCCAGTGAGTTCTGGGTCTCCCCCCAGTTAGACGTGCCCGGAAAACCTCCAAAGGAAGGCGCCCAGGAGGCATCCTAATCAGATGCCTGAACCACCTCAACTGGCTCCTTTTGATGCGAAGGAGCAGCGGCTCTACTCCGAGCTCCCTCCAGATGTTCGAGCTCCTCACCCTATCGCGAAGGCTGAGCCCAGACACCCTACGAAGCAAACTCATTTCAGCTGCTTGTATCTGCGATCTCACACTTCCGCTCACTACCTAAAGCTCATGACTGTAGGTCAGGGTTGGAACGAAGATTGACTGTTAAATTTAAAGCTTTGCCTTCCGGATCAGCTCCCTCTTCACCACAACAGTCCAGGACAAAGTCCGCATTACTGCGGATGCTGCACCAATCCGCCTGTCAATCTCCCGCTCCATCCTACCCTCACTCGTGAACAAGACCCCGAGATACTTGAACTCCTTCACTTGAGGCAACAACTCATCCCCAACCCGGAGGGAGCAATCCACCATTTTCCGGTGGAGAACCATGGTCTCAGACTTGGGGGTGCTGACTGTCATTCCGGCCATTTCACACTCAGCTGCAAACCGCCCCAGCGTGTGCTGGAGGTCACGTTCTGATGAAGCCAACAAAACCACATCATCCGTGATGTCATGAGAAAGTGGTGTATAGGAGAGATTTGCACTGGTATTAATTAGTTTGAGGGGCTGAAATTGGATTATTTGGAAAATAGCTATATGTGCTATCATGACTCTGCTGTAAATAATTTGGATCCAGAGAGAAAAACCTAAGGATCTGTATTAACAATAGCCAGGATGCTCCTTCTGAGTAAAAGCCTTTTAGCTGCTTGTTGGCGGACCATCCATCCATCCATTATCCAAGCTGCTTATCCTGCTCTCAGGGTCGTGGGGATGCTGGAGCCTATCCCAGCAGTCATTGGGCGGCAGGCGGGGAGAATCCCTGGACAGGCCACCAGGCCATCACAAGGATTACACACACATTCACACATTGGGACAGTTTAGTACGGCCGATTCACCTGACCTACATGTGTTTGGACTGTGGGAGGAAACCGTAGCCCGCGGAGGAAACACACGGGGAGAACATGCAAACTCCACACAGAGGACGACCCGGGATGACCCCCAAGGTTGGACTACCCCGGGGCTCGAACCCAGGGCCTTCTTGCTTTTTGCTGTGAGGTGACCGCGGTAACTACTGCACCACTGTGCCGCCCTGTTGGCAGACCACTGCCCAAAAAAAAAAAAAAGCTGCTACCATTTTGATCTGAGAGTACCCTGATGAGAAGATGGAAATGTATTCCTTACCATATTTTAGTTGTACAAAAACAGTGGGCTAGGCTGAGAATGAAAGGAAGTTGACATATAAAGTTCACGAGCCTATTACGTCATCCAAAGCTCGATGTCCCCCCGCTTCAAAACCTCTTCCAGCAACGCTGCACTGGAAGAGCAAGAGCAGTCCACAAATTTTGAGAAATTCCTGAGCGCTCCCTTTTGGGTATAAATATCAGCAGCTCAAGCAAGGTTATGGTTGCGAACAGGACCAGTGCATGCACTTCTGCCCAGTGGCAGCTGGCCAGTACAGGGTGCTGGGGTGCCGCCCCCCTTCAAACATCAGGAGATGAAAATCTACTTAAACATGTTAAATATAATTGAGTTGTATAATGTAAGTAATTATGGAATAAAAGTGTTTTTCAGTCTGTGAGCGCCTGTCAGCAGCCATTAAATATTGGTTCCACATGGTGTTTGGTTGATTTCTGTCTGAATACGTATACTTCCTGGGTGAGGGGCGCCGGCCAAATGATACCTTAAGTAAGCCCTCAAATTTTTGGCGAGCAGGTGACCTGAGGCTGCTGTCTGATTGGTTTGTTCAGATTTTCCAACTGCGCCCCAGACACTTGGCAGCGAATTGGTCTTGTTTTAATATTTTTTGATCTAATGTGATTGGACAATTCTCGTGGCTGTCAATCACGTCCGCACCCACCACCACGCCTCGTCTCGACTGTCAGTCATTCACCATCTATGAACCCTGATAAAAATCTATAGGCCACATTGTCTTTCTTAATAACTCTGACTGTGTGGACATTAAAGCAGCTGTCAGGTGTGCTGTGCCAAGGTAAATTGCGCCCCCCCCCAAAACATTTTTAGCACCATCCGCCACTGCTTCTGCTGCTCTAGGCGAAAAACAATTATACCACTGTTCTATTGCAACGTACCATACCAGCAACCAGGCACAAAGGTCAGTATGCCATACACATAAAGCAAATAGACTAGTGCAACACTAGTGTGCTCAATGTGTCAACAATATGCATAACGTAATATGCAGGCCTTTTGCAGATCCATATACAAATAACACACCAAACAGGTCTGCATATAACTGCAATAACCTGGTTCCAAATTATTTACAGCAGTCATGACAGCACATGTAGGTATTTTCCAAATAATCCAATTATAAGTAAAAAAAACCCCAAACAAACAAATACGCAGTTTAAAAGTCAGCATTTTTGCATGCCTAAGTGTTTATTCAACCATCAAAAGCAACAGGACAGAAAGTGAGTACGAGACACATGAGCCAAATTAATGTGCTGGTTGCATGCTAGCCAACTGAGTTTTGCACAGATGCACAGCTAACCCAAACCTTACATCCTCAGTTTAGGGATTACCTGTTCTTTTTGTTATTCTAACGCTAAATATGTGAGCGGTGACATAGATGCAGTGGTTGAAAGAGATTTAAAACATGAAACTATGAAAAGAGGGATAAATGAATGGCCTTTCAGAGAACGGGTATAGCACGAAGCAAGAAAGTACGGTGGAGATTGGAATTAGAAAATATTAACGACAAAAAAAATACACTGTAAGGCAGATGTTTGATTTGGTTTAAAGCTGCAACAGTCAGGAAATTCGAATGAGCAGTTTCAAAGCAAACGTCAGTCTCTCTATACTATCAGGTATTTCCAGTACTCTGCTTTTTTATATCCGACTGTTATGCAGTGCTGCAGCTACATGCTGGCACACTGTATTTCAAGCAACATGTAGGCCTTCTCCTCACTGGGCACACATCGCTTCAAACCTTCTCTCAAAGAGATGATTCATATTCTTGGAGGAGGTGCTCTTACCCATATTGGTGAATTGTGCAACAAATATATTTTTGTATGTTTTTCTATTAATCTCACAGCTCGTATCAAATCATATCACAACTAGGCTAACAGGTATACTGATAGGCTTATAGTATTTATGCTGAGATTGCATTAGGCTATATATACATGTATAACTCATACCCTTCAACCATATAGTGGGTGCTCAAGCCACTCTGATACTTGTTCCTCAAGTGGATTCCTATAAGATACTTTATATTTCTGCTTTATTGGGATATTAGGGGGGTGCGGCAGTGCTTGATAGTAGAGAGCAATGGGAAGGATGGGGAAAGAGAGGAGGGATGACAAATTTGTTACCATTAGGAATAGAACTAGTGACCTTGTGATTGTGAATGCCCTAGTGTGCTGCCCCACCCTTGGCGGGTAAGTGATTTTGGGTTGTGGTAATTGCTTCAGGCCAGGCCAAATGTCCAAGATGCACCATGCAAGTAACTTCAGGTAGTAGTCAAATGTCCAATATGCACTCTACAATGGTATGAGTAACAATTTAAAACTAAACTCATTATATGTGTGGGGGTGGCACGGTGGTGCAGTGGTTAGCACAGTTGCCTCGCAGCAAGAAGGTCCTGGGTTCGAGCCCTGGGGTTGTCCAACCTTGGAGGTCATCCTGGGTTGTTCTCTGTGTGGAGTTTGCATGTTCTCCCCGTGTCTGCATGGGTTTCCTCCGGGTGCTCCAGTTTCCTCCCACAGTCCAGACATGTAGGTCAGGTGAATCGGCCGTACTAAATTGTCCCTAGGTGTGAATGTGTCAGTCATGTGATGGACTGGCGGCCTGTCCAGGGTGTCTCCCCGCCTGCCGCCCAATGACTGATGGGTTAGGCTCCAGCATCCTGCAACCCCAATTGGGATAGGTAGCTTGGATAATGGATGGATGGATGGATTATATGTATGGTTTATACTGGGGGAGCACAGCAGCGCTAATTATGGCTAATAATGTCAGACTCTCAGACAACATTTAGCAGCATTGTCTTATTTAGCATAGCAAGTACAAAGATACTATTGTCCTTAATGAATTATATAGCCTACAGTAAAACCCACTCCAGGGCGGCTTCCATCTTGTAGCAGTCGTAGGTGACTTTCTACTACCCTGAAGACTATGGCTTGTTCTATGTCTCTACATTCAAGTCACCTATTAATGTCAAACATGAAAAAGGCCAGTTTATGGGTTGTATAAGGGCAGGCCAAGATTTCTAGCACAGTGCCCCAAAATGCAAGAGTTATTGTTGGTTGCTATTCTGCCATAGTGACATGTCTTGAAGGGAGGACCATAAATCGAGCAAAATATTTTCATATAATATGTTGCTATTCATGGAGAGGGCCCAAAAATCCGCCAATATAAAAAAGATGCCAACTGGCACGGTTCATCATGGGTGAAGGGTACGACAGACTTAAGAGAGCTTAGCTTCCATAAAATTTTCCTCAGTGAAATCCTTTGCTTTTATATACGAATTAACTAATAGAGAAGACACAGAACAACCTGTATATTTGCCAGGCTGAATCGATCCAACAGGGTGCAGGGTGCAACCGATACTCCCCTCTGAGCCGTTGTTTACCTTGGTTTACCTCATCCTCCCATTCTTCATATTACATGTGATTTCACGCTCCGACACAGACCAAAAAAAAAAGAAAGGCCCGTGTGCATGCGAGAACGTGCCCCTGCTGAACAATGAACAAATCTACATGTGGAAAACTATGCAGCGTAGCCCATTTTTGTGAGTCACGTTATAGCCCAACATCCTGACCATCAATATTCAGCGCAAAGACTCCAGGCTCTCTCCACCAAATGCACATCTAGGCTGGCCAAGGCTCAGCGGTGTCAGCAGAAGATGAGTATTCTAGCTGGAGCTTTACTCCAATGATCTTTAGCGTTTTCAGATTTTGTTTGAATTCACATAATAACGTTTACCTCACAGCGCCAAGTGGAAAATGGATTTACCGCCGTTCGCGCTTCCTAAATAACACATCAAACACACAAATGCTATCTTTAAAGCTAACTATACTCAGAACAGTGCTGGCCATTTATCTGCAAGCCAACCTCACCGTTCAATATGCAGTTTATAGCCTTCATACTTGTTCACATTATCAGTATGAAGCTGAATTCGGGAAAACAACTCTGCTGGTCGTTCTATGAGCGGCCCACATTTCCCCCTCAGACCCTCCGACAACTTTTTTTTTGCATAAATACAAGCGTAAATTTCAAATATCTGCAGCGCGGTGACAATTTCAGGATTTTTATGGTAACAATCATTTAAAATTGGAATTATACTACATTGGACAAAAATACCCCTAATAATGTGCATGACACGGCCGGTGTCAGGACAGCGCTGTTATACCTACAGTACGCACAAAGTGTTTTCCAAAAAGAAAAAGAAGTAGGCCTAATACTGTCACCACCGAACTACAGTTTGGTTTGGCCCAAGACGTAAAAGATGGCTTCTTTACAACCGGGAGCCAGCGTCGGGCGTCAGAGGAGTAGCTGTGTAAGCGTAATGTGCCTCCGAAACTGTCCAGCTAGGAATCCTCTGATATGAGCCGTCAGGTAGGAGGCAGGGTGGGTGGACGGTAGAGCGGGCTGCAAGGGGGGTATCAGGAATACCCGCTTGCCCAACCGCCCCGCTCATTGTCTGTGTGGGTGAGTGCTTCCCTTTGTCAGCAAGAGTTACTCATGTACCGTTCCCCTCCTTGCATCCACTGCTTCCCTCCCCCTCGCTTTGTGCACCCTGTAAACCCACACCTACGACAATCAGCACCCACGTTCCTTCTACAGCAGTTCTGAGAGCATCACTCTCCCTCTTACTTGCAGTCAGGCTAACAGACGGGGAGAGAGAGCATGACAGATGGTGTTCACAGCTCTATTTCTGAGGCTGGACTTGTACTGCCGCAGCACCACCACCCCCCCTCCCTCCACCCCCCGCCCCCCGCCCGCCATTCCTATTCCACTCATGCCAAGTGCCTATGACTGCCTCCTCATCCTTGTCTCAGTAATCAGCCCATTCATTTCCAGAGTTATTGTGAATTAATAGTCGGTGTCTCACAAGGAATCTCACGGTTTACAAGTCAAACACTTTCCCCCCCCCCCCTCCAAAGTGAACCAAGTGCCCTAAAATAAAGAGCCGTATTACCGTTTAATTACAGCGGAAAGAGAGCCCGAGCAATATCTTCTTAGAAAGGGTTTCTCTGACCAAGTGTTAAAATTCTGGGGGAGATCATCACCCCTTTGTCTGTCTTCTCCAACGACACCCGAACGGAGACATTTCAGTTTGAGGTTAAAGGTAGAAAACATCTTAATTCTGCGTTACTGGCTGACCTGAAATACACTGTACGTAAAACCTCCTTAAATATTACCTCCCGAGCGTGAGGGATGCTACTGCCGCCTACCATGTGAGAAGCAACGCGGTGGGCAGATGTTCTCGCTTCACGGATGAATATTTTTATGAGGATCACCTCGCTCATGAGGTAACATATGGCAGTTTACCCGCAAATTACAGAGCAATTTACATGCAAACCGCCAGTAACCTGAAATGACTTAAGTAGCCCATATAAAAGGGAAAGCTTAAAAATCACAATTTTAAAATTATAATCCCAAAATTTAAAAAAAAAACAGGCGCAGTAATGCATTTAAGAGCTCTAAAGTGTTCAAGTTGAAAAAGGGACCAGTTTATTATTTTGTTTGACTTATTATTATGATTTTGGTTGTGTGTGTGTGTGTGTGTGTGTGTGTGTGTGCCTAATCTCACAAACTACTGAGTTTATCAGCCTAATGTGTGTGTGTGTGTGTGTGCGTGCAGCTATGACTGTATGGTGAAGAACCCTTCGTGGTCGCGGTGACTCAAAACCTTGAAAAACGTCTGTTCTCGCTACCCCCGCTCCCTCTCGCCACCCCCTCTCTAGCTCGCTCGACCCACGCTGCCCTATCCAACTCAGATCGGGCAGCAACGCGATCAAAAGTTATTAAAAGAAAGTTGATAACCCCAGAAATGCAAAAGTGACAAAGGAACAACTTCTAGGTGGCAGTCAGAACAGGAAGTGCTGCACACTCTCGTCGCTGCCAGATCTGAGTCAACCGTCCATGTGAGTCAAGCATGCAAGATCGTACACAGTTTACCCCGCTTTGTTATAATATGAAAATAGACTAAAATGGTCACATAGCAAACCTTTCTTTTTGGAAAGTGCGAGTTCGTATTGGGCTTGGTCGCATTCCAGAGGGGGTCCGCCTAGGAAGCTGCACATCCACAGACTGACAGGCGAAACCGTTTTATTAGGTAGCTTTTCAGCGTGAGCGCTGCATATTAAAACCTCCCCCCTCCCCCCCCCCCCATATTTCTCGTTCAGTCGACTTGGGCGCTGCACAAAACTCTTATAATGGCAGGAAAAACACTGTTTTTCTGTTCGCGTGTGTGTCCGCTGCTAATCTCACATACTACCGGGCCGGTCAGCCTAGTAAATCTGTGCAGTTGTGACTGTATGATCCAGGACCTCTCATAGTTGCGGTGATTCGAAACGTTTGAAAACCCCTGTTTCATATACTGCAAATTGAGTGCTTACTCCTCCGCCAGTTTTTCGCCTAAACCCGAGCACCGGAGAAGGAGCGGTACGCCCGGCGGAGCGCCGCGCTCCGCCGAGTGCACTCGACTAGTTAGCTATTCAACCGCCGAAGTTCGCTTTGAAAATCGACCTCCTATAACAATTTGGTCACTAATTAGTTTTTATGGTGAACTGAACATTCATTCAATCAAACACCTAATGGAGTAAAGAGATGGTTATGACTGGGTTAGCGGAGTGGCCCACTGGGGAGTGGTGGTGGCCAGCTGAGCGTGCAGGGTGAAACGACCTCAGCAAGACAGGACGAGAGACAGCGGGGGAGTCACTCTAGATCTGCTCCAATGCGTCAACAAATTAGCTCACTTAACAAGTCCCCCCCCCCCCCCCCCGCTGGCCTCGTGGCGGTGGTATCGAAACTCATTTGGCTTTGGTAATGAACTGACTTAGAAACATAAACAGTCCAGTTATTAAGTGAACTCCAGCCATCACTGACACTACCCCCGATACACCACAACGGACCAGACCTGCACCCTTTCAGTCACGCTCATTAGTAGGCATGCACGCTATTACTCAGGCCAGTGACTTAAGAAACCGTCCACCCAAACTCATTAACGCAGTCATCTAGCCAGGGTAATCTGCACACATTTGCCATGCAAATAAGATATCAGACCGCGGTCTTAGCAGATCAGCTGAGTTACTCCCACTGAGCAAACTGGGCCTTGCAGGGCACAGGACATGGGCAAGAGATACAGTCCCTCTATTGTGTGTGCGAGCATGTTTGTATGTGTTTGCATGCGTTGGATGCAGTTTGTGTGTGTGTGTGTTTGTGTGTGTGTGTGTTAGTGCTGATGAGTCTGTACTTCAGTACTGCTGAGGGAAGCCCCAGCTTGAGTTCCCAAGGTAACAGTCAGTTTGAGTGGGGGCTGGCTGACTCATTTGGAGGGAATCCTGGAACCTGAACAAGGCTGCCCACTCGCCCCACCCCCAGTTTCATCAGCACAACAAGCAAACAAGGAGCTGACATGTCCCCTTTACAGGGCTTCCCACTGACGGGGGTGGCAGTGGAAAATCCCAGCCCCGAGTACCAGTCCCCCCCCCCCCCCCCCCCCCGCACACACACACACACACACACACACACACATTCATGTGGGGCATTGTTGCTCAATGGTTATAACTATATTGGAGACTTCATATGCAGGGTGGTAGCCCTGGATAGATTATAATAAAGGCCTATGCCTATAAATACTGCAAGGCACGTGCTGGATTTCAGTGAATCCAGAGGGTGATGGAGGCTGTTTAAGGGGGTGAGAAAGGAAGAGCGAGAGATTAAGCGTATTAGGGCGAGTCAATGGTGTAGTATTGAAATACTTTTTTAAGCTATGAATGATGACGCGAACTAATAAGGACTCGTGCAGCCTGTTGTGCTGTGGCACAGAGGTGGAGTAGAGGTTTGAGGAGGAGGAGGAGGACATGAGAGGACTGAGAGGAGGTGGACAAGAGAACGAACCTTGTGCCCACGCGATTACTCGAATAATTAGAATGTTAGAAGAGATCAACAGGCGTGAAATTGAACACTTAATTATTTCAAGGTCACTCTATTCGTGTGTGCCTTTCGAATGAACCGTGGGCCGGGCGGCAAAACTGGGGAAAGGCGACGCCTGAGTTTAACACCGATTTCACCGGGAAGATATTGTGAAAACTAAGAAAACGATAGGATGGGCTTGGCGGTCTATTCCGTTGCCTACCAACACGGGGATCGCCGGTTCGAATCCCCGTGTTGCCTCCGGCTCGGTCGGGCGTCCCTACGGACACATTTGGCCGTCTCTGCGGGTGGGAAGCCGGATGTGGGTATGTGTCCTGGTCGCTGCACTGGCGTCTCCTCCGGTCGGTCGGGGCATCTGTTCAGGGGGGAGGAGGAACTGGGGGGGGGGGGGTAGCGTGGTGAAACTCCCCACTGTCAGGTGAAAAGAAGCGGCTGGCGACTCCACATGCATCGGAGGAGGCACGTGGTAGTCTGCAGCCCTCCCCGGATCGGCAGAGGGGGGTAGTTGGCTGGATACAACTGGGGAGAAAAAGGGGGGAAACCCCCCCCCCCAAAAAAAAGATAGGATGTGGGTTGAGAGAACGACATGGTTTTCGGCGAAGTTTACCTCAGTTTACAGCGAGCCATAAACTAACACACAATAGCGCTGCAATACAATCTTAGCAGAGGCATCGCCTTCCGATTACGTAACTTAAAAGGGAGGAAAAATCCAATCGATGTGAATTAATCTTGCAAAACATTGGTAGGATGCAGCTTCAGTTTCGGAGGGGGGGGGGGCGAAGCTGAAAAATAATTCAGCAACGGTTTTGGAAAAACTGATTTTTTTTCTCTCCATCGAACAAAACCTGAACACAGGTGGGGGGTGGGGGGGGTGGGGGGTAACCATAAGCACCGAGAGCGTCCGTGTGATTCGCCTCGGCCTGTGGTTGTGTGTGTTGGTGTCTCCGCGGTTCATTCAGTGTCTTTAGTCATTAACAGCCGAGAGCCGCTACAAAGGGATTTAAGAGGCGGCATTACTGTTTTCAATCGCTGGATGTTTAATTCTTCTATTATAATTGTGGTAGGAGCGGGACAGGGGGTCACGCTAACTGCTGGAAACCTGTCCCACTTCACGGGGAGGTTAATGAACCTTACAAGTCCTATGGGAGATGAAGTATGCTGTTAATTTGACAAACGTGGGAAATAAATGCTTTTATGCTTTTATTGACGGTGACCAATAACGGCCTTTGCCGGAATGAAAGGTTTTAGTCTTCTGGGTGCTTTACCGCCAGGCAAAACAATAACGTGGAATGCATTTGTTGGAAGAAACTAAGTACATAATTGAATAGCAATTTTAGGCCGAAAAGCATCTTCATTATTAATTCCTACTTTTGTTGGGGTGGGGTGGGTTGGGTGGGGTGGGGGGATAGCGTGCAAAAAATATACAGTAACCTACTCCGCGTTATGAAACCGCTACCTCTGTGCTGAATATATTTGTGTGAAGTGAAGTATTTTAAAAAGCTGCGTTTATAAAAAAAAAATCTACATATTCCCGCATGCCATTTCGCGTGCCGTCGGTGCCGGTTTCATTTCCGCAGGGCCACGAGGGTGAAACCCAGTGAGTGCTGCAGAACGGCGCGCGTTGCAACGTGGGAGCTAACCTGCGCCACTCTGACGGTTACTGCGGCGCAAAATAAATAAATAAATAAATAAATAAATAAATAAATAACTAAATAACTAAATAAAAATGGTGGCTCTGTGACACATCTGATCGGGGCAGCGTTTTTCGGCACAGGTCCAGCTGTGTATACGGTGTGCATGATTAAGAGATTAAATGGATTATCTCCTTTTCCATTCAGCGAGACTGACGGAGGCAGAGATCCGGTCTCGTTCATTTGGATACCCCTCTCTCTATTTTGAGCCAACTCCCCTCTCCCTCTCCCTCTCTCAGCAATACTATGGGCATTGTTTCCTATGCCTATGCGCGCCCTCTCTGCAAAAGGAACACACAAGATTCCGAGCTCCACAATCCCTCTTAACCTTTGACCTTGGCTTATTGTTACCTGCGAGCAGCGCTGTGGCAAACATGTTGTACGAGAGCCGCGCAGCCCTGCAAGCTGTTTGTGTTCTACAAGGATGGAGGGCAGGGGAGGAGGCAGAGAAGATAGGGAGCTATTTAATCCCCCCCAAAGGAACACCCCTCTCCACCCGTATCGTGAACTCGCAGGCAAATCGCGTTGCTGGAAGGCACACCACACACACACTGCTGTCTTTTTAATTTCATCAAGTGAGAGAAATCTATAGCGTGCTAAGGCATCCGACTGAGCCGCGGAGAGGAGTGAACTGTACGGCACCCCGGAATGTAAACAGGTTTCTCACCAACTGTAGCATAAAAATACCCCCCGTTGTAAAAACAAAACAAAAAAAACCTCTTGGCTATGATAATGGTCAATAGCGCAGATCGGAGGTCTTGGTAGATTTTATGGTTTTTAGTTCTATAGCGAATCAATAGAAAGAAGTTGAACAAAGGAAGAAAAGGCAACACGCAGGAAGTGCGGACCTGTTACGCGGCGCGGGTAGAAACGGGGGGGGGGCTTCGATTTGGCGCCGCCGCGAAGTTTCAAACGTCACTTCCTGTGAATGCCAGGAAGCCCAGCGACTAAGTCCCGCAGGACAGTGGGCGCGGCTGGCGATATTATGAACCCTACATAGGCCTCGCCAAAATCCCGTTTCTGGCTTTGTCACGTGTGCGCCACCGTAGCAACGCGAAAATATGTTGTTATGGGGTTAGCGCTCATCAAGGAAACGCTGTACACCCACAATTTA